>NC_049916.1:5881388-6481388 GCF_001411555.2 Juglans regia
TTTTTTAATTTTTATTATATAAAATTTTTTATATATCCTACACCCCTTCTCTACATAAATCGTAACTTTGTCACTGTGTAGAACCTTGGCTAAAAGAAAAAAAAATGTAACTACACAAATGGCTTCCAATTTAAAAAGACGCAGAGCGACAAAAAATATAATGTTCGTTTAATGTAATGTTTGCTCGCTCATGTTGTAATTGAGTGTTTAATTAGGGTGATCAAGTTAGAAGGAAAAAAGGAAGATGTATTGACATGAAATATGGCCAACAGAATACATGAACAACAAAAATTTTCAGCTTAGTTGATATATTAGGTGCATTTTTTCAAAGCACAAGTATGTAAGATCATTGTGCATCTAAAATGAAAGCACGACTCCGATATGGTATGAATCTAAAATGAAGAAAACTATATGCCTTAAAAGACAAGTAGAGTGCATAAACCAATATATTAGCAACCAAACCCAACAAGCAAGTCATTCCATCAACTTGATAACATGAACTGTTAAAATCAGACTTAAGAAACAGTTTAATGTTGCTCATTTTTTCTCTTTGGCTTTTATGAAAATTAGACTATATACAAGCAAGTAAATTGATCAACAATTCCTCATCCAGCATCCATTTAAAATGATAATTTTAAACCATTGCATATAATTAATGAGATACTAATGCTGTTGTATTAGGTATAAAAGCAAAATCATTGGGTATAATTTGTCCTGCCGTAATTCAATACCAAGTTATATTTGGTTGATTTTGAGCCTGTCTTTTTAGAGGAAAAATAATTACAGAAAGGGAATTTAGTTTTCTCTTTAGAACATTAATGGATCATCCAAGCATTCTGGAGTTTGTGGTTCAATTGAAAAAGCCATGTGAATGGTTTAATATTCTTTAGAAACACATGATGAAACACACTCTCGTTTATGGGATTGTCCAATGTGTGTGCTTCTCGAAACCAAAGCATAAATATTATAGCAAAACATCCCTGTTTCTACTTCACCTTAAGCTAGGGTTTCATTAAGAACCATGAAGATATAAAACAAAGTAATTTACCTTGGGAAATCGACTCCAACTAATGATGTGCCAGAGACGAAAGGATGGACAATCGACTTCAACCCACTAACTTAGGAAACGGGCCGACGATGATGAAGAACGAAGCCTTAGGTTGTCGAAAAAATGGAACCTTTTTCACTGGTGTGGCCTTGGCAAATGCGAGTGAAGATGCTGATTACTGAGTTTTCGGTGGGGTGGAGCAGAGTAATTTGCTTACGCAAGAATCACATGACTGGAGCTACGCCGATGTTAGTGGTTTCATTTGGTGGAAGGGACATAGCGAAAATATTGAGTGGGTTTTGCTATATGTGCAGCTAGAGATGAATGGAGAAGAAGTTGGGGAGGAAGGTGAAATCGGGATTTGGGGGGAAATCTGATGATCTTGTATCGAAATTGTAGTTTTGGCGCCGTCTACATTAAAATGACAATTACAGCGAAATTGTGCGTCGGCATAAGTTTTTAACCTTTTACGACAGTTTAATTCGCCTTAACTATCATTAAAATCGCTGCAAAAGTCGAGGTAATATTTGCGGCGCCAATTTAGCGCCCAAGTGTGTTAAAAATCACTGTAAAAGGTAAAAATAAAATCGCATGGGCTGGAACCCTCGTCGAGCAAGAAATCGCCGTTAATAACTAGTTATTGAGGCAATATTATTTGCAGCAGACCATAAATCGCCGCAATAGACCCATTTTCTTGTAGTGATTTCTATTGATATTTCTATTGAAAATAATTTACAAGTATACAAAAAGCTGCCTTTACAATAGTCCAGTGGACTTATTTATACAATCTACTCAAAATGAAGATACATTTCATTTGTACAAAATTCTATTGTAATTTAGTAACTAATCTTGGGACTACCAGTATCAATTCTGTTAATGTAGAGGGCATTTGGATGCTTCTAGAATTCCATTGCAAGATTCTTTTTGAGGAGATGAGTCAGCTGCCTTAATAGTCCCCCGCGATCTAAGCTCAACAGGACGAATGGTAAGATTGGATCGCAATTGTGCAAATCGAATTGCTGATAATGGCTTGGTAAAATATCTGCAAGTTGATCTTTACTTGACAGAAAAGAAACTTGAAGAGATTTAGATGCCACACGTTCTCGAACAAAATGATAATCGAGTTCTACATGTTTAGTACGAGCATGCATCATGGGATTAAGAGTTAAATAAGTGGCACCCAGGTTATCACTTCATAAGGTTGGAGGATCTTTGAGAAACAGTCCAAGTTCTTGTAAAAGAGGTTGCAGCCAAATGAGTTCACAAGCAGTATTTGCAACTGCTTTGTATTCGGCCTTAGTGGAGGACCGTGCAACCGTAGGTTGTTTCTTAGAGCCCCAAGAGAGAAGGTGAGAACCAAAATAAATACAAAACCCGCCCATGGAGTTACGATCATTAGGGCAACCCACCCAGTCTGCATCGGAGAAGGCCGACAGTGTTAATGAAGAAGATGAACTAAAATGAAGGCCAAAGTGTTGTGTATTGTTTAAGTAACGAAGAATTCTTTTAATGGTTTGCCAAAGGGGCAGTCATGGATAGTGCATGAACTGACAAACCTTATTGATAACGAAGGAGATATCTGGCCTTATAAAGATTAGATATTGAAGGCTGCCCACTACACTGCTATATAGCTGAGGGTCCTCAAAGGAGGATCCTTCGAGTGCAGTGAGCCGAGCCATGGAAGATATAGGAGTTGCAATTGGTTTGGATTTGTGCATATTTGTATGCAATAACAAATATGTGATGTATTTGGATTGAGAAATAGATGCACCCGTGGCATTTCTAGTGACCTCTATACCCAGAAAGTAGTGTAAAGGACCAAGGTCCTTCAGAGGGAAATAGGACCCGAGAGTAGCAATAAAATCAATGATAAGTAATTTATTTGAACCGGTGACAAAAATGTTATCAACATATACTAAAACATAGATGCAATCATAACCAATAGTTTGAATAAACAACTATGAGTCAGATTTAGAGTAATGAAAACCAAGTAAGACTAACTGGTCTGTAAGCTTAGAAAATAGGCCTTAGGGGCCCGTTTATAGATTTAGTCAACTTACAGATGTGAGAAGGAAGGTCGGGATTCACAAACTCGGGTGGCTGCTGCATGTACACATCCTCTTCGAGGTCACCGTGTAAAAACGCATTTTGGATGTCCAATTGGTTCAACGACTAGTGGGAAGCAGCTGCAAGAGACAGTATGAGTCGAATGGTGATGATAGGCTTGACTACAGGACTGAAGGTCTCTATGTAGTCAAGCCCTGGTTGCTGATGGAAACCCTTGGCCACAAGGCGTGGCCTTGTGACGTTCAAGGGTTCCATCAGCCCTATGCTTTGTTTTGAGAACCCACTTCGAGCCAATGACGTTGGTACTAGAGGCAGGGGCACCAGAATCCAAGTATGATTCTGGAGTAAGGCCTGAAATTCGGCCACCATGGCCGTATGTCATTCAGGCCATTTCGAGGCCTCAACATAGGAAGATGGTTCCTCTGGGATGAGAGGAACCATTTGTGTGAAGACGAGGATAGTGAGATTTGGAGCGAGTAACCATGAGATGAAGATGAGTATTCGGGAGAGTAGAAGGAGATGGAGCCGAGGGAGGATGGGATGAAGACGATGGAGAGGAAAGATGAAGTGATTTGGTAGAATATTTTTGAGACAAAGGGGAAGAAACCAGATGAAAGCTAGCGTTTGTTGAAGGGATTGAAGTGTTCTGGTTGAGTGGGGAAACAGAATTAGACGAAGGGATAAGGAACATGGGATGAGGGCCTGGGTTAAGCAGATTAAGGCTTAAGGGATGAGGGCCTGCTGATGGGCTTTAGGGTGTGGGCTTGATGTGTTAGGAAATGGTGGCCCAAATATGGAAACATAAGGTGAGTTAGGCAGAGAAGACATGGGAGACGAGATTAGGTGTGTGGAAGATGGGTTGGATGACAGAAGGGAGGTGGGCTTAAAATAAAACTCTGTTTCAGAAAATATGACATCATGGGATATATAGTTGCGACCCGTAGGTAAATGTAAACATGAATATCTGTTGTGATCTGGGCTGTAGCCCATAAAAACACAGAGATGAGACCTAAAATCAATTTTATGATGGTTAAAGGGTCTCAAATTGGGCCAACAAGCGGAGCCAAAAATCTTTAAATTTTTTTTAATCCGGATCTTGTTGAAATAAAATTTGAAAAAGAGATTTATTCTGAAGGAATGGTGTGAGCATGTGATTGATTAAGTAAACGACAGTTTGAAATGCTTCAACCCAGTATTTGTGGGGAACAAATGCATGAGCCAAGAGAGACAAGCCAGTCTCAACGATGTGACGGTAACGTCTTTCAATGGTACCGTTTTGGGCATGAGAATATGGACATGTTACTCGATGAGAAATCCCAAATTTTTTGAGTATGGAATTAAGGGGGCGAAATTCACCGACCCAGTTTGATTGTGCAGATATGACATTAATGGAAAATGTATTACTAACATATCGCAAAAAAATTATAAAAATTGAAGAAATATTTGCTTTTGCTTGAATTGGAAACATCCAGACATATTTTGAGAAGTCATCAACAATTGAAAATTAAAAACGACATCCTAGTAAGAACAGCACAGGTGCTGGACCTCAGACATCTAAAAACAAAAGTTGAAAGGGCTGCATAGACCGAGAGGGGGAAGGTGGATGAGGTAATGCATGAGATTTTGCTTGAGCACAAGCAGGACATGGAGACAACATATTTTTATTCAAGACAGGAAGATTAAACTGACTAAGGGTAAGAGAAATAGTTTTTGAGGATGGATGCTCAGGACGAGCATGCCAGACTTGAGAAGTGGTTCTTTCGCCTATGAAGGCTTGAGGAGACTCGGTGACTGGTGCAGATGCTTCCATGCTGGTTGAAGCCATTAGTAGGACGTAGAGTCCATCTTTAATGGGACCCCGAAGAAGTTCCACCCGAGTGCTGGAATCCTTCATAACAAAAAAAGAAGAATGAAACTCAAAAAATACTGGACTATCTAAACATGATTTATGGACACAAATTAAATTCTTTGTGATCAAAGGGACATGAAGAATCTTATGAAGAAGGTAATTGCCAGAAGACAAATAAATTTGACTGGAGCCGATGTTCTGTATTGGAAGGGTGCATCCATCTCCTATGTAGACTTGATCATGGCACTTATATGGTGTAGAGTCCAGTGTAAGATTTGAAAAATTAGAAGTGAAAGGATGCGTGGCAGCGGTATCGGGAAACCATGAAGTGGGCGAGGGGTTTGGAGAGGGCAGAACAGTGAAATTAGCTTGAAGTGAGGGGGTGGAGGTGGCTGGTATGTGTGAGTGAAATGATGATAACAAGAGAGGGTAGTGTGCCCAGGTTTTTGACACACTTGGCAGAAAGGATGGGTATCTGGGCGAGAGAAGAAATTGGGTGGTTGACCACCACGGCCACGTCCACGACGCACACCACGGGAGAAAATATTTCGGCCTTTGTTTGAGTTATTGGGTGAAAAGGGAGGTCGAGGATGAGTAGCATGTGCGGCAAGTGGGGTACCAATAAGGAGTGACTGAGGTTGGTGATTCAAACGAGCTTCATGATTCAAGAGGAAGCTATAAATATGATGGGAAGAAAGTGCATTTGGTCGAGTTGTAATGGCTGTGACTACGGACTCATAATTTGAGCCGAGACTAACCAAGATAAATAGAAAATTGAGAGGCAAAGATGGGGTGACCTGAGACACCAAGGGATGTTGCTTTGTTATAATATTCAGAGATGCTTTCAAAGCCCTTCTTAAGGGTTGCAAGCTGGAATTGTGTTTGAATGACCTGGGCTGATGACTGGGCAACATATAAAGTTTGCAAGGTGGTCCAGACTTATTGTGATGTAGAACAATCTAAAACATGAGCGAGTACTGTATCTGTAAGAGAGGAATTAAGAGCTGAAATAATAAGTTGGTCTTGTAAGAGCCAAGGAGAGTAATTGGGATTGGGCTAATCATTTATGGTGGGAGGAGGAGTGGGGATAGTGCCATCAACTTAACTATACAACTGATAGCCTTTGAGGAAAGGAATGATCTGTGCTCGTCATAGAAGGTAGTTGTTGATGGCGAGCTTGAGAGTGACAAAATGAGAGACAGATGTGGCTATGAAGGTGTTGAGGGGTGGTAGGAAAGAAAGTGATGATGTTTTTGAGTTTTGACTGTTGAAATCCATTTTGTATTGAGAAGGAAGAAAGAGCGTGAGCTTTACTAGCTCTGTGATACCATAAAGAGTAAAAGAGTGAAAATGCAGAGCAGGTATTTGAGGAAAGGTCTGAAAGATATATTTCTATTGAAAAGAATTTACAAGTATACGAAGAGCTGCCTTTACAATAGTCCAATGGACTTATTTATACAAGCAACTCAAAATGAAGATGAATTTCATTTGTACAGAATTCTATTGTAATTTAGTAACTAATCTTGGGACTACCAATATCAATTTTGTTAGTGCAGAGGGTGTCCAGATGCTTCCAGAATTCTATTGCAAGATTCCTTTTGAAGAGATGAGTCAGTTGCCTTAACACAAGGAAGTCAAGGTACATATCTTTCCTAGATTATATAAAATTTCCTGTTGCATATGAAACAAGATATAATCATAGATCATTTGAACACAAGCAATTAAGATAAATGGTATAGCATTTCTTTAACATTTGAACGACCTGTGATAGTATTAGAGCATTGGCATTGGCATTGACTTAACCAAATGCCAGTTCATTTTCAGAATTTGAAGAAATAGAGATGGAATCATCTGCATTGGAGTAGTCAAATATTAGTGGCTTCAAATATGATCGAGCTATAGCATTTCTAAGTGTTTCTTCATATTTGAAGATGTACTCATATTCATCTTCAAAAGTGATATTTTATTCTAAAATATTATTAGACCCTACCAACTGCTCATAACTGCTTCGATATATTAAGATCTGCTTCTATATTATACTTGGTCTTGTATATTAGGTTCACATATCAGTTTTACATATCAATATTCAAGAATAAGTTGGTTTTGTAAATTAGATTGAGGAAAAAAATTAGTTGGAAAACTATAATTTAAGTAAAAATTAAATTATTAATTAAAATATGGTTAGTATAGTTGCAAAATATGAAAAAAAAAATTATAAATATTATTATTTAAAAAATAATATTATATTATTATTTTGACTAATCCAATGTGGGGTTTTGACTTGAATGTTTTTAAATTTATGGAAAACATGTACTTTTAACTAAATTTTAGAGATGATTTTGATGAATCAATACTAATACATGCTCTTAGAATGTCAACTACTTGACGTACAATTGTAAATTAATAAAAATTTGAACATATATATATATATATTAATGTGTGAATGAAATTAATTAATTTTTGTTTGAAAGTCATTATTTCATTTACAAAAATAACAACTGTCCTAGTGGTAGGCATTAATAGTCGTAAAGTACTGAAAAACAAAATCGTCATATGTATGCTAAACAACATGATCTATATAAGGTCATCATAATCCATTTGATATGTAATTGAAATATATACCATATATATACAGATGCGTATTCTAATATTTTTTCATATTGATCATGATTTGCTGTTTGTATGGCTCAAATGACTCTTATGTATCTTTTCTACATGCCTTTTATACTTGAGACGATGGCTAGCTAGCTAATAGCCTTGCTAGCAAAAGTTTAAACAAGTCTAGCCTAGTATAAGACACCTCATCAGCATATAAACAAGCTGTAATTAAGCTGGATAAATATTTAATTATACTAGTCAAGGTAATCAATCATATATATATATATAGGATATGATTTGAATATTGGGTTTTTTTTTTTAAATAATTATTCTTTATACAATTTTTTAATATATATTATGACCTTGTTAATTTCTTCTCTTCCATTCTCATCTCTCTTTATCTTTAGAAGATAACATTCTCATTGTTGTCTATTAATATTGCGACGATGACAATATTTGAAGGAAGGGAAGGTCGATCGATCCATGGTAATTGTCCAAATATTTTTGCAAACATATTTGATTTCTAAAACTAGATACATGGATTATAAGTAGAAACATGAACAAATTACGAAGATTAACAAATACATAATCTAAACGATCGATAAAAAATAATGTCAATTCCATGTCCTTGCATGATCATGCACTCCCAACAATCCATGGATAAAGCTTGATGGAAACTTATAGCTAGCTTTATTGTTTTTGTTATAAGCTTTAAGGTGTTATATATCATGCAGTAGTAAGAGGTGCATCACTTTTATCTCCGACAGAGCTGAGCGGAGCAACGTCATCTGATTTGTCAATCTTGGCCTCAGCTTGCTCCTCCTTTGTCGGCTCTTTAGTCTCAATATTATTAGCCTCAACCTTGACGTCCTTCAATTCATTGGTAGGTTCTTCAACTTTGTCTTCTGCTATCTTGGCGGTTTCTTCATGTGCTTCCACAGAAACTGGTGTTGCTTCGACAATAGTACTACTCTTTTGTTCAGAGGATGAGTTTTCATCCTCCTCCTTGGAGAGGTCTATCAAAGGTGCTTCGTTCTGAATCTCATCTACATTGTTAATGGTCCCCTACAATCGCATATAAGAGAAAGGAAGAGAAAAAAAAACATAAGATACCATTAAACATTATCATAAAATAATAACCCATGAGTTTTTCTGTAATGAAACTGATCAAGACTGTGCATGCAACAGGATCAGAATCGTAATGCATATATGTACTTCATGATCAGCATGAACAGTCTCGCCTTCGGCCTTCTCAGGGGCAACAGCATCATCATTAGAGAGTGACACCTTAAGGATATCAGACTCCTCCTTGGGCCTGCTCGCACAGCCTCCCATTTATTGATAAAGGTGGGTGGCTGAAAGACCGAAATAAGATTGAGAATGCTGCTTAAGGATGAGAGCGTTTGAAGCTTGGAATTACAGGACAAAGGGGAGGAAGTGGTAGCTATTAGGGTAATATAGCCAACAATTGCATATATTTAGGAGCTATATATGGTTATGCAATAGCACGTTAGTTAATGTAGCAAATCATAGGCCAAAAATCTCTGTGTGACTTGTTCATACCGACAACAATGTTAATTGCTTTAGGGCCTCTCATGATGCATGCATGGTTGCGTAGTAGTAACTGTTGTATTTGGTTAATTATGGCAGTCATGAATTTCATGGTTGGCAGCCTAGCTAGCTACCTAGACTAATTAATTACATGGTTAATTAATGCTCTAAACTTAGAACATTTTCTCGAAAATAAAGGGAAAATGGTTTTTCCAAAACTAATTAATATTAGTTGGTCTTATTAGAATACAATTTTTTTTTTTAATGTCGAAAAAAATTTCATTAAGCAAACTCAAAAATTACAAATAATTATCAATCTAGATGACTTGCTGAATAAAATCTGGGATTGATTCCAACCATACATTGATATCATCCACATTCCAAGCATATGATCTAATATCTATCAATCTTATGAGTTGCTTCATTGCACATTCTGTTAACACGTTCACTAGAACGGAAAATACTTTTACCGGCGATTCATTTTCTCTGGCAAAACCAACAAAATTGCTACCTATCACGTTGAATCTTGCATCTCGGGAATGATCATATTATACTCTTTTAAGATTATAGGATATTACTCAATTAGTGCTTATAATATAAAAGATTTTAATTACATTAATTGATATATTGTGAGAGAATGATAGTACGGAATAATCTATAATCTAATAGTACCTTGTGATCTTCTATTTAGAATTAAAAGGTTTTATTAGTTCTATTTGTAAGTATCATTGATGGATCAAATGTTTTTTTTTTTTTTCATTTGATTTGATTTCAAGACTAGCCAAAAATAAAGCTCGGGATCGAGCTAAATATATATTTAATTTTAGTTTATTTATTTTTCTATCAACTTACTCAAATTTGGTACAATGTGCATGATTAACTTTATAAAATAATTTTTTCGAACCATCATATAAAATATATTTAGTGACTAAATAATTTGTACCGTTTCATAAATTTATACTAATGTTTAGTTATTTTTATTGTAGCCCATTCTATTATTATTAGAAAAATTATACTCATCATCTGTACATCACACACTACCTATGATTTTTTTTATTTTTATTTTTATTTTTTTCTTTATCAAATATGTGATGTATGAATAATGAGTAGAATAATTCTTTTAGTTTAACAAGAACAAAAAAAAAAAAAAAAAAAAAATCAAGTGTGGTGTAAAAATAATGAGTAGAAAAACTTTTATTATTATTACTAGGGAAATTTGGCTAGTAACCTCCTTGTGCTTTTTATTTTTTTGAAGCTCATCTTCTGTGCTTTATTTAGGAATAACTTCTTCTAGTACTACAACAAACTTGAAATCTAATCCCTTTATTACAAATCCCATCCATTTGACTTAACAAATACACATGGCAACATATAAGATTGCCAAGTGGAAAATTCTATCTTTTAAAACTTTAAACTATACTATAATTTTTTGAAAACAACTTTATTTTAAAAAACCAAAATTAAAAAGGGAAAAAAGTTATTATTTCTTTAAAAAACAAAGAGAAGGTGGCGGGAAGGCAGTTCCTCCACGTTTTTCAGCACCCAATGGTGGCCCTGGCATAAGTCTACGGGTGGCCGAGAAAAGGGCCACCACCATGGTATTTTTTGGCTCATTGGTGGCCTGAAACAACCACTACTTTTTTGTGCCACCACACGGGGACCCGAGCTGCCGGGTTCGGCCCCCATGGTGGGTAGATCCCCTCCCCTTCTTTCATTTCTTTTTCTTAATTAATTATTAAAAAAAATAAAATTTTCAATGTGTCTATGTCACGTATATTCATTATATTACATGGAGGTCTTTTTTAATAGACGGACCATATTTCAAGTTTATTTTAGCACAAAATTAACAGTTATGCCTCCAAGAAATGTGCATAAAAGCATAGGGGTTACAGGTCAAAATGCCCTTATTTTCTTAGATAAATAAGAAGAAAGATATTCTTCTACATTTCAAGTGTCACGTTTTGTGAAACTTCACGGTAATAAAATCAAGTATGAAGTTATATTGTTCAATTAATATTCGGATCATAATTAGGAGTGTAAATAAGTCGAGTTTAAGTAGGAGTCGGTGGTCAAAATACTTTTAATTAATTTGTATTCTAACACGAGTTGAGCTCGATTTGTTATTGAGATGCATTTTAAATTCACAAATAGCTTATTTATTATTCGACCAATCTCCAACTTGTTCATGAACTATTTAATTTTTACAAAATGAATTCTTGATATTATATATTACAACTTTATCTTCAAATTTTAACAAATAAACATTGATTTTTCATGAATATCTCTTTACCTAATTTCTATTATACGTAGATATACATACATACATACGTATATGTATGTATATATATATATATATATATATATATATATTTAGTGGTGGGGCAATTTTTTTTTTGGGGAGTGGGGCTACGTGTATAATATATTTCCTGTCATATATGATGATGTAAAAAGGGATACGTAATGATGATATAGTATAGAAAAAAAAAAGAGCAACTTTAACTTAAGAAAATGCAGTAATCACAAATAGATTACATAAAAGTAAATTAATAAATTGATGTGATATGTCAAATTATAAAATTATTTTTATTATAATGTAAATCTAATAGATTCTATGAAGTACATCAGTTTGTGAGTTTACTTTGTACAATCTCTTTGTGTCTGCTAACAAACAAAATCATAAGCAAGAGGAGGCGTCCCTCGTGTAAAAAATAAGGGCTCTAGATTTAATTTTTGTTGGAGGGGGTAGAGGCCTTAACTTCCTCCTCCTCCTCCCTCTCATTCCTCCATTTACCTATCTTATCTATCAAAATTTCTTTTACTTAGTTTTATTTTACTTTCTTCAAAGTCGAAAAATAAAGATCTATAGCTTTCCGGTAACAACTGAGAGACATGTGCAGCACAACTAAATTCACAGTTTGAAAATCGTTAGGTGGAAAGTCGTGATTTTGTAAAAATCATCACTCGTGATTCTTACGCGCTGCCCACATCTGCGCATGATCCTCACGCGCCACTCCTTCCGACAGCTTTTCTCGACACCCGCGCCAGATTACCGGACTCGCCACCATCAGACATTTCAACTTTGACCTTAATTGGTGGTTGAAAAGAGACAAGTGTGTTACATTTACGGGCTGTCACAGATTTCGAAATCTGTCGAAGTTAGTTCAAATTGTAATCTGTCATTTTTCGCATCTATCTTACTACTTTTCTTTTTGGTTTCCTTATTGTTAATTAAAATAAAAAAATAGTTTGTTTCTCAGATGTTTGTCTGTAGATGTTGAGTCTCTATTTAGTTAGAGACTGTTGTCTCTTAGATATTTGTTTGTAAAGAATATCAACAATAGTGAAGACTAGATCAGTCACAAAAAGAAATGGTATACTGGTGGAGCTCCAAATGCATTATTTTAATTTATGATGTCATGTTTGATATAGAGACATTCTATAATGTATTCGATCATAGATGTAAATTTTTTTGATAAATGAATGATGACAAGTTTCCTTAAATATAAAGCATAGAGAAGAACAATAATAAGGTTGATGGGAACAATAGGTGATAGAAAAAAAATTGTACGTTGGCTGTTGGTTTTTTTTCTTAAAAAAAAAAAAACATCTTTTGACTTTTAGAAACTTACTAAAATCAAATTTTGAGTTAAAAAGATGATGATTTTATTAAAACCTTAAGCTGAAATATTCGTTTTTATGTAAAATGTCTATATATTTTTTAATAAGATTTTTTGAAAAGACTTGTGAGTGTTAGATTTTTTGAATTAATCTTATTTCCTTTTTAAAAAAATTTGTAAGAAAATATTTTTAATCAAAAGTAATTTCTTATTTAGAAAATTACTCACTTTGAATTTGAGAAAGGCATTTTGTTATTTTTAAATTAACTTTACAGATATCTTTTTCAAAAAGGAATGTATCTTAATTTTCTGAAAATAATTGTCAAAATTAATAATTTCATAATTTGACTGGTAATTTTAAGGGATTTTTTTAATATATATTTTATTTTTAAAAAGAATGGACCGAGTCAGGACCCAAAGAATTGACGAGCCAGGCCTCGGACCTTTTCTTTTCTTTTCTTTTCTTTTTCCTAAATAATTGCACGTATCCTAATTTGGTCAATTAGGGTTCATATTTGGGTTTCAGCTAATTTCGGATTCGAATGATTTTCCAATCAGCTTCAAAATCATAGGCTTCTCATCTTTGGGCTCTCAATTCCCTAAGGCGCGCCCTCCGAAGGGAGCTCGCCTTTCCGAATCATGGCCCCATTCGCCAAATCCAGATCCTCTCTCATCGTCGTCATGATCACCTTAGTCTTCACCATCGCCTCCTTCCCCACCATCCGATCCGAGCACCACTCCTCGGCCATCCGATTACCATCCGAAGATGACGGAAATAACTGCGCCGGAGGATCCGTGCCTGCCTCCTGCCCCATCAAGTGCTTCCGGCCCGACCCAGTTTGTGGCGTCGACGGCGTCACCTACTGGTGCGGCTGCCCCGAAGCTCTGTGCGCCGGCGTCAAGGTCGCCAAGTTCGGATTCTGCGAGGTTGGCAATGGCGGGCCGGGCCCTCTCTCCGGCCAGGCCCTCCTTCTGGTCCATATCGTATGGCTGATTGTGCTCGGCTTTTCCGTCTTGTTCGGGCTTTTCTGAAGGGTTTTGGGCTCTTCAGGGACTTCATATCACGGATTGATTGCTCAGGTTTTTCTTTTTAGTCATTTTTTTGTGAGAGTTCGTGGGTGAGAGGAGCGGTATTCGGTGCATATTTTTTTGTCTGTATGATAGAGGCACATATACGGCTATTGTTTGTCTTCTCCCCAATATTCTTTTTGTTATATATAAGCTCCATTCTTTTCTTTCGTGATGGATGTGGGTTTGATTTTCCTTCTGTGTTTCTTATTATTAAATTCGTAGGAGTTATTGAGATTATCAGAACGTTCTTATTATGGATTAACGGTGAAGGATTGAAGTTAATTGACCCAGTCTAAGATTGCTTTTTTGTTGGCAAAATAAGGAAAATTATTAGTTTCCGGGAATGGAGTATTCTTAGTTCTATCCTATCTATTAGAGGAAACTACAGAGCATATTTTATGGGGCTGTCCTTCAGCTGCAGATGTATGGAACGTTTGTTCAAAGGCAATACAGAAATGTAGGTAGATGTTTCTTTGATGTTTTCTCACAATTGTTAACCAAATGTAGTGAAGAGGAGATGGCACTGATGATGGTAATCTGTAGGTTATGACATAATAGATTCATATTTGAAGGTGTTTTTCAGCATCCAAGTACGCTTGTTAAAATGGCAAGAGAGTTCCTTAAATATTTCCATAGAGCATTGCAAGAAGAACTGCGTAAGGGCCCTGACAGACAAACTACCCCACAAGGTGGTTTCCTCCAGAAGAAGGTTTTGTAAAGGTTACTTGGGATATTGCCTTGAATCAATGAACCAGGATGATGGTTGTAGGGATCATTATACGTGACAGTAAAGGAGAAGTTCTGGCCTCAAGACAGACTCCAAAGATATTTTATCCAGATCCAGTAGTGGCAGAAACTTGGGGTATTTATGCTGCAGTGGAATTTGCATCGGAGCTTTGTTTCTGCAGAGTAATTTTTGAAGGACATGCAAAGACTGGAAAGTGACTGTAAAATAGTTGCAGATTTGGTCACCTGGTGCGTGACTGTAAAATGCTCTTAACAAGAATGCAAGACTGGAAAGTGGTTCATGTCAAGAGAATAGCAAACCAAGTAGCTCATTGCCTAGCAAAAAGTGCTGCAAGTTTGACTGCAGATTTAGTTAATCTAGAATCATTCCTGCACATATTCAGTCCATAGTGGCTGATGATTGTAATTCAGTTTGATCAATGAAGCTGATTCCCTGTTTTTGTGTTTTTTTTTTTTTTAAAAAAAAGAGGTTCTATCCTATCATACAATGGAATATCACTACTGTCAAAGACACAAAATGATGTTAGTACTGTCAAAAGAAACAGTCATCATGTTTGGCCTGTTTAAATAGATCGTGGGGAAAGAAAACCTGGAATGCCTTTCAAATTGACGTATGTGCTGACTTCTAGATGGTTCCTATTAAATTGGCTCCAAATTTTGGGAACCTCCTCTCATAGCTGTTTTCTTTGCTCTCACCATTGAACAAAAAATGGCCCACATTTGATATTTAATGGGTGACTTGCAATAGATCGAACATGCATCCCAGTTATGATGCGCTTGAGGCTTGCTTATAATTTAATGTTTTTATGTGGACAACGACATCAATTGTGTACCAGGTAGAACATAGGCATTACGGGAGATGATTTGAAGGAATGCAGCAGAAAGGTTGCAATTCATAGCAATGCAGGGACATCTTAAGGAAACTGAGCATCAAGAAGAAGAAACTGCAACTGTTCCTACTCAAAAGGGTTTGACTTTGATCCTCCCGTACTACATTTTGGGTGCCATGTGAAACAAATTAGACCCAACCAATTTCAATCATGTTGAATAGGAACTTTTATAGTCAGAATCAATAAAACATAATCCATTTGCAGGCACATGCATAGACTGACGCAGAAACGACAATTTGAAATGCATGTTCCACAGCTTCTGACCAAAAAATTTTGAAATCCTTTGATTTCACCAAGGAAATTTTATCCTAATTGGCCACATGGCATGGCAAGTGATCTGCCGAATGAGTAGGCATCCTAGAATCAGTCTAATATAATAGACTTTCCTCTCCTCAAATCATTTAGAAACTTCGCCAAACAGATTAGGGGAACAACCACAAAATTGACAAAACCAAGTATAACACAGTTTGGTTTAATTCCACAAGAAGTTTGGTGGGATCAACTATGTGCTCCTTTATCAGGGTTCTGAAGTGAGAATCTTGGTTTGCTATCGCCAAGATGACCTTTATCAGCAGTTTTAGCAGTGGCGGCACTCTCATCTCCAGCGGAAGCATCGCTTTTTACACCTATTGTCAACGCAGGGGAAGATGTTTCATTCGATCCATCACTGGAAACATTTCCGATCAAGCTCTTGTACATGGTGAGTGCTTGAGCCATCATGCTGGAAGGATTGGCAACTCCACTAGGAAGCAACATTGTTGTGCCCTGTTAAAACAGAGGAAAGCAACAAAAAAGGAGAGAGAGAGAGAGAGAGAGAGAGAGAGAGAGAGAGAGGTTTAGTGAAAGAATTGAGCATATCAAAGAATATACTTGCATATAATGAAGTATGTACATCACCTCCTTGGCAATATTACTGAATGCATGAATATATTGTTCAGCAATTCTTAAACTCGCTGCCTGCAAACCACATCATAGCATTAGTTGCCAACTGTCTTTATAATATATTTTCATGTGCCCCAGACCAGCACTTTCATTTATGAGCCAAATATGCCGTCATTGGAAGACACTATTAGGAACATGCAAGCAGATCTTCATCCTAATTGGCGTCACTTGAAAGCTATTGAAAATACATATGAACATTGCCATCTATCTCAAAGAAGTTCTGAATGCAGCCAATGAACATTGAAGAAATCAAGATCTTATGCATCTCAAATCGATTTGGATAGATAAGAAAGTTAGACTTGTCAGAAAAATTTTTCTCGCCAAAAAATGAAAAGAAAACCCACAACGCCTTGCCAATTTAGCTCATATGCTGAGCGCACAGGCAGGCACCTTAAAAATGTAGCATGGAACTTTACGACTACTACGTAAATAAGTTCTTTCCAAACCTCAGCAAATGCCAGGACAAGCAAAGGTATGAGATATTCAGTTGTAAAGCTCTATCTCGCTCAAAGGGTAGAATGAATTGATTGCTCTAAAATTTAAAACATTCAAAATGAAGCATTGTAACCTGAATCCACCATAACTAAGTGCAAACCAACATATTGGCAGAACTAGCATCCATTGGTGGAAACCCAATTAAATAAAAATTCAAATGGAATGGGCAGCACCTTTTGGACTCTCAAACATATATGAGTTCCACTTTTTCCATTTGGAAGAAAACAATATCAAACAATGTAGTTGGCATGCACTAGGTACAATGTCTAGAATACCACCCGAAAGGCAAGAACTCAAGATCATCTAAGGACCTCACCTCTACTCCTCCATTTTCCTTGAGTGCCTGTGACACCATGGCAAGTCCTTCAGCTGTTGCTCTGGCTTTAGCAAGGATGGCTTCTGCTTCACCTGATATAGAAGTATTGTTGGTAAGAAGACTGAAAAATGTCTATGGGGAAAGTAAAGGATCATCATCAAGATTTAGGGTGTCCCTTCAATTCGTGCTGTCTACATTAGACAAGAACATGGGTCAAGATAACAATATCAGCATAGCACTTAAAAAAATTGATATTGACAAGCCATACAAGAGCACATGAACAATCCCCTTCAGTCAGACATGGTTCAACACATCCATAACTTCCTTTCACAATGAAATACATGGCATAATGTTTTTTAATACACAGCATACATGTGTTTGTGACAACCTCTACTAACTAAAACTCTCTAATATAAACCAAAAATCTTCTTATTTAAGAATCCTATTATAGGACATGCTAAAATTATATACTTGTACATAATAGCAGATAATGTTTTGGAGACATCAGAACTAACACTATTAGGATGTAAGGAAACAATATTTTTATATTGTTGCTAATAAATTTGTATTGAAATAATGAATAACCTAGTGCTCTGTTAATTTGATCCATCTTTGCTGCTTCTGATTGTAAGATTACAGAACTCTTCTTTCCATCAGCAATATTGATGTTGGCCTGCCTTTCTCCTGTAAATCATAAAGAGGGATTAATCTCCAAGTACGCATCAGGCTACCTACTTCAGTGGTGAATGGTGCTAAGCTAAATCAAACTCAGGAATAGGGAAGGAAATAAGGGCTAATAACTTGTCAGCACACCCCTAGAGGTTAAGTAAATTATTTAACCACGCAGAAAAAATTTACACATCAAACTGAATCTATTACCTTCAGATTCAAGAACTTGGGCTCTCTTTTTGCGTTCTGCTTCTGCTTGCATCTCCATAGCTACCCTCACTCCACGAGGAGGGGATATATCTCCTGAAAAGAAGAATGAGTGAAGCATTTACAAAAGAATCCATACAAATATTAGCACAAAGGTCTGATACAATAACAAAAGCCAAACATGACTTACGTATTTCATAACGGAGGCACTGCAGACCCCAGTCTTTTGCAGCCACATTTATAGATTCCTGCAATAGTTTTACCATTACAAAGAGCTATTACTCCTTTCTCCGAAGTAATCCATGAAATTATAAGAAAATATAGAAGCTCCAGAAAACCCAAATTCAATTCAAATCTAATTTAAGATAATAACTGTGATAAAACATATTAGAAAGCACTAACACCTCTAATTAAGTAAGGGAGAAAGCAAACTGAAGGGAAAAACCACCATATTGTTGAATAACTTGTTCTAGCATTCTCCCCTCAGTTTGCTTTCTCCCTTACTTAATTCAGGTCAAAACAATGTTGAATTACCATGTCTATGGCAGGCATATCCATGGTCATTAAAATCTCAATTCATATCTGAAGATTTAATTGTTGTATCAAACTAGAAACTCAATATGAGGTAACCTTTTAGGATGAGAATTGATAGGAATCCTATTCGAATCATGGGATATATTGGGATGGGTACCCACCCATTCTACCAATGATCTTGTTAGTGCACAAATGTTCTTGAGTTGTTTTTCATTTATTTTTGGAGAAGGGGATATGAGGTTGGTGTAGTAAAAAATTAATTTGAACTTGATCAGGATAATTGCCTTCATCCATATATCAATTTGTCAAAACATAAAAGATATTTCATCATCGTAAACCCACTTTAGGTTTTTCCTAGTATAACTTCAACCATATTTCCACCATACATTGTGATTGATAACCAAAGGTGTTTTATAACACATCTTTGGACATGTTTGGTTTGCGGAACGGGCATTCCTATTCTTTTGTTTGGTGAAAAAAGATGAATATCTCAATGCAATTGAAGTGGAATTCCTAAAATATCCAACTTTTTTCACAAAAATACCATTGTTCTTACTTTAAAGTTTAAATTTAAAATTTGATTTAAAAAAGGTTTAAAAATATAATAAAAAAAAATTAGAGATTATAAAAATAGATGGTGGCCGGCCACCCCTAATGGCCACAATGGTGGCCACCAAAAGTGGTGGCCCAGTTTGCCAATGAAGTTTTTCTAAAAACAATTATGAAAATATTTAAAAAAAATTCACTAATACCCTGGAATAGTCATTCATTCCATCTTTGGGAGGAATAACTATTCCTCATGTTGAGGAATGTCTATTTCTTATTCTAGAAAGAAAACTGAACAAAAGAAATAGCTATTCCTTTCCAGCAACCTATTTCATCAACCAAACGCACCCTAAAAGGTATGAGTTCAAACAAAATACATTCATAAATTATTAGCAAAAGATAAATAATTTATCTTCCAGCGCCCTATTTCATCACCTTCCCACAAAAGAAATATCATGCAATCTGGAAGGAAAGTGGGGAGAAAAGATAAAGGGAGAATGTCAATTACGTCTCTTTACATCTCTTGTATCATACGATTAAATGAAATATTTTTCTACAATCTTTGTGTATTATTCACAAGTACATAACAAAACTAGGGATGGGCATGAACTAGGTACTTGCTTCCTTCATTCCTCCTCCCTCCTAATTTTGTTCCCTAATAGAATATCAGTCATAAGATCCAAACTGCAATGTGTCCTCAGATTGACTGGGGGTATCAGAAGGAAGTGTTGTTAGATCTCTGTATATGTCGTACTTGGCAATTGAATCAGCAGATATGCTTTGCACGTTTGATTCCATTTGAATCAAAAGTTTTAAACCAAAAAGACGGAAAAATAGGGAAACCAAATTAGAATATTTGGTCTAAATACAAAGTAGAAAAATGCTAGTTTTCATGATAAATCTACGGAACAACTTGAGCAAATCAAACTAACCACTATCTTTTCATTCAGCGTGTCTCTTTCCTCAAACGTCTTGTCGAGAGTGATCTTACCAAGTTCACTACGCATTGTTGTTTGTGCAAGCTGAATCACAGCAAATATGGGATTCTCAACACCATAAGAGGCCAGCTTAGGGTCCACAATCTGCATCAAAAGCATTTGAACCGGGAAACCCATTAACCAACAAACAAAACAACACAAACTCGGATAAAATACTCAACACTGATACACTAAAGCCAGTAACCCGTTGACTTGAACACATGAAAAAGACCCAGTCAAGAAAATCTCAACAGGTACCTTGATGTAGAGCACCCCGTCAATCAAAATATTGACATTATCCTTAGTGATAGCAGACTGGTCGGGAATAGGAATAGCCTCCTCCTTCAAGGAATGCACGTAGGCAATCCGATCAACCAACGGAATCAAGAAATGGATTCCCGAAGGCAGAGTCTTCACATATTTTCCGAACCTCTCGATGACGTACGCCTTCTTCTCCGGCACTATCCGGATCCCCCAATTCACCGGCGGCGTAATCTCATAACTTCATCCCCCAAAAAATAATAACCCAATTAAGCAAAAAAAAAAAAACACAAGAATCCAACAAGTAGATATACACCCATGTATGTATATGCGTTACCTGATGCCTGGGTCGCGACCAGTGCGGAAAAAGCGGACTGGAATAGCGGAGGAGAAAGGGGATTGGGGAAGCGGAAAAGCCCTTACAGAAGAAAGATTGGTTTGTTTGAGAATCAAATATGGGGAAGATGAAGTAGAGAGAGGTCTAGAGATGGAGTCGCTAACGTTAATGGCGGACTGGCGGAGGTATCTAAGGGATCTCAGTGAATTTGCTTTCCACATACTCATTTTCTACCTTTCTGGGTTCTCAGGGTCCTTGGGATTTTCGGTGTTTTCCTTTGGTGGGGGGAATGGAAGGCGTTGAGGGTTTTTCCCTGGGAATGTAAAGCCCTAGTAAAACCTTTCCTCGTGGTTTTCTTCTTGCTCTCTCTGGACACCCTCTGCAAAGTCATGCTAAGCTTGTTGTCCAAGCAGTTTTGAGACGAAGAACTGTGCACGTGTGAGGTGAGGGTGGGCTGGCTTTTTGTTAAATAAGGTGGGCTGGGCTGCCTTCGGCATTTGATTTCAGGCCCAAATTCTCTCAAGTTCTGTTCTATGGGCAATTCTTAATTGATAGGTGTGGGATAATGAATTGTAATGAAAGTTAAAAAATTGAATAAAATATTATTTTTAATATTATTATTATGTTAGAAATTGAAAAAGTTGAATTGTTTATTATATTTTGTGTAAGAATTTAAAAAAATTGTAATGATGAGATGAGATAAAGAAACACTTTTACTATCCAAACGAGACCTTAGATGAAGTTTTCAGTCTTCCCATAGAAAAATTGTAATTATCATCCTCACATTTAGGGGTGTAACCGGTCCGGTCCGGTCCGGTTTTGGATAAAATCTAGGACCGAACCGGTATGTACCGGTTTTGTATTTTTCAAAACCAATTACGCGCCGATTACCCTCCTAAACCGGTACTTCCGGTTTTACCGGTTTTCGGTCCGGTCCGGTCCAGTTTTTCGGTTTTTTTTAAATGTAAATTTCACAATTTGTCATTAAAAATTTGTTTATAAAAAAAAAATTGATTTAAAAAAACTGTTTTATACTTTTATTAATATATTAGACTATATAATAGTATTAATATAAGACTATTGATATGGTTATAAATTATATATTAGTATTAGTTATAAACTTTTAGTGATTTAGTATTAACATTTTATATAATAATTTATAAATTATAATAAGAAGTTATTTCATATATGAATATATATGTTATATATAAAATTTCACATAAAAATTTATAATTATACATTATATATAAAACTTATATATATTAATATTTAATATATATAAAATATTTTGTATAAAAATTATATATAAAAATATTATTTTTTATTTTTTTTAATCAACCGGTCCGGTCCGGTCTAAAAAATTCTGGAACCGGAACCGAACCGGAACAGGCCGGTTTTTACGTTTTAAAAACCGATTCCGGACCGGACCGGTTCAAAACCGGTAAAACCGATCCGGTTCGGTCCGGTCCGGTTTTCCGGTTTGAATTTACACCCCTACTCACATTACACATAATTTTTTCTTCTTTTATTTTTCTCTTATCAAATATGTAGTGTTGGATAATGAGTAGAAGAACTCAATTAGTTTAGGAAGAATAAAATAAAAAAAGATTTAAAAAAATAAAAATAAAATAAAATAAAAATAAGTGTAGTGTATAATATGTGGAGATGATAAGCACCAAATCTCTTTTCCAAATATGCATTTTGGATTTTAATTGGCTGGGAGAATGAAAAATCTTGTTGAAGATCTCTCTTATTTGTTTTTTTTTTCTCAGAATTAAGAAATCTTACTTGGAGTTACAAAGGGATCATTCGGCATATGAAATTGACAAGTGTTAGATCTACAAATAATTAAAATTATAGAAAGAAAATTCACAAATTAGATTGGTTTAATGCAATAATAGGTTAAGAACTACTTTAGGGAATGTTCTAATTCAGGTGAATGTATAATTTATTTATTTATAAAAGGACATATATCATTTATCATAAAAATTCAATTACAATAAAAAGTAATTACATTAGTGCATCTATTATAACTTTAGCAAGAATAATGTTTGGACATAGATATTACCATCGCACATAAGTGAGATAGTTATCAATGACTTCCTTAAGAACATAGTCTGAATTATGAAAACATATGAAGTTTCTATATTTCCTAAGACCCTAAGAAATAGTTAGAAAAGTAGCTGACTATATCCAAAGCATCATCCATTAAATCCCAAACCATAACATCAAAACCAAATTTATTATCTGAAAAATCAGCACCCAAATTACAACGTTCTTCCCATATCTAAAAAGCACATGGCCACTATCCTCAACTTCCAAGTTACACTGACCACATATCCTTGTGGATATAATA
Source organism: Juglans regia (assembly GCF_001411555.2). Lineage (NCBI taxonomy): Eukaryota > Viridiplantae > Streptophyta > Magnoliopsida > Fagales > Juglandaceae > Juglans > Juglans regia. Next base: position 5,904,467 of record NC_049916.1, read on the forward strand.
CCTTTCTATAGTAAATTTTGTTTGGTAGGCAAAGTTTCAGTACAAGCCCTCCAAGCAAAATTTTTAACCTTATTTGGCAATTTCAGATTTCACAACTACCTCCAAAATGCTTTCCTTCCTCTCAGATTTGAACTTTAAGATCCATAGCCAAGTGATAACCTGACTTGACTATGTAAATACCATTCTTTTGGCTAATCCAGATAAGTAGATCTTCTGTCATATGTGGGGACAATAGAATTTGCAGTATATTTTCAGCCTCAGAAGGAATAAAAACACTCCTAACCAAAGCTTGATTCCATCCAAATGACTCTGGTCCAATAGTTCACATACTTTTGCATCTGATTGTGAAACCTAAACAGGAGATATCACTTTATGTAAAGGGGAATTTGGTAGCCATTTATCATGCCAAATATTAATGTGATTGCCTTTCCTTACCTTCAAATACAACTAGTTGACAATATAGATTTTGCTGCACCTATACTTCTCCATGCATTGGAAGGAGTTCTAGCTACATTCGAATGCGAAGAATCTATCTTGGAAAAGTACTTAGCCTTAAAAACTCGAAATAGTAGAGGATGAGTATCATGAGTCAACCTTCCAACCTTGTTTTGCAAGTAAGGACATATGACAGATTAAAAACTTCTAAGTCCTTAATATACATTCCTCCTTTAAACTTTGAATTACACATCTTATTCAAACTTGCCCAATGCACATTATGCTCGCCACCTCTTTGTTGCCACCAAAATCTTGCAAACATAGCTTCTAATTCCTTACAAAAGGCTTTTGGTAATTTAAAGTAACTCATTGTATGAGTAGGAATAGCCTGAACAACTGTCTTTATAAGAACTTCTCGACTAGTTTGAGATAATAAATTCTCTTTCCTCCCTTACAATTTCTTCCGTATTCTGACTTTTATATCCTGAAAAGTGCGAGTCCTAGATCTTCCAATAAATTAAGGGAGACCCAAATATTTATCATGATGTTTTAAAGACTGTACATTCCAAATGAACCAAATATCATGAACCTTCTGCTGCCCAACATTCTTAATGATTAACAATTTAGTTTTCTCCATATTTATTTCCTGGCCAGAGGTCAAATCATAAAGCCTTAATAACTATTACAAACATACATTTTCAGATCTAGTAGCTTGACAAAACCAGAGACTGTCATCAACAAAAAACAAATGGTTAATCCATGGAGCTCCATTACAAACCCTTATTCCTTTATCAACTTGTGCCTCTCAGCATTTTGAATAAGAGATGATAAGCACACAAAACAAACAAATGAGGAGATAAATGATCGTCTTGTCACAAACCTCTTGATATGTTAAAAGATGAAGTATGAAATCCATTAAGTAGCACTTTATAGAAAAATGAAGTAATACAAGACATTACCAGAGATACCCACTTTTGATAAAAACCCAATTTAATCATAACCCTTTCAATGAAACACCACTCCACCCAATCATAAGCTTTAATGGAAGTCAAATCTTTTTGTCCTCACCTCTTTCTCCTTATAGAATTGACAATCTCATGAACCACAAGAACATTATCCATTATAAGTCTACTTGGCACACAAGCACACTGACTATCAGAAATTACTTGAAGCAAAACAAGCTAAAGATTTCATTTGGTTACACATATGAGATGAGAAATATGTAAATAGTAGTGAGATAATTTGTGAATAGTAGTGAAATAGTTTGAGTTAAGATGTTTTATGGGGTTTTGAGTTAAGAAGCATTTTCCACACCACAAGATTACGTTGACAATTAATCAAAGCACTACTTAACCCAACATCACTAGCAGATTGCTCGCTTTATTTTCTTGAATTATTAATAACATCCTGACAACCACCAGCCCCAACCCACATTGTTTCAAAACGAAAAGCCTTCTTGCCTCTAAATGTCTCATTTGCAAAATCATTTGTAGACATGATCAAACAATTATTGCCAGATTAGGGAGTAGGAATATCCCTAACCTTATAATGCAAATACATCGCCAACCATGCCAAATTAGCCAAAAATCTGTCTAGCCTTTCTTTAATATGATCACCCACATTGGGCATATTACTCCAAGTAAAAAGAGACCCATCAGAACTCAAGCCCTTAAGTTGACAATGATTAAGAACATCTCTAAAGCTTGCATCTGCCATTCCATTGGTAATCGACCTCCCCATTTGTCCATATTTGAAATTATCTCGTTATAATCCCTAAAACACAGCCAAGGTCCTTCAAACATATTAGAAAGACATTTTAACAAATCCCACATTTCCTTTCTCCTATTAGCTTCCGAATGGCCATACACAGTTGTGACCCTCCACTGACAATTATCATCTTTATCACCAATTCATGCATCAAAATGATGTTTTGAATAAGATAAAATCTCCAAATCTACATCTTTGCTCCATAACAGCCCAATCCTACTACTTTTGCCCTTAGAATTCATAGCCAAGCACCCCGTGAAACCTAATATATAATTCGACATCTCCAAATGACAAACATGTACCTCAGTTTCCAGAATAAATACCACATCAAGAACTTCTATTCGAACCAAGTCACGAAGAACTTGAACGCCCCGTGGGTTCCCAAGCCCACGAGAATTCTAACTTAATATTTTCGTGGTTGTCTAGGGGTGTGATTGGTTCGCTTTGGTTAGGTTTTGGACAAATTTTGGAACCAAAACGATATACACCTGTTTTGATAATTGAAGAATTGATACGGACTGGTTTATCACCGAAACAGGAACTTTTAGTTTTTTCGATCTTAGTCCAGTCTAGTCCGATTTTTCCAATTTACCGTTTACACGTATGACACTTTATAAGTTTACTATTATAATTCTTTCAACTCTAAATTTAATAGTTATAATTTAGTATTTATTATTAACAATTATTAATTTATTAGTGTCTAATTATACTAGTATAGTATATGTAGGGTCTAACTTATTAGTGAGATTAATAGACTTGAATAATAGAATTAAAATCTCATGTTATATTAATTAGCAATTTAACATATAATATATATAATATAATATATATATATATATATACCAGTTTGGTTCGGTTCAAATTAGTTTTCAAAATATGAAAACTAGTATCGAACCAATTTATGAATGGTTTCGGTTCTAAAAGAACCGGCACCACACCAGACCGATTATGAATCGGACTAAACTCACCAGTTCGGTCTGATCTTGTTCAACTGGTTCTCTAGTTTTTTTTTTTTTTTTTTTTTACACCCCTATGGCTGTTAGCGGGTTTGAAACTCAGCGTCCACCGATACCACTTCAACCTCCACCAAATTTTCATCATCAAGGGATTTCTTCCTCTTAGAATCAATCACGATGGATTTATCTTTCACAGAAATAAACTCCAGGAAGCGCTTAGAAGGAATCAAACACTATTTCAAATACTTATTTTCCTTTAGAACTATACCACTGGGCCTACTCTTATGTCCCTGCTTAGAAGAAGAAGCCACTGAAGCAGAAGAATTAATACGCACCTGGTGCAACCCAAAATTTTGTTTTAGGCTAGGTCCAATGAATAAATGAGATGAGCCTAGACTCCCAGGATTTGACAGTTACTACTGAAATCTCCTTGTTCGAATCTAGAAATAAACTGGGTAAAGAAACTACCTTTTGTTTCAATTGTTAAAGCAATTGTTCTGGAAATGTCACTCAACTTCTTGTCTTTCATAGCAACTGGTTTCTCTGTTGCCAGAATCTGATTAGCAAATAATCTCTCACTAAAAATTGGAACACCGGAGTCTCCCTACATTGGACCACTTTTGGTGATTAAGCAACTCTTGTTTCTATTAATACCACCATTAGCCTCAACCATGCTCCATATGGGAAACCATCTTTCTGAAAAACAACCTGACTATTCGACCATAATGAATAATCACGATCAACATGACCTAATTTACCACAACAATAATTAAAAGTAGATAATTTTTCATATTTGAATCTAACCCACAACACATCTGACCCCCCAAGAATACCCCTCTTGAACCTTGGAAAAAGATTATTTATATCTAATCGGACCTGTACCTGAGAGAACTCACTTCACCCTGCCATATTCTCAGACAACTCAATATCTTTAACCTCCCCAATTGATTCACCAATAATTTTGACAACATTAGTAGCCATCCCCTCAAAGGAAGATCAAATAAATGAATCGAAAATTAAGCAGAGTTCATAACAATTTTAGAAGGCTAGATATCACCATCAAATTCCTTCAAAAGTGCTAAACTTCTATCAAAGGAGCAAGGAGCATTACATAACACATTCTCTTTGTCACTTTTCTCAGAAAATTTGGATAAGCAAATATTCTCCCCCAATTCAAAAAACTGAACCCCTTTCACTGGACTCCAGGTAGTGCACATCACCATCTTAAAAGCTTCCTTATTATAAAACTTGCTAGTGAGAAGCCTAAAAAGGAACCAACATTATGTGGGAACTACAGAGGGCATCTAAAAAAATACCCGAAGTCACAATCTCATTGGTCTCTACCGTCGATAATGTTAATTTCCTCCACCGTTTTAACAACTTCTCCATAACTGTATTTGAAAAGAACAAAGTGAAACCCTATCAAAGGGAATCAATGCTTGTAATAGAAAAGAAACAAAAACTCCCAATTACTGAAATTCCAGAAATCGATCACCGAAAACGTCATGGAAACTTTGAAATGAAACACCCTTATTGTTCATAGAGTCGCCATTGAAATTGCCATGGAATCGCCAAGGAACCTCTTATTGAGAAGAAAAAAAAAACACTAGCCCTCGACTGTATAAGACTTTTGCTAGTAGTATGGAACCTCAAATTTCAAAACAAACTTAAAAACCTTGTATGGAGGATTTGTAATGATATTTTGCCAACAGAATAGCTAGGGTTTAGCAAAGAGAAGTATCCTCCAAAATGATGTTTGTAATCTATGTAACAAGGGATTGGATAATTGTTCTCATGCTTTGATTGCATGCGTACATGATTTGGAACTTTGATTGGGGCTTGAAGAATTCTAACAAAGTATGGCAAACAACATACCCATATGATATATGCTTCCACTAATTAATCAATTAGTTTTGAAACTTTTGCTTGAGATTTCAAGAAATGCTATCATACTTTGGACTTTGCTACGACTTTCATGATAGCATGTGGTTTATTGTGTAGAAAATATATTTTCGCCTATTAGATTAATTTCTTGATCCAAGAATAGTGGTTAAGGGAGCACGAAACTTGGTTAAGAATTTAAAGAATTAAAATACATTACCAAAAGAATAATTTGGAAAAGATTAAACTATAATTTGGTAGAGGACTTAGAGCTTTCAATTTAATTGTGGATGGGGCAATCTTCAAGGAACTACAAAGAAAGGAGTAACAATTGTCTTATAGGATCAAATGTGCAAATTTTTATTGGTTTCATGCAATTATTAATCAAGAGTGTAAGAGGTGGAAGATGTGGAAGCATTAACCATATTGGTAGTTGATCTCAATTAAGTACTGGTCATGCAGAAATACTTTAGCTCATTAGAAAAAGTGATTCTATGACAACGGTTGGTAGCTAAAAATGTCTAATGCAACCACAAGTACTTAGTTTACAAATTGTCATTGCATTGCAAACTTTTGTACTTTTTGAAGACTTAATTTGCAACTCTAGCAAATGACACATTCACCTCTCATTGTATTAGTTCCATATCTAACTTCTTACATTTTTATATGTAGATAGTCTTCATGAAAAAATTGGAACTTTGGTGGCTTTCTATAGATTGATATGAAGAGAATAATACATGAGGAGAGCTAGTAGAAATTTTTAGGATGAAAAACATTGAAGAATCTCTCAAGAAGAAATAAGAAATTGTCTTTCTAGCCTTTTGGAAGTCATGGTTTATGAGGATTCAAACGGACAAAGAAAAAAAAAGTATTTCTAGACAAAAAATGGATTCATGAAATAAACATGAACATCGATACTTAGGACATTTTTAGGAAGTGAGATGAGTTGAGAACATCTCATTTATCTCAAAGTTTCTCATAATTTTTGTCACAAACATCATTTAAACATAAAACACTTTTTAATTTCAAATCTTGAATTTTTTTCATCTAATCATTATAAATTTCTCAAACTTTCAAACAAAATACAAAAAATAATACAGAATTTTCATATATGGTATTACTACATCTCCCACATAATTTAAATCATGTCCAGATCTTTTCTCTAAATATATATATATATATATATATATATTGAATGATTGTATAGTAAATATTTATTCTGAAGACTTGTTCCTAATAGATATGGATTACTAGATCCGATCCTTCGAAACCCCAGCCACTTTGATATGGAAAATGAACATCTCCTTGAAAGCCTTATAAATTGAAAGAAATTATGCATTGCGCACGTACGTACGTAGTTCTTGGCCATTTTGCATGTATTCTTGAAACTGTGCATATATACTGCTTGAACCTGATTTATTGCTTCATACTACTAGCCTCTAGGAAAGTCCATAATTGAATTAGGTATGACGTTGCATCGATCGAAATAGACTATGCTAGGCCCAATCTCCGACTTAAAAGGTGGATCGAACCTTGTGTGGTAAGAAATGACGTTAAATAGGGCCCATAGGCCTCCATGCTTTATAGAGGTTGGAAGTGCAACGGACACGCCAACTCGAAAGCATTGTTGTGCACATGTATTCATGATTAGAGCATTCTTAATTGAGGTGCAGTCTTAATGAAAGGGTGGATAACGTGAGATACTAACGTATCTCAGCAAGATATCTGCCTCACGGGGACATGATTCAAGGTCGTCTTGAATACTAATAGCCCATGTACCAAAGGTGAGAGTGTAAAGTCAAGCCAAAGGAGGAGCCTTACCAAGTTGAGACAACCAGTTCGTACAAATACCATGAGTGTAAAAATATTCGCAAGCTGTGAAGTCTGGATTTTCCACGCCTATGGGCTCCAAAGCCAGTTGTCACTCCATGCAACATGAGAACAGGATTCTCCAAGGGTTGGGAAGGACTTGGGTTGGGGTCATACCTAGAAAATCTAGAAAATTGCAAACAGGGCAACAAAAAGGGAGCCTTAACCCCGTCAGAAACATACTTATGTACAAACTCACATGTGTAGTCAACCCCTCAGAGTCAATGATGCGACATGGGTACCTGGTAAAATGATGTCAACAGAGTAAGGGATCCCGTACAAGTCCCACACCGAATCCAAATATGCTTGAGTAGTAATGGCAGACCAATAACTCCCCTCAAACCTGTCTAGTTGAGAGGAACCACCATTGCCACACCAGTCCGGAGAACCATAGGAATGAGAGGTTTGAGAGCCACAACAAGAAGTGTTGCGAGAGACCATTGATAGCAAGGAGATTAGGAAGATTTGAGAGGCAAGGATAATTGCAGTAACCGCAAGCAAAGAACAAAACACAATATGCCAGGGAGGAGAACCAAGTTTTTAAGAAGAATATCAGTGATTAGGCAAGCGATGGAAATAGGAAACCGACAAGTTTCCCAGATAGTGAAGGCAAGTCAAACAAATCCCTCGAAATGCCTTGCATGAAGAAATATGGGGATGCAGACCGACATACATTATTCTGTCCAAGAAAAATAATCATGAAAGGGCATGAGAAGCTTCAATGTCTGCCGAGCAGACACAAGCCTTTAAAGAAAGAGAGGGAAGTCAAGCTGGATAACCCATGTACTGAGAGTGGAAAGTCAAGCTGAAAGAAGAGCCTTACCAAGTTGAAACAACCACTTCATACAAATGCAAACTGAGGTGCACATCATAGAGTTCTCTCTAAATATACATATGTAAAACAATTGAACTCCATTGACTTAACCATCGGAGGTATCCCATGCCTAAACCCCAACCCATTTTCCCTTTCTAATCATAGATTGCGAGGAATAGTTGTAGGTGTGAGGAACACGTCCTCAATAGCCTAATTACCATCAAGTTGATCATTTCAACACCATATTCATAACCAGATCAATTGGCGACGCAAAAAGATTGAGGGTCGTGGGCCGAAAATAGATATGTAGGAAAGTGAGAGATTCGAGGCTGCGATGGCTTGTTGGGGGGGAGAGAGAGAGGAGAAGGAGAGAGAGCAATGGGGGGTGTTTGTATGGGATTTGCTTGCCTCGTGTGCAATTCCATTATTCCCATCTTAGAAGGCTTATGTGTTGAAATTCTATTGGAGGGTGTAAAAGCCCTTATCCACTGCATCCGGCCCCTAGTCTCTCTCTTATTATTGATAAGTATGGCTCTCGTGCATAGGGCTAACTTGTAAAATTGTAATTGGGCTAGTGGGTTATGTTAGGTAGAAATGGCCAGATGGTCAGTTCATGAGGGTGATGATAATTGGCATGAAATTATGAATCATATTCTCAGTTTGGTTAATAGTTTTAGAGCAAGTGGTAAGATAAACAGTAACAAAGGCTCGAACTAATCACAATTTTGTATATACTCAAGAAGCATATATAGAGAATTGTACCAGCACGTGAGGCTCTTATGTAAGCAATGGAAAGGCGTGGATGGTTGGTTATGAGGCCAAAGAATCTATTGAAGTGGTGTGGTTGGCACTATGAGTTTAGATAGTGGGCGCCGCTTAGGGCTCATGTGCCACTTTGAGTAGAGGATACAACGCAGACACCAGGCCATTAGATTGAGGTGTGGTTCCTTTGTCATTATTAGAGAAACTGTGAATATAATTTACACATAAAACCAAAATTCAAATTAATTAATTTTATTTACGCACGGCAAAATGCATGGGATCGATATGTAAATATACGGCAAATAAATTACCTCTATCGATAGTGTCATGATCATCAGTCTTTAAAATTTGCCACTCTATTTATGGAAGAAATCAAACAATCAAATAAGTTTTATATAGAAAATTTAGAAAAGAAACAAAACAGAACATGAAATGAAAGGAAAGTAGTAGGATATTTTAAGAAGAAAAGAATACATTGGCTTAATATTAAAAGCCCTAAATGTTATTTTCCAGACGGTAACCAGCTAGCTAATTATTCTTTTCCACTAGATGCATAAAATGCAGATAGTTTCGAGCCTAATATTACAATATACTTTGATCTTAACAAGTGCCCTGAGAATATCAACACCAGTTAATAAAATCCTTATTTTATCATCATCATCATCTCACCATCATGATGATCATTATTATATTTTCCAAGCAAAGATAAACATAAATCATCTCAAATTCTTGTCAAGAATGTGCACTCAAATTCTTTATATATATATATATATATATATATATGTATGTATATAAAAGTATCATGATGATTAATTTAAAGCTAAGTATATATAACAAAACTAATTAAAAAGAGGTTAAATTTCAAGCCAATTGGACTAATATTTAATATGGAAAATATTAGGTAAGAGGACACCAAGATTTTACCAAAAACTAGTTACCTGCTGAAAAAAGAAATGAAACTGAACAGTACTTATGAAATTATTAATGATCACTAATTAATTCAAGAGTTTTGCTATAAATAAGCAACGACTATTCACATCACACACGTCCCCACACATGATGCGGAATTTTTTTTTTTTATAGGATGTAGGGTACGGGATGGTGAATAGTAGCTGATGAGAAGAATTTTTCTTAATTCAATATTCCCTATGCACACACAACCGCAAGCCATAAACACTAAATTGTTTTTGCAGAAGTACCTCTTCCTTTTCCTATGCTTAGCTTTATAACAAGTAAATATAAAGAAAATAATAGAAAGAAAATAATTCCAATTCAATAGCATATTTGCATGCAGAAGTAATATTTAAATAAAGCCTATATACGTCATGACCCAATAAGCTGTCGATATAATTATGCTTAATTAATTAGATTCATAAATATTTGTAAATACCTATACCTGATTTTGAGGTAATCAAAGGTCAAGGCTGATCAGACTAATTACAATTAAACTTTAATGGGGGCCTGATCAGTGTGGCCATGGAAACGCAACCTCATGAATTCACAGATCATCAAAAAGCTGTTTTACAACTCATATTACTGAAAGAAGAGTACGTGTAAAAGTAGGATTTTTCTCCTGTCAATTAGCAGAGGAGGCCGCGCCAATATATGTATATATATATATATATATGTGCATGTAGGTGTGTAGTGTGTACACACACCCACATATTTATGTATATATGTATATATATATACATATTGAAAGGCAAAACATATATAGAGAGAGGGAGATGGAAAGAGTGAAGAAATGGTTTGCAGGGTCGAAGGTGGGGGCGGCCATGATAATGGTGCAGCTATTTGTAACAGGGATGCAGCTGCTGATGAGGGCGATGCTGGGTGAGGGCACCTTTATTTTCAAATACATTGCATACCGTAGTGCTGTTGCTGCTATATGTGTTGCTCCTCTTGCTTTCTATTTCGAAAGGTGCATGCATCGTCAATTAATATTTTAGAGTTTTCTTTTTTGTTTTCCCCCATATATATATACCTACCTACCTACGTACTTTGAATGACCGTCTGTCTGTCCGTCTTGAATCGTACTGCAATATGCCATGGTTGCTGCTGCTGCTGCTGCAGGGGAATTAGTCCAAAGAAGTTCAAGTACTGGTCCGTTTGGTTCTGGCTCTTTCTTAACGCCTTAGTCGGGTAAGCCAGCCATGCTGTACGTGTATGCTTCATTCTCTGATCTGTATATGAAACTATCAAAAAGGTTCGAAACTACCTAACATGATGACCAGTTTGGGTGCTTCAGGCATTAACATTCCTAATTTCCTATGAAACTATATATACATATATATATATATATATATATATGCATTAATACTTATATATACTTATTGAGGGATGTCTGGCCTCCCTGATGCTACCAGATGGCTTCATCTCTGCACAGCATAATATTTTAATGCTGATATCATTAGGGTTTTCTTAATCCTAGCTTATATTAATTGTCGACTTTCTTCTTCTTCTTCTTCTTCTTTATTATTATTTTCCTAATTAATTGAATTTTCCAAAAAACAAAAAATACAGGATAACAATGTGTATGGGATTGTACGCTTATGGTCTTCGAGACACGACAGCTACATACGGTACCAACTTCTTCAACTTAGTTCCAATAAGTGCCTTCCTCTTTTCCATACTGGCAGGGTACTAATCTATGAAACTTACTTTATATATATATATACATGCCTCTGTTCTGTATAATCACCAAATTATTAAGCAATTATATGCAGATCAGACCTTTAATTTGTTTCTGAATGGGGTGTCATTATACTGTGCATATGTGTAGTATTGAGAAGTTGGGGCTGAATACAAGGGCAGGTAAATTAAAGGCAATGGGGGCAATTGTTTGTGTAGCAGGAGTACTTATTGCTAGTCTTTGTGATGGAAAAGCTTTCCATATCAGGCATCTTAGTCCTCACTCTCGTTGGGCTCATCATGCGAAGTCATCCAAGGATCATTGGGTTCGTGGCAATCTCCTGCTGACTGGCTTTTGCTTGTCCACGGGTGCTTGGTTCATTGTTCAGGTATCTATCTATCTCCCACTATAATTATTAATTAGTTTCTTCGAATAGAAATCGTGATCTTTGATTGTCTGATTAATCATGATTAATGGGATGATCCAACTAATTTATATGCGTGTAATCTGCATGATAATCATCATGTATACGCAATTATATGTTTGCAAACTGCATGCAGGTTAAGTTGCTCAAGGTTTTTCCATTCAAATACTGCGCAATAATGCTGACATGTGTCATAGCAACAATCCAAGCAACGGTGATAGGAGTGTGCGTTGATAGAAGTAAGGATGCCTGGAAGTTAGGGTGGAATCTCAAACTTCTTACAATAGTTTACTCTGTAAGTACTACTTTGAATATTACTGATCATGACCATCTGATCATGATCATCTTCGTCATATAATATATATTGCTCATGGTCATCATCAAGATCATGGCGGAGAATTATTAAGTCATTCAAGCTGCTAATTATTTTTATACGTGCAGGGAGCACTCAACACGGCTGCATCATTCTGCTTGATGGCTTGGGCAAGTGCAATCCGAGGCCCCACATATCCTCCAATCTTCAACCCACTATCACAAATACTTGTGACCATATTAGAATCCGTCATATTCGGTGAAGAGATCAAACTTGGAATGTACGTACGTATAATGTGCATGCAGTATTTATAATTAATTTTCTAATTAATTTTAACAACCTTATTTTTGGCTGAATTATTATTATTATTATTTTATTGCAGAATTCTAGGCATGATTGTGATTATTATTGGGTTGTACTCCTTCTTGTGGGGCAAAAATATGGAAATGAAACGTGATTCGCTAGATCAAAATATTGCCTCAAGTTCGATGAGAAGCGAGGGATCAATCACTATCATTTGAACATGAGAATTGCAGCAGCAGCAGCAGCAGCAGTCCTGGGAAATTAGCTAGATACTTAATTTCAGATCATCATGCCCAGCCATATGCATGCATGGTTTCTAATATCGATGATGGGACGTTCATGTTCATGTAGTTACCAGTTGCATGCTTTGTAATTTAGATAATATATACTATCGATCGATGAATGATCTTGCTTTTGTAGGATTTTTTTTTTGAATGAAACATACTCATTTCATTAATAAACTGAAGTTACAAATGTGACTTATCAATACAAGAAGTTTCAATACATAGAAAATCCAGTCTATAAGCCAACTAACGTAACAGCTCTGGAGCTTTCTCACACACAAATACATTTGTGGCGGATATTATCTTAATTTCTAATCAAACTCTCTCGTAACAGAGAAAGCGCTCTGTAAAAATAAAACTTAATGGCCCTCTCTATCCTCACAGGGAAGAAGAGTACGGGACACTGCTATGGACATCAAATCCTATAGTCTATTCCTATTTTATTAAAAACTAAACTAACAAACAACTACAAATAACCACATTAACAACTACAAGACCACAAACTCTGGTGAGACCCCAGACGTCACGCCCACCGCAAGCATCGTCATCTCGAGCCATGGTGGAACAAGCACCCAGCGTACATACGGACCACAACAGCTCGGCTGTATAACCACCGGCCGTAGCATTGCCCATCACTCTCGAAAGCCTTGCCCTATATTACGTCCGATCTAAAGGCCCAATCCTCACTTGGGTCAACAAAAGTAACACCAACACCAGAAACAAAACAACTACAAAACACTGAAACGGACAACAACAAAGAAACGAAACAAAAAAACAGAACAAAAAATACAAAATGGATGAACAGTACACAATGATCGGCATTGTTTCGTGCAGAAATTGTTCACGCCGGGAGGAAAGCCGACGGTCAGACTTAGAAGACCCGAAGTCAGAGGTTCCACAGCAACCGAGCGTGGTATTGGGAGAGGGCTCCTCGGTGGCGCGTGAAGGCCACGCGCCAACGTTGTCCGGAATTTCGTCCCTCGCGTGCGGGCTACGCGCCACTCCGATGGACGCCGGATTTGGAGGTCTTGAAGATCGGCGGCTGGGCGTCATACCAGTGGGGCGCGTGTAGAGATGTGATGGCTGGAAAGACTCGAACGGCGATCCTCCCTTATTCGGCCAAAAAAAAAAAAAAACCTACATTGAAACTAAATGGACAGAGAAAAAAGTTATTACAAGAGAGACATTTGTTGTTGTAAGAGACAATATCTAACTCTTGCTATTAGAAAAAACACTTGTTATCAATTTTTTAGAGAGACAATATCTAACTCTTGCTATAAGAGACATTTGTTGAGATATAAAGTTATTACAATACATCCAAATAACAAACTATATACAATAAAAAAATAAAATAGCATTACCAATTTCTTAGAGAGACGATGGAAAGATCTTGAGCTTACATGATGATGAATCTTCAACTTCGATCTATTTGTTTTGTTTATAGAACTTCGTACTTGCATAGAAGTTGTAAATATTAGGAAGCAAAAATTATAAATTGGACACGTAAAACAAGTCATTTAATTTACCTTATATGATAAATCTTGAAACATGTTATAAAGTTTTTCCCAATCAGAAGGTCGGGCATCCTGAAAAGGATGTTGGCGTGCCTTTTCCTTGCTCTCGAACTTATCATAATGCTGATAACACATCACCTTATATTTGAGGAATGTATTACACATAAGCTCATCGACAGTCTTACACTTCCATCTCCGACCAAAATTTAGTTCGAAGTCATATTTGAAAAAAATATATATACACAAAGAAGTTATCACTTGCATATTCTACATTTTGCATACATATTAAATAATATTATAAATAAATTATTTAAATATTACCAAACAGCGCTTCTTGATAAGCTCTTTCACATCTTGGGGGACTTTTTGCCATGAACTCGTAGCCAAATGTGCATAAGTTCGTGTAAGAGCATCCACATGCGATGCAAGTCAAGTTGTTGGTTGTCCTCCACCTTCGGTATGTTCGTCAGTAATGCTAACCTTAATCTTACACATTTTACGATATTTTTCCAACGTTACACTTCTAGTGGTGCCTTGACCTTGATGAGATTTTACTGTTAACTCTAAAGAATATAATATTCGTTGTAGAAACGAAGTAAATGATGGTTAGAAATTATGTAATATGTATGAATTACCTTAATTAAAATAACATGACTATCAGATTTTTACCTTCTTCTGTAGAGTTAATATCTAGTGGTGAGTCAGATAGAGAGCGCTAAGAATAGGTGGAGATGAGATACGAACTTCTTTCCTCTTCGGTGGCAAAATTGTAAAATACTGATACATACATAAAAAATTTGTCATAAGGTGTCATGTGAACACAAAATGATCAATCATTTGTATCAGTTTCAGTTTACCATTCGCTCTCATTATCTGTAGATACTTCAGATGACTCAACATTTTGCTCAACTGCCGAATCAACAATTTTAGCCTCAATATCTTTCCTATGTAATGAAATCATCTCATAGTGGCTCAAATCCACAAAAACAATTAAAGATAGGTTAAATCTCTTTGTATGCTTCTTGAGCTAAGAGATCATCTTCTTCTTTATCTTGTCCATCCACCTCCGGGATAGCATCATATATATTTCATGGAGAAAACTTTTATACCACTCGCCAAGAGTATAGTGTCAGAATGGGACCCGTGATTCACGTCCCATTTTTGGAAGAGCTTGCAGGTAGCAATGGGCACTAAGTTAAAATTTAGTAATGCATATCCTCCTCAGACCGACGGTCAATCAAAGCGCACCATTCAGACTCTCTAGGATATGTTACGGGCAAGTGTCTTGGAATTTAAGGGAAGTTGGGAAAATCACCTATCGCTTATAGAATTTGCATAAAATACCAGCTTTCAAGTGTCTATTCAAATCGCCCCTTATGAGGCTCTTTATGGAAGGAAGTGTAGATCGCCTTTGTTTTAGGATGAAGTTGGTGAAAGGAAACTACTTGGGCCAGAAGTTTTTCAAGAGATGAGAGATCAGGTTCAAGTTATAAAGGAAGAGATGGCGGCAGCGCAGAGTCGTCAGAAAAGTTATGCGGACCCAAGAAGAATAGATCTGTCCTTCGAGGTAGGTGATTGAGTGTACCTCAAAGTCGCCCCCATGAAAGGCGTTAAGCGTTTTGGCAAGAAGGGAAAACTTAGCCCGAGGTATGTTGACCCTTTTTAGATTTTGTAGAAGGTTGGGCCTGTCGCTTACAGAATTGCCTTACCAGACTATTTTGGAGATATTCATGATGTTTTCCATTTGTCATAGCTGAAGTAGAGCTCTGGCCAGCAAGGGCCGCATTTCGTTGACCTGGAAAGCATTCAACTTCAGCCTGACCTCACTTATGAAGTTGCACTGACTCAAATCGTGGACTGGAAGGAGCAGTAGTTGAGATCCAAGACGATACCTTTGGTTAAGGTGTTATGGGGAGATCCATTGGCTCAGAACTTCTCTTGGGAGAGAGAGACAGATATGAGAGAGTTTTACCCTTATTTGTTTGGGTACTATTAAGTGTTTGTCTTCTTTCTCAAGCTTGTTTTGAGCTTTATGATGTATCATGTCTTGGAATCAATGGATGAGCTTGGCAGCTTGCCAATTTCGAGGACAAAATTTCTTTTAAGGCGGGGAGGATGTGAGATCTTTAATTTCTTGTGTTTTTATTTATTTTACTTTGTTTGGCTTAGGTTTCTGTGTATTTTTCTGATGTGCCTTTTAATTTTATTTTCATGTCTTTTATGAATGGGCCTTAGATTCGTGGGTTATGTGGTTGAGTGTATTTTATTTTCTATTTGGGCCGAGTGTGTGTGAGTTAGGGCCCAACCCTTTGCTGGAACGACACCGTTTTGGCTCAGCACTTAGGGCTTCATCACAATCTCCCTCTGCGCCACACACCCACTTCTTCTTCTTCCTTTCTCTTTTCATTTTCTCTTCTTCTTCCTGATGTTGAACCAGTGATGTCACCCACCTCCTCAAATAGAACCATTTCCACGCAGAGCTACTTCTTCCTCTTCATCTGCCACCGCATTCGTTCATCTCACTCCGAGCTTCCATGGTTTTCCCCGTGTCCCTCGGCATTTCCATTTTCACTGTGTTTTGTCATCTCACCGCCACGCCACGCGTCCAACGCAATGAGACCTCTCCACTCCAGCATGCACCACCGTTCATTTTTTCCCCTGCCCGTGAGCCATGCATTGTTGTCTCCCACTTTCTCCTCTACAACCTAGCCTTTCTCTCTTTTGTGGCAGCTCACCGCTGCATGTGGCTACTTTGGAGTGCCACGTAGTGGACTAGTGGAGATCCCGCATCGCCCAAGCCCACTAGTCGCAGCTGGTGCTGCGATGACCAAGCCCCTCAACTCGGGCTATAAATAGTTTGAGCTTCTCTCCTCCTAAATCACATAAAAAATCACATCCCCTCCTCTCAATCATAGTCTCATTGTGTTCCTCACCCTTAAATTTCCCTTCCCATTGCTTTAGAGAAATTTCCTCCCAATTGCCGCCATGCTCAACCATAGTAAACCTCCTCTTCCACCCATTTACGCTTAGGTCTGAAGCCCCCTTTGCAGAAACCCATATTTGGCCGCTAATCTGCCCTCGTGCAGCTGCTGTCCCCCACTGTACTGCCACTTTTGGTGGCACCTCGTGATGCGCACCCTTGATGTTACATATGACTCATTGACCTTACGCGTGATGTTCCAGAATTTTGTCCGACCGTATTGTAAGTAATCTTCCAATGCAACCGCTTTGAGATGAGAATAATATTTATACACTAATGCTTTTCTGCAGTTTGGTTGGTTGAGTTGGGTCTTGGGCCCAGTGGAGCATTGGAAAATTAAACTGTAGTTGAGGTTGGCTTGGGCCTTGAGCCAGAAACGGAGGATGGGAAAACACGTGTGATTGTGAATTGTGAAACTGGATGATTGAGATTTATGTGATTTATGTACATGTTTGTTTAGTGATCTGCCATGTCATCCAATATACTGCTTACCATGCATATGCGCATTTTATGTTATTACTATTCAAACTGTTTGCATAAATGTGCTTGTTATATTGTGTGGGTGTATGCATATCACGACCCCAAGTCGAGATGGAGCATTATCTCGGTGGAGCTTTTCTGATCACTCGGAAGCGTAATAAACTGATGTGACGTCCCCTTGGTTGTCGTCGGGAGACTACAGGCTAGGACGATATGGTAACGCTCTCGTGCCGACTCTGTGGCCCTTTGATGGTGGGGCTAGAGAATGTTTGGTCATGTACTAGCTGGGCATCGCTCATTACAAAGTCAAATGCACGAACGTTACCCGTGGTGAGACGATGAGAGACAGGTTGTGCGGATGGTCCATAGGGGAGACCATGGCGAATGCTTAATAAAATAAATGGTTAAAATTGGGCCAATGGGGTTTTTGGCATGAGTAATTAAATGTGTCTTTTTGGGAAAAATTGGTGGATTTGTTCATTTATGTTTTACTGTATGGATTTGGACATGTTGGTTGTATTAATATGCTTTAATCTCTTGAATGTTGTTTGCTTGCTTACCTACTAAGATTTCATAATCTCATTATGGTGTTTCCACCTACAGTTCCGTCTTATGGAACCGTAGACTTTGGCATATAGACGAAGTATGAGAGGGATCGGCTCCGCCGGAGCCATGACTTGCTGATGTTATGTTGCTTTGGTGATATAGAATTTGTTTTCCCCATGTTATGTTTTTCTTCCTTTATTTATTTTCCTATCAGATGACTGTATAATCCTCTTGGAGGACATTTGTTGTAGTATTGTTTTTAATTTTTCTGGTACTTAGTACGTATGCCTATTTCATTTCTCTGCTGCAATTATCATAATTGTACACTTGTTGCTTGTTACACACACTCTGAGCATTTATTGTTGGGGTGCGTGATCCATGTGGTTATCATCCCGATGCCAATGCTTCCACCAAATCACACGTGGGGGTCGAGGGCACCACAATTTGGGTGCATATTTGTTAAGTATTAATTATAGTTTATTATGATATTTAACCTCTTATTGTCTATTATGTTTTTAAGTATTAATTATACTCTCATTATGTTTATTATTATGATGTTCTATTGTGTGATAATTTAAAATACTTTTTTAAAATTTAATTAAATTAGAGTAATCTGTGTACTCTGTAATGACACGTTAAAACGTATATAATGTACGTTCGAATGCAGAATGAACGTTCGAAAGGTAATAGATATTGTTCGAACGGTTGCAGCCATGTTTGCACAGTCGAACGCAGAACAACATTCAAATATACTCTTCAAAATACAGTGATTACTCACAAACACAACCTCACAAATCATGGACAATACGAACGAACAAGCATGGATATAGATTATAAAGAGTAGAAATTAGAGATTTTACCATCGTTCAAACATGGCTCACCACTGAAAAAAAGGTTCAAATATTCCTCTCTAGTTCGAACGTAAGGTACTACCATTCGAATGGTAGTACATCATAATATATATTATATACTATAAGATATATACTATCACATATATATATTATAATATATATTATCATATATTATAATATTAATATATATAAGCATAATTATACTATCATATTTATATTTATATATATATATATATTATAGTATATATACTATAATATATACTATCATATACTAAACTACGACAACCATGAAGGCGAAAAAAAGGAGACTCCATGTGCAAGGTCTTGGAAGGTAAACAGTTGATAAGGAACACAGTAGTCGAGAAGCAATCTACCCAAAACTGAGCTAAAAGATGGGCATGGAACATCATGGTGAGTCCAATTTTAGTGATATAAACCACATGGAGTTAGTGAATTCATCCACAAAAATAGCATAAAAGCAAAATTTTTCTCTAGAATTCATAGGGTCTGGTCCCCATGCATCACAGTGAAACTTTTGGAAGGGAGTTGTTATTTTATTATCTTTTGACGAAGAAAAAGTCTATTTGCAACGGCCAGGGGAACTGTTGGGGCACTGTGTCCCACGTGGCCAGTTGTTTTAGGATTAGGGAAAAAAAAAAAAAAAGTCATCTTGAAAGATGAAAAAGTATATGCACCTCCTGCTTTCACTTTTCCACAATCCTTGCAACCCCATATTCCTACAACCTCCATCTTCACTGTAAACTTCCCGCAGAATTAGTAGAAGTATTTACTATGTTGACCAACTTCCATTCCTTTACTTTGCTTCATATCGAGTGCCATACTTCCCAACAATACCAGCCTTCTTGGTTCTCTTGGTCATTTTGGATGGGTGCTTTAGCCTATTTTCATGAAGCAGATATCCCCCATTGGGGAAGATGGTTGTAAATCCATGCCATACTGGAAATTAACAGTCCATTACTAATATACTTTGATTAAACCCTACCTCCCCTAAGAAAAAAAATTTGGTGGCAGCCATCTCTGAAATGCTTTGCAGTCAGATGCTCTAAAAAAAAATTTCTTACTGATGGTACCTCGCTTCAGTCGAAATGCACTATAGTTAGATGTGGTTTGGGTGTTTTAAGTCACTCAAAATGCTCTGCAACAATGGATTTGGGCATTTTTCAGCCACTCGAAATGCTCTGAAAAATGGGTTTGGGCGACAAGGATGTGCTTCTTTCTTTCACTTTGCATAAATCGATGGGTTCTACATAAATGCATTTTTCAGTGATTCCTTCTTCCTTCTCACCTCACCATAAAAGCGAGAGAAGGCGGAGATGAGGACAAAGAAGACGAAGTCGTCGCGACTGTAGCGCGGCAAGAGTAGGGCCGGACGTTAACGCAGTCGGGGCAACGGATGGAGCGGTGCTCACGAAGGCAAACGTGGCAAATCCCGCTACAGCGACTCTTGGAGGGGTGCTTTGGGCAATTCCAAACCTCTTCTTCGTCCACATAAAATGCCATTTTGGGGAATACGAACAGCTTGCTCTTGGATTTTTTGCTTTCTCTTGACTTTCTTCTTCCTTGGCTACACAGTTCCTCTGTCTTGCTTGGCTACGCTTCACTCAGTCCACCAATGCTTTCTCTCGGTTTTATTTTTTTAATTTTTGTTAAGTGTTGACGTGGCAACCAGTTGCACGCTGTTCCGCATGGATGGTTGTATGTAGCATAATTGTTTGACAAAAAGGGTAGCCTACATGACATGCCTAATTGACAACTAACATAGATAGAAGAAACAGGAAGTTGTGACACATTGAATAAAATCTTCTTATTTGAGTGCAGGATATCCAAAATTTGCTGGTGAGGGTGGCCAATACGGGAGTGCACCAATGAGGTTCAGCCTTGCAAAACTGAGAATGTGTTGCGTCGCTTTCTCCTTAATTACAAAACCATCACCATCAAATGCAACCGTGAGAGGATAGTCAATGGTAAGTTTGCTAACAGAAATCAACTCCTTGGTGATTTAAGGGACAACAAGTACATCATTGAGATGAATATGGGAGCCAATAGAAGCTTTACCAGTGTGAGTGATAGGAAGAGTGGTGCCATCACCGACCATAAGGCCATCGGATCCATGATAGATTTGAAGATTACTTGGATTGTTGGTGACGTGGTTAGTAGATGCAGTATCAGGAAACCAGTCCAAATCCTAAGACTCGACAATCTTCATGGCGGCAAGTGCCTGTGGCACACTATCAGCTTGGAAGGAATGATTGAAGAGGTTGAAGCACTTAAGGGCAGTATGACTGCGCTTGTTGCATATCTAAAAAATAGGGAGATCATCCTTGGAGGGTTTGTGTGTAAAGGGGGAGCCAGAGGTGCCTTGAGTATGTTTGGAGTTTGAAGAATGGTTGGGGTGGAAACCGTGGCCTTTGGAGTTAAAAGACTGGCCATGTTTCTTATGCTTGTGATTTTTCTAAATGTAGTAAACAATTTGAGGGGTAGATGGGGTATCAAGATTGTGATGTTCAGTGTAGCTTTCGAAAAGGCTGACAATGTCTGAGTATGAGAGCATGGGTAGACGCATCATGGTGGTTGTAAACACTTGATAATCTTTGCCCAATCCATTGAGAAGCCACCAGGTTTTTGGTGGTCCGAGACAAGTTTCCCAATGGCAGAGAGGTCATCCCAAATAGATTTAAAACGTTGGAGCTATGCTGATAAATAATCAGTACCTTGGGGTATGGAGGTGAGCCTTTGCTTAAGAGCAAGACTGCGATCTGAATAGTCATAGCGAATGTATGTAGCAAAGCATGCCAAACTTCAACAACAAAGTCAAGATGAGAACTTCCTCCAAGAGAGCGGCGGTGATACAACCTTTAACAAGCTGATAATATTTACACCATTGAACAAAATCGGGGTTGTAAATGGACCTAGTTATGCCATTCTCAATGGAGATCTATGGTGGTTGAATTTCACCATTAAAAAACCCTTGGAGATCATAGCTCTTTAGGATGTTGAGCATCTAGGTCTTCCATAAAAGTAAGTTCGTAGGTGTGAGATGGAGAGAAACGAAGTTGGTAACATTATGATTGACAGGACAGGGATAAGCAATAGCGGTTGTGAGTCGAAAGGGAAGAGGAATGGGTGGCCAAAAATAAAACTCTCTCTGACAATCACCATAAGGCTTTGATTACCATGTAGAAGATGAAAGTTTGAGAATTTTGTCACACGATGAGAACAGAGAGAGATCTTGTATTACATATATAGAGAAGATACAAGGTTGACTTTACATGTAAAAAGAACAAATCAAGAAAGAGTGTGATGTACATGCCTAGAATAGGAGATTATAGAGGATTTTTAAGGATACAATGAGCAAAGTATGGAAGTTATGTAGTAATCACGTGGTTGGTGGTTCTCTTGATCTGCTATCTTCAAATGCACGGATGTCAAGTAGTACTTGACCAATTTGAGTTCTCGAAACTGTAGTACTACTTGAACCTCAAGCTGGGTATATAGCTAGGGCTACAAACGAACCAAGTCGAGTTGAATTCAAACAAGGGTACTCATCTCGATTAACATGTTTACTCATTCGAACTCAAATAAAACTCAAATATTCTTATTTGAACTCGATTTGTTAACCATTAATGTTGTTTGAATTCGACTTGAACTCGACTAAAAATAAACAAACGACTTTACTTGAGCTCTAACTCGATTTTTATTTTAATTTTTGAATCTTATCTTATGGTATGACTTTTTATAAAATAACTTGTAGTTATAAATTAAAAAAATAATACATAAGATAAATGTAATAAACTAAAGTATTTAATACAAATAGATAATATAATAAATCCAAAGTTCTAGTTATATGATATATTATTATACAAATTATCCTATACACACTTTGGGAACATAATATATCTATATATCTATATATATATATATATATTAAATAAGGTACTATAAATAATTTAATAACATATAATTAAGTATGTAAAATATAACTAACATGTAATAAATATAATATATGCATATATAAAACATATTACTAGCTTCAAAACGAGGTCAAACGAGTCAAGTCGAGCTTAAACGAGTTTTGTTCACGAGCCTAAATCGAGTCGAGTCGAGTTTATACAAGTTTTGCTCATGTAATATTTGAACCTATATTAGTGTTTACAAACTTCTCATTTATTAAATGAATCGAGTTCAAACCGAGTATACACAAGCCTAGTTGGAGCTGTTCACAAACTACTTTGTTCATTTGCAGTCCTATTTAGAGCAATATTGGAAAATTACAGTTATGATAGACATACAACCCTAACAAATGAGGATTGTAATCGAGTCGAGCCAAGTCAATCTTTGGATTTCCGAACTCGGCTCGACTCAAAAAACTTGTGCTTGAGCTCGAGCTCGAGATTCTTATCTAGTCTTTGTTCGAACTCAACTTGGTGAGCTAAGTTTTCAACTTGAACTTAAACTTGAACTCGAACTGATCCAAAAACGTGCTCGAGCCAAGCTGACTTGAGCCATAATTGTTTATTTTTCAGTTTCTGAATAAAATTTAATAATTAAGAGATTAGATAAATAAAAAAATAAAAATTATTGGAAGTTTTACAACTAACAAGTAGAATTTTTATTGAATTAGAAAATTGTAAAAGTTTATAAATAATTAATATGTAACTAGTTGATATTTATCCATAATAACCATATATTATATGTCTACATAAATTACCAATACATATATAATATGATATTATATATCAACATTTCCAACATTTCATATAAGACTCCTACATACTAGTATATGAAATTATTAAATCTTACTGACTAACTATTGTACAAATTATAAAATAGCTATGAAGTATATTCAATATATAGGCATAAGTAATTAGGTTACATACTATATGGTTAATTATAAATGGTGGTATGAAGTATTGATACGAGAAAATCGTTGTTCAAGGCGGGCCACCCTAAACTTAGGTCGGGACCTGAAACTACACACGCTGCCCTCACCACCCTATATCTAGTGGGTATGGAAAAACTCTTTAGCTGTTAGGTCAAGATATTCTTCACCCCTATTGCACAACACCCTGTGCCAAACAATGCAGCAAGACATCAGTATCCTCCAAGCATTGTGATGAAGTTGCGATTGCGACAGGGCTACCCGATGAAATCCAGAACATCTTGAACGGGGCGGCAGAAAGGAAGTTGCAACCCGTTCGAGAACATCATGGGATACAAGGCCACCTTCTCGATAAACCCCTTCGAGTCCACGACACCTTGAATGGGTTCCGACACCTCTGGAGTATGTAGGTTGATATCCCAAACAAGTTGCGAATGGCGTTCAGGTCTAAGTGAGAGGTGGGTGTAGTCCAGTGGTACCCATCAAAATACTGTGAAGCATTGTGGGACGTGCATCCCAAATCTTGAAGGGGAGCTTCAGGACGTGGCAAATGTGATTCTAGGGAGGATACATGAGAATAATGTTTGGGGGCTATTCCCTAGGGTTTGAGTGTCATTGAAGAGTGAGTGGGTAGGAAGAAAAGATGATGCAAAAAGGGAAAGATTGCTAGCCTGGGTCAGGGATATAAATAGGTCTTCTAAACTAATTGGACGACTTCTAATGGATGGATGACATGTATCAAACAAGGTGGGGGCGCTAGGAACAAGGCCCATAACTCTCGCTGCACGATGGGACATGGAAGATGAATCGTTGCATGTTACCCTAGGCGTAGGAGTGCGAGCTTGTGTGGGCCATGAATGTGAGGGTATGGAAACGTCGCGGGACAAAAAGGATAATTCACACCGCTCACATTGTAAAAATTAGCAAGGTAACTGGAAGGGATATGTCTCCCCTCATATGACCGGGCTTATGTCCGTAGCGTCTTTGATCTTGGGATTGTGCAGATAAAATATAGCCCAATATCGCGAGGAGAAGGCCCCAGCCCAAGTAATGCAAGATAAGTCATGCTACATTAAATGCGCCAACATGGAGTGCGAACATGGAATCCCCACAAAAGAACCTATTGCCGACAAGTGATTATCGCATGTAATGTTGTAGTATAGCAGTCTAAGTAGACAAGACTCTAACGAGGAGGATATAAATAGCCTGAAGCCGGTAATGGAAAAGCTAAATCACTCCGAACTCATTCTCTACTCTTCTTGTGTTCTCTCCAGCACTAAATATATTCTGACTTTGACATCGGAAGTGTCGCGGACACACTGGACCAACCACATTCATCTCTTTTACAGGCACACAGTGTGGATTGAAATTGGTGGTTACTAAACACAGTTTAACAAGATTGTTTCATATGCAAAGCAAATGGATGATGCAAAGATATTTGGGCTTCATTTTCAATTTTGATGGTGATGTACACTATGCACGTATTTAAACAACAAAACAACTACGTACAACCGATCGATATTGTTTTGTAGGATTAGTTTCTTTGAGTTTACACATAGTATTCAAATATACGTTGTACTACTAACTTCCAAATTAAGACAATTTATTGCATTTTTGTCTTTTATATATGTGATCTTCTTCTAATTCTATGTGTACAGATTTAAAATTCATGGTCGAGTACTTATATTGTTTTTTTTCCAAATATTAATTCATGATCCATCCGAAAAAGCTTTTTTTTTTTACAATATAATTTTATGGTGAGAAAAAATATATTTTGACATAGAAAGTACCTTTTAAAAATTCAATAGATTAATTGACTCTTATATATGAAAAAATATATTCATGGTCGAGTGTATATATATATATAACTATGTGACACTAAAGGGCTTATCTATTAGTTACTTATAAGTTAGTATGAAAATTATCGTTTTAGCTAGGTATTTATTATGAAAAAGTTATTAAACAATTTAATATGGCAATTAAATTAATACCAAAATTTTAAATATTATGTGGACTATACAACAGAAGGTGTGTTAAGAAAAAGTACTAACAAATACTTATAATTTTTTTTTTTTTTTTAACTCTACCTATCACTTTTGCAATCTCTTTTAAAGGACCCTTCAACATTCGATAACTTTATCATTAATGTGAATGACCTTATCAAGGCCCACTACAAGAAATATGGTCTATTTTCACTAACTTTTTTCCCAAGATATACTATGGTGGTAAATAATTAGCGGATGAGACGAAAGCTGTCCGTAGAAAAAAAAAAAAAAGAAAGTCTTTTACCACGAGATTATGCTGGCGAGTAAAATTTTGTGGAGAAAAAAATTTTGCGGCGGAAAGAACGTATTTGCGGCAATTTTTTGTCACCGCAAATAAATTTACCAGTAATACTTTTTTTATCGTGGGTTATTAGTTCTTGCGTCAAGGTTATTAGCTTTTGCGGCAATAATAACCTACCGTAAAAGCTAATAAAATTAAAACCCTGGGTTTTTCCCTTCTTCCTTTCTCCCCCTCTCCCAATACTCTCATCTCTGTCTCTCTCTCTCTCTCCCCTTGTCGCGATGTCACCCAAAGCAAGCTCCACCCCCCCGGTGCGACCTCACCCAGTCAGTCACCCTTTTCCATTTTCCTCACCCAGTTAGCCACCCTTTTCCCTTTTCCCTTTTCCTTCAAAAAACCCTAGCCGCCCAACTCTCATCTCTCTCTTTGGCTCCCGAGTCTCAACATGCTGTGGACCTCACGGTCCTCACCCAATCCCCCCCCGGGTGCTAGTAGTACGCCACACGGCTTCCCCAACCACCTCCGCAGGGGACTAGGGTCAACACGTCCTCTCTCTCTTCTGAAGACACGGTAAACCCAAACCCTCTTCTCCTTTCGTCTTCTCTGTCTCTGAGTTTAATTCTGTGTAATTTGGCAGTGGAAATAGAAAATAGAAAATTTGAATTTGTGTAATTTTTGATTATATAATTGTGTAAAATTTGTGTAATTTTGTGATGATATGATTGTATAAAATCTGTATAGGATCACATCTTGAGTTTGCTTGAGAGCTATGGAAGTTATGAATTTGAAGGTTGATAATGGTAATAGTAGTAGAGGTGGTGTTGTAGAAGTGAGACGTAGGTAATTAAGATAGAGAGGGGTGAAGGTAGGTAGGAGTAATAAAATGAAAAGAAAAATGATGATAGATGAAAGAATACGAAGAGCTCTTTGAGATAGTTTTTCCTTATCCTCATGGGCATTAAATCCCATGTTCTAGATGAAATAGCTAGCGTTTAACAAGTGATTGGTGGGAAGTTTCAAATTGACTAGTATTTCGTAGGTTATAGCATATCCGACAAATAGGAGTAACTCACACACACTGGGTAAATTATTAAGATAGTAATTGGTGCTACATGCAGTCACATTAGAGTTTTTTTTTAATATGTAAAATTAGTTTTTAAAAGATGTGATTTTGAATATATATATATATTTATATATATAAACCAATGATTTTGAAGATGCTAGTAGCAACACCAATTGATATACTAGCGCATGAAACTCACGCATCACCTTGGCCGAGCGTACGTCATGATCAGTGTGCGTCACATACCGACTCAACCCTACCAATATTTGATGATCTTCAGCCACAGGCGCTTGCAACATCTTTGAAATCCTTGGCAGTTTTAGCCTTAGATTTCTCAAATCAGCCCCATTACCCCACCCAGTACCATTATTCATGTTGGCATATGCATGCATGCATGGGTCCTGTGCGCTGGCTGGCCAGTACCACGTTCACATGAAATACTCGATTATATCAAGTTATATGCCCCCCCCCCAGCTTATTCTAGATGTATATGATCCACGTGTGTTGGTGGTGTGGAATCTCTACTAGCAAAACACTACAAAATAGTCAATTATAATACACATCCCAAGGCTGTGGCCTGCTTCAAATTACTACAACAACAACAACATATATATATATATATATATATGTATGTATGTATATGTAAAGGATATGTTCCACACCACCAACCACATAGATGACCTGTAACGAATAAAAGGGTAACACTAATTGTTCTGGAGACACTTCGATGCCAAAGTCAGTATAGCAACATGAGAGCAAGTATATAAAGTAACCAATAAATCAAGTGAAAAATTAATTTGTTACTTCCTGTAGGTTATTTATAGAGGTTATTTCCTTAGAGTGATAGAATCTAATTTGTTTTTTGAAGTATTTTTCTTTTAAGAATCTGAGTCATCATTAGGAGTTTGAGTTCCTTCTTAACTTTATCTCTTAACTAAAATTGTGGGATCAAATATACCTTCTAATATATATATAAATATATATAAGCTAGCTAGGAAACTCTCTTGGCAAGCCTCATGATCTTCTTAGCCTTGTTTGTTTTCCAAAAACATCTCATCTCATCTCATCTCATTTCATCTCACCTCATCATTACAACTTTCTCAAATCTCCACACAAAATAAAATAAACAATTCAACTTTTTCAAATCCCAAAACAACAATAATATTAAAAAATATATTTTAACAATATTTTATTTAATTTTTTAACTTTAATCTCAACTCATCTCATCTCATTTCATCTCATCTCTGAAAACAAACGGGCCCTTAATGCATGCAGGTCAAGCACCATATATAACTTCTTGGTCAAAACAAGGGTCAGGGTTAGACTGTTAGTGGAGTTGATAACAGATTATAATGACTTGAATGTTATATCACATCATGACAAATCGCAGTATTTGGAGAAGATTATATACTCTTTGTGGAAAATGGATTATTCTTCAAATGGGAGGAGGGACCCATATATAATAATTATCAGCTGGTTATATCCCCTCGCCTCCAAAAGACAAATCAAGGGTCATTGGAATCTTGATCAACTACTCCATCGTGATCATACTTGATACTATATTTTTTTTTAAATAATCAATCAAGTTATATAAAAATTAATTGCTAAAGAGAAGGGGTTTAAAAGGCTAACCAACATGGTATTTTTATTTACATGAACTTTTAACTTTTTCTAGGGTAATTTGATAGAATAATAATTGCAACTTGCAGCACTTAAAAGCTAGAGGCCAACTTTACATATTAAATAATATTTTAGCCAATGCAATTGTGACACATAAGTACTGAAGTAGAAAATAGGATAATCAATTGCCTAACTTTTCTTTGTTTAAAGAAGAAAAGCTCATCGCTTCATTTGTTTTTATAAATCTTTTTAATAAATCTCATCTCATTTAATTATTATAATTTTTTAAAATTTTTTATATAAAATAAAATAAATAATTTAATATTTTAAAATTTTAAAATAAAAATAATATTAAAAAATATATTTTAATAATATTTTATTTAATTTTTAATTTTTATTTTAACACATCTCATTTTACCTTATTTATTTTACAATAACAACAGTGACCCAAGATATTACTTGAAAAGTGCTAGCTTGCATAAACGACAACAAACCACCCCATAGTACAGATGGGTCCTCCCTCATGTCCTCCCCAACCTGATTTAAAGCGGAAAAGATTCTTAATTTATTGCTTTTTTTTTTTTTTTTTTTTATCGAGACTCAACCTCTTTTACAAGCACTTTTCTTTTTGCGTGTTCACACTGTTTGGAAGGAAGGAAAATAGGTGTAATTTACTAGCAGAGAACAAACTGCAAAGTAACAATGCCCCACAACAACAAAATAATGTTTGAATATGAATGAACCCTAAAATAAATATTTGAGTCTTTGTTCAAGTACTCTTTTCGAATTGAATTATCTAATTTAATTAAAAAACAAATAAAAGAATCAGATCATCTCAATCTGTTAAAATTATTCAAAGCTTCCATTAATACTAGCATGCATTAATATGTATGCATGTACGTACTATGCACGCATGGTTTTCATTGTTATATTTACTCATATTTCTCACACTAAGTAAATATTTCAGATTTTTTTTAAAAAAAATTACATTTTTTTCTTGATATTTTATATATATATTTTTAATAATATTTTATCATTTCAATTTAATTTAATTTAATATTTAAACGTAATTTAAGTATGGAGTAAGAGAATGAATAATAATTATTGAATAATAAATTAATTATAAAATAAAAAAAACACACGGACACTGGGAGCGAGGAGCGACGTTCGGTTTTCTGTTTATTTTTTGGTAACTCGAAAAACCAACTCGGGGCACCTCGGACGCGTCGCATTCCTGCTCAAATCGCACCACTATAGCAGACACCACTCTATTACGTGGCGGAATATCATTCGCTGAGTAGCAGAATCCTCATCCCTGAGCCCCCCTCCGAACTCGGGGCACCTCGGACGCGTTGATTTCCTGGGCGGGCCCCACTTCTGCTTTAGACACCATGTACCACGTGGCGAGATCTCATTTGTTTGTTGACAATCCGCATACGCAAACTTTCTTGCCACGCCTTCCCACTCTACCCCCTACAGGTCGACACTCTGACACACAATCCTCCACCCTTACTACTTCGGCATTATCATAGTTATCAGTAATTACGAGGGCAATCATTCTCACGCGGTATATACGAACCATCGGCGAACGCAGTCAAGTGTGTATAAAAACTGCTGGGGTCGAGCTAGAGTCACCAACTCTCCCTCTGTCTCTCTCTCTCTGTTCAGTGCTCTGCTTAACCCACAAAAGAAAAGACCAATGGCCCAGACCGACATCCAGGCTCCAACCCCGAATTGAATCTCTCTGATTCCTCCGATACCCTCTTTTTCACTTTCCTGTGGTTTGTTACAAAAAAGAGCTCGCTTTTCATTTTCTGCTCTCCCTCCTTCCCTCCCCTACTCTCTCTCTCTCTCTCTCTCTCCGCGAGCGCGCGCCGTATGCGATGGCTGTGATCTCGTTGGACTCGCTGCCACTGGGGTTCCGATTTCGGCCGACGGACGAGGAGCTGGTTGATTACTACTTGAGGTCCAAGATTAATGGGAACAATGAAGATGTTTCGGTTATTCGTGAGTTAGATGTTTGCAAATGCGAGCCTTGGGATTTGCCTGGTAAAATTCTTGTCCTCTGTTGCTATGATCGCACGCCAATGTTCTTTTATTTTTAATATTTCTGATATTTTCATTTTTGGGTTGGTTAAAAGTCTTGGAGTTCTTGAATAAGAGACTGTATCGATCGAATTTGGTATTCTTTCTTTTTTCCTTAGGAGTGAAGACATAATTATTGTCTGTCTACGTGAGAACCTTTGTGTGAGTAACATATCTGAACAATCTGGTACTTTAAAAAATAGTGGGGGATTTCGAAGAGTTATTAAGTCATTTGTCAACAGTTCGTCCGACAATTTATTTTTTCTTTCTGGACCTTGAATTTCGACAAATTTAGTGTTTTCTACAACATTATTATGCTATGTGAGCTTAACTTGTATTTGATGAACGAATTTAAGTCTTTTTTTTTTTTTTTAATGAAATTCAATTTACTAGTTTTTGGTATATTAAGGTGTTGCAGGACTGGTTATTAATTCAGTGGTTTATAATTTTTCCCTTTGATTTTCTCTTTCTGGGTATTGATTTGGTGCTTACATTCTTTGGGGTAGATTTATCGGTGGTAAAGTCAAAGGATCTGGAGTGGTTCTTCTTCTGTCCACAAGACCTGAAATACCCGAACGGACGTCGATTGAACAGGGCAACGGTTGCTGGGTACTGGAAGGCAACTGGCAAGGATCGGAATATCAAATCCAGAAAGAAGTTGATCGGAATGAAGAAGACCTTGGTTTTCTACACTGGGCGTGCTCCTAACGGAAAAAGGACCAATTGGGTTATGCATGAGTACCGTACTACTCTGAAGGAGCTTGATGGCACAAACCCTGGTCAGGTTAGTGATATTGAATTGAGATTTCTTCTTGAGTAAATCGAGGTTTTCTTATTTTCTAAGAGGGAGGCTGTTAGTGCACGTCCCGTAAAAAGTGGTATCATGCAATTTTTTTATGATCTCAGAATACTCAATCACTAGTGTGACTTGGATGGATGATTCATCTTACCTTTAAAATGTGAAACAGATAATTTGCAAGGAAGCACGTGGTTTGGATCTAGATTTTGTGCATTTGGCCAACAAATGACAATTAAGAAGCATGCACTGGTTTCTTTTTCTTTTTTCCGTTTCTTTCTTTGTTATTATTATCTCCTTAATTTTTTGTATGATTCTTTTGATTGAAATTTAAGTGTGCCTTTATTATGAGTCGGCTTTATAAAAGGTGCTTCCTTAAACACCTACTATACGTCAAATGGCTTTGGTGAACAACCTCCTGCATTTTTTTTCCCGTCTTTAGAGTTCTTTTAGTTGTCTGTCGACACGCATTCATATACTAGTCAATTAGAATTTTGCCTAGACAATTAGTTACATTCCCCTAACTCAGTTTGTCGATGCAATTTATGCAGAGTGCCTTTGTCCTCTGTCGTTTATTCAAGAAATTGGATGAGAGACTTGAAGGTTCAAATGGTGATGAAGCGGAACCAGCTGTTTCAACTCCTACTGCAGCCAAATCTTCTCCTGCAGATACACAGTCTGAAATAGCATCTCCATCTGTGGGAGGGGAAGTTGAAAACCATCCTGCAATTATTGACTGTTCTCCTGCTGAGAATTCAGATGCAACAACGTCTGACACTGTCCCACCTATCAATTGTAAAAGCAACAATGGTGCAGAAAATTATTTTACAGACTCACCGGTTTCTGAGGTGAGAAAGAAATTGAGAACCTGAATTGCAGTGTTAAAAATTGTACGTTTTGTTTTCTTGGAAATGAGACGTGAGGGTAACTAAGTATTAATCCTGTTTGCTCATGTTTTTTACATCAGGTTGATCATCTGCTGGAGCAAGGCTTTAACATGTTCTATGATCCACCGGGGCTACTAGATGACAAAATCTTCTCCCCGATACATTCACCAATGCAATATGGGCTAGGATCTTCTTGCACATATTATGCTACCCCCAATGATCTGAAGAATAGTTATACTGGGGTGCAGTCTCACCATGGCTCTAGTGAGCCAGATGCCCATATGGATGAGTTCCTGGCTTCTGTGCTTAATAATCTGGCTTATGAAGATCAGACTCCGCTAAAAACAGAACCGGTTAATTACAATGGATCATACAGTGGGTCAGATACAGACGGGGTTAATGCAATGGTAAGTGGAAGCTCTCAAGATACAATTTATTAATTGGTTTTGCAATTTTATCCACTATATTTTGATTAGTATCAATTATGGCTACATGCCGTGAGTTGCTGTGGTTCTGTTTGGATACATTTGTATTCAAAACGGTTTTTAGTGTCTTAAACTAAGCTGGTTTTTTCATAATAACATTGAATTTGGGCATGACAGCTTGACCTTCAAAGTTCTCTATGCTGTGAAGAGCTCGTCGAGAGAGAGGCTCCTTTACAGGTGGGAGCAACACCGGAATATTGCAGTAATGCATCTTTTGAGCATGATGTTGATGAGAACAGGGGATACGTGGCTTTGCCACATAATGAGTCTTTTGAGCAGATAGCTTTCTCATCTGGCGGCACGGGTGGTGAGGTTAGTACTGGTATCAGGATAAGGACTCGCCAACCGCAGAATCAACCACCTATTGCAAACTCTGCACAGGGAAGTGCTCCAAGAAGATTGCGATTGCAGTGTAAACTTCAAGTGCAGCCACTTCATTGCGGCCCCATGTCTGAGGATCAGAGCAGACCAGAAGACCATGAATTAAAAATAGCTGCTACTGAGGTAAGGAGCTTGTTATATGAAACTACTGTGCATCTCTAATGTTATATGCACGGATTGTGAAGTTGATTAAAAGGCCAACATGCAGGTCGTAATTTGCTGTGGTTCTATTTGGATACATTTGTATTCAAAACAATTTTTAGTGTCGTAATTTTTAACCAAGTCTGTTTCTCCATAATGACGATGAATTTGTGTATGACAGCTAGAGCCTCAAGATTATCTGTGCTCTGAAGAGATCATCAAGAGAGAGGCTTCTTTACCGGTTGGAACAATGCCAGAGGATTATGGTAATGTATCCTTCGAGCATGATGTTGAAGAGAACAAGGGAAATGTGGCTTTGCCACAAATTGAGTCTATCGAGCAGGGAGCTCTCTCAGCTTTTGGTGCTAGTGGTGAGGTTAGTACTGGCATCAGGATAAGGACTCGCCAACCACAGAATCAACCATCTATTGCAAACTCTGCACAGGGAAGTGCTCCAAGAAGATTGCGATTGCAGTGTAAACTTCAAGTGCAGCCACTTCAATTTGGCCCCATGTCTGAAGAGTGGAGCACACCTGAAGACCATGAATTAAAAGCTGCTGCTACAGAGGTGAGGAGCTAGTTATGTGAAACTACTGTAAATCTCTGATGTTATATGCACGGATTGTGAAGTTAATTAAAAGGCTGATGTGCAGGAGGGAAAGGCTTCAGAAAAGCATGGTCCTGCTGCTGGTTCTGCTGCTGCTGCTGCTGCTATTGTCTGTTCTACTAGTGAACCACAAAGAGTCCTTCCTGATTCTAGTAAGATCTCTCAAGAGGAGCCACTTCTATTGAAGTCAAAAGGCAAAACTTTGGCAGGCATTAATGACCTTTCTGTGTTTTCGGAGACCCCTTTTCGTCACTCAATCTGGTCATTTGCTTTGGTGTTCAGGGTAGTGGTGGTTATAGTATTGTTCGGAATCTTTGCCAGCGTATGGAAATGTCTTAAATTTTGATGCTACTTTGGAGACATTTCTTTCTGGGGCTGGGGTAACTATATAGACTTATCTCGGGATAGTTTGTTAGACTTGTTGATATTAGTAATTAGTAGTTAAAAAAAAAAAAGAGGGAAAAAAAAGAAAAGAAAAAAAAAAGTTGATGTATGCTTAAACTATGTCCATCTTTGTATATGTATAAACCTTCACACGCGGCTTTTTTCTTGGTATTATATGATATTAAAGTTTAATTTGCATGTGGACATGCAAAGAGTTGTTTTGCTTTCTTGATGAGGATGTGCTTTTAAACATGTCGATGTAGTGCGGCTAACTACAATTTGTTGATGAATAATTTTACATTGCATGTGGACAAGGTCTTAGATATGTTTATAAAAAATTATCAATCCTCTTTTGTAGAATCAGTTTTATGAGATGGGTTAGGTTTATGATTTTCTTCATAGTATCAGAGTCTGTCACAGGACAAATGAGAGTCCATATTACTTGCGCATGACAAGGACCTGGAAAAATACTGGTCTCCACGTGAGGGACGGTGTTGAGGATAATCACACATTACCTGTAGACGAAGTTTTGGACATGTTTATAAGGAATGAGCAATCTTCTCTTATAGAATCGATTTTATAAGATGAGTTAGGCTCATAATTTTTTTTACAATTATGATACTTAACCAAAAGAAGGGTACAATTGTGGGGATGTTTACAGATTGCTCATGGTGGAGATTGTTGGATGGTCTGTGGGCATGGCCAGACATCGTTTATGTTGGGAGAAGGTGCGTTTTCAGTTAAAAAAGACAGATTCAAGTGATAAAGGGTTTGGGTATTGGTGGTACTTTCTTCGGGTCTAGTGTTCAAATCCTTGGATGCAAATAATGTTTAGAGCCAGTTGGGATTTGTGTCATGATAATGCAAATATGTTCTACTTGCATGATGTTCGGAATTTTTTGTGAGAGAAAAAGCATCATTGGCAAGGTTAAAAAAAAAAGAAAAGAAAAAGACCGACACAGGCATTCATGGGATCAGGACATAGTTTTTTGAGGGTGCGGTGTTGCTAAAATGAGTGGTGTACGGCTTATATTAAGTGATAAGTGATAAGAAAGAGGAAGGAAAGGGTTGAAGAAGAGAGAATAAAGGATCATTAAAAGTGGGGAGAGAGGGAATGATAGTCATAAAAGTAGACAAAATCTTTATAGCTATGATTCTTGAAACAAAGTGAGTGTTCTAGTTCTGCTTTATTTGTTTTTACAGATGAAATAAATTGAGATTTAAGTTATAAAACTTAAATAAAATATTATTTAATATTATTTTTATTTTAAAATTTTAAAAAATTAAATTATTTATTTTATTTTATGTAAGAATTTAAAAAAATTATAATGATGATATAAGTTGAGTTGAAAAGAGTTATGAAAACAAACGATGCAATCTTAATAGTGTCACAAGGCTATGATCATTTGTTTAAACTCATTAGATTTTGTTAATATTTGTAAAAAAACATATTTCTATTTATCATTATTTTTATTATCATATTCTCAGCATCTCTTAATCTGATATTTGATAATTGATGTATAAGTAAAATATAATAAATAATCTCTAATTATTTAATACCACATTATAAGTGGTATGCTCCATCAACTTTTACTTTTTTTTTTTTAAATGATGTTTTAAAGGTGATAAAAATGTCACATTTTTACATAATGATATAAGAGTAAGAAGAAAGTGTGTTTTGTAATATTATATAAAAAAAAACAATAAATATTGATAATAAAGCAATAAGAGATGGGAGAATTAAAAATATATATATATATATATTGAAAACAGTGAAAATTGAAAAGAATAAAGAACAGAAAAATGATAAAGGGGGAAGGAAAAATAAACAAGAATGCTTTAAAAAAATAGGTAGGTACTATGTATTCTACTTTTCCTTTTCTGCCATTCTTCCCTTTCACAACCAAATATAAAAATAAAATGAAAGAGTTGCTACATATATATAAAAAGAATATATCGATAATATATTTTATTTGAATTTTTTTAATATTTAAAAGTAAAAATAGAATATACTATCGATACACTCTTTCAATGCACTATTTCGATCTGTTTAGCATATTCTCAAAATAAAATAAAATTAAAAAAAAATGAAAAGAAATTCATAATTTCCGTCCATTAGAATAAAAGGTAAGAGAGAACAGATGACAAGAGGATAGTGTATGTTGATTTTTTTTTTTTTTTTTATCAGATCTAATTAGAGCATTTATAATGGTTTTTTTTTTATCTTATCTGTTAAAATACAAAATCAAACTTTATTTTTTTTTTATTTTACATACTGATTTTTATAATATATTATACATTAATATATCTATTTTTTCTTCGTATCATTTAAATAATATATTTTTTATTCTTTTTAAACATTTCCTTTCTACCAATAAATTTGTAATATCAATATTTTTTTTTTTATATTTGCAACATATTATTATATACAATGTAATATAATTCAGTCCTATACATACAAAATAAAAATATATAAGCCAATTAAAATTAAAAATAAAATCAAAATATGAGAAAATTGGATAAATAATATTTTCAAGATATTTTTTAGAAAAAACTAAAATAGAGGTGTTTTAAATGAAGAATAATAAAAATAATTTGTATTGAAATGTAAAAGTAAAAGGAAATAAGAGAGTAAATAAAGTGTAAATAATAAAAAAAATATTTAAAAGATGAACAATATCCGCTACATGTAGCAGATTAATATATCAACTTTTATTTTACGTATTATTTTACATGATCGGATAGAACTTATTTTATGAAAAATTCTTTAAATAATTTATATTTTTTATATTTTACATAAAATCATATTAAATTATGTTAATTTATAAAATTATTTTTATATAAATGTTTTTTGTCGGTTAGAAACTATGATGTAGATAGCATTTGTCAAAAGTGTATGACTATGCACAGAACTTTTGGCTCCCTTGTTGATCAAGAAAATAAACAAATAAAAAGTAATTCTCAGAATCTCAAGTTGAAAGGTAGTAGAAACAGAAAGCAAAACGACGTCGTGGAAAACAACCAATCTGGCAATGCTTAAGCCTTAGGAAACGAGGGTGGACATTGTGGGACCCACACGTACGTACTGTTTTAAAACGATATGCATGTTGTAATGTATTATTCTGTCTGTTGACTTCAGGTCAATCCTGTACGGAAGCCAACTTCAGTGCTCAGAGTCAGTCTTCCACACTCAACTTTTTTAATAATAAAAAAAAAACTAGAATTTAATTTTTTTATTTAAAATGGTTTATTTAATTTTATTGAGATTTAACTTTCTCTTAAAATTGTATAAATTATTTCTCGAGAAGCAAATATAAACTAACGATATTTACTATTCTTCTATTTTATTTTCGTAGAATTATGTAAATATGATAGTTTTTATTACTTGAGATGATTTGAGATGATTTGAGATGAGCTGAGATGAGCTAAGATAGATTGTGAATAATAATGAGATGAGTTGTGAATAATAGTGAGATTTGTGAGTTAAAGTTGTTGAATAGTAGTGAGATGAGTTGAGATGAGCTGAGATGACTTGCGAATCCAAACGTCTCCTAATCATCTTTTATCTTCTTAAAATTTAAAAGTTGATACAAAATATGACGTAATTAAATTATGCTGAGATGAAAGTTTAGTTTATAAAGTCCTTCAACAAATGCATTATTTAAATTATTAATTAATTTTGAAAATCACATCCCAAACTAATTTGTTTATTCAAAATTTATTTTTTTAAATCTACTAAAAAAATAGAGGTGGGAATATTTTGAAGCAATAATTTCATATTTTTTAAGGGAAAAAAGTGGGAATATTATTATAATTTTTTCTAATATCTCCAGGAATGTAAATTGATAGTTTAGGCAGTATATTGTTTTGATAAATAATTTAGTTTAAAAAAATTAAAAGGAAACAAAAAATATTGTATTTCCACACTTTCCAGCTTTAAGGAAAGAATATTTAGGTACTATTTAGATACAGAAATATTTTTAATTCATCTCATCATTACAATTTTTTTAAGTTTTCATATAAAATATAATAAATAATTTAATTTTTTTAAAATTTTATAATAATAATAATATTAAAAAATAATATTATAATAATATTTTATTCAATTCATATAAAATCATCTAATCTCATATCATCTCACCATCCAAACCAATCCATTAAGGGCTCGATTGTTTTCGCAGATGAGATGAGATGAGTTGAAATTATTGTTAAAAAATTGAATAAAGTCTTGTTATAATATATTTTTTAATATTATTTTTATTTTGAAATTTGAAAAAGTTGAATTGTTTATTTTATTTTGTATTGAAAGTTAGGAAAATTGTAATGATTAGACGAGATGAGATGAAATGTTTTCTGAAAATAAATAAGGCTTAAGATGCTTGACAGCATTGACATTGGCTTCATCAAAGTTATCTCTAAAATCTGATGAAAAATATATGATTTCAATAAATTCAAAATCTCCATAGCCATAATCCAATATTAAATTAGCTATTCAATTCATCAAAATAATAATATAATAATATTTTTTTAATAGTTTTTTTTTAATATTTTACAATTACTTTAATCATAAGGTAATTAATAATTTAATTTGATTCTTACATTATTATTATAAGATGGTTAGAGATTAAACGTGAATAAAAAATAAATTTAATGAGTGAATAGTAACCCTTTAAATTTGAAGAAACTCATCTATTTACTGTATCTCAAAACTTCTCACATATCTTTTTGATTAATCTAATGCAGTTCTATTTTGATAAAATTTATCATATTTTATATTATTTTATCATATTTTATATTTGATTAAGCTTTTGATAAACTCAATATCAATGCGCTGAGAAAGAAAAAAAAAAAAAAAAGTGTTGCAAGAACCATTTTGATAAAAAAAAAGTTTAAACTTGGAGGACTAAAATGCAAACTTCGTCAAGAAGTTAGCTTGGCTCGTATAAAATTGGACCAACTGGATGCTGTCGCAATTCACAACTCTCACTCCATGCTTCCTCACTCGTTTTTCCTCCAAAGAGCTCTCCTGCTGTTTCCTAATCTCTCTGGATAGTTTATGGTTTTGTCCGTTAAACGTTCTCCCGTGTGTGCGTGTGTGTGGCTGTGCGTGTGGGGGGTGATGGATACTTTGTCTCTGAAACTGCCTCGAGGGTTCCGATTCAGTCCAACGGAACAGGAGCTCATCGACTACCACTTGTGTTCAAAGATTAATGGAAAGAATCATGAAGATATTTACTTCATTCGCGAAGTTCAGTTCTATAAATGGGAGCCCTGGGATTTGCCGGGTAATTGTAAAATATGCAATTATAAGATTCCCTCTTCGTTTTGCTTTTATGTGTTTTGCTTACATTGGGTCTTTGGCCCTCAAAACTTTGTGCTTATTCTGGTTAATTTCTTCGAGTGTAGATATGTCTGGCATAGTGTCCAAGGATCGGGAGTGGTTCTTCTTCTCGCCACAGGAACTGAAGCATCGGACTGGGAATCGATCGAACAGGGCAACCGAAACTGGGTACTGGAAGTCCACCGGTCAAGATCGAAGAATCATGTCTGGCTCGACTTTGATCGGAATGAAAAAGACTCTGGTGTTCTACCTAGGGCGTAGTCCTACCGGGATAAGAACACCTTGGGTAATGCATGAGTACCGGACAACCCAGAAGGAGCTCAACGGCACGAACCCTGGTCAGGTTGGTTTTTTGGTCTTCCCTTTTGCCATGTTTCTTTGCCGGTAGCTTTTGTTTCACAGGCTGGCTTGTGATATTTTGTGTATGTTTCTTTTGCGTTTATCTAAGATCATTCTGCCACCCAAATCAGGTGGAATCTTTAGATTTGTTAAATTCTTATTGTGGTTTCTTAATATGCTTAATTGGTAATTTTCAGAGCTCTAACCATTCTTATTATACACAAATTTGCATATTGTCATCTTGCAGCTTTCTAGCATCGCATTTTAAGTATTTGATCAGCTGATGCTGTTACGTTCCCTTGATTCATCTCTTTTGACGAACTTTATGCAGAATCCCTTTCTCCTGTGTCGTTTATTTGATAAACAAACAAAGAGTAGCAAAGGTCCAAACTTCAATGATGCTAGACCTGCCACTGGTCTTGAAGAAGCAGAGCCTGATCTAGCTGTGGCTTCAGCATCGGAAGTGCAAGCTGAGGATAATGGAACAATCAATGAGTATTCTAATTATGAGAATTCTCATGGGACAATATCTGACACTACAGAAATTGTTGAGAGTGATGACAACAATTCTAGTGCTTGTTTCGCAGAATTTATCCTTACTGAGGTGAGAATGGATTTGATTTTCAGCTTTTAAAAGTTGTTTAAGTTTCTTTGAAAAATCAATTAAGTAATTATCTTATTCACTTATGTTTATTCTATCAGGATGATTTGCAGCTAGAAGAAGAAATACGAAGGGTCCTGAATCCATTAGATTGTGAACCATTGTCCTCATTAATTTCGTCCTCCAATAAGCCTGTTGTTTCATCCCCTGCAACAGCTAAATCTTCTCTTAAAGAAGCAGAGTCTGAGCCAGCTGAAGCTGACGATTACCTAAAATTATTTTATCATGAAGACAATTATGATGGAATATTTTATCCTGAATGTAACCAGATTAGTGATAATGTTTATACCGCAAAAAATCAAATGGCAGGAGCAACACCTTGTGAGGTAAGGAATCGAGTTCCTGCTTAAAAGTAAAATGTTCCATATTTTAAGGTCAGTTAAGTTCCTTGTCTCATTTGTTTTTTTTTTTTTTTTTGTTCCTAACATCAAGGGTGACTTGCAATCGGAGGATGGCTTGGCTATGTCCGATCTCTCACAAGGGACAATAGATTGGAACTTACCCTTCCAGTTCTTCCCCTCTTCACCCTCAGATATGCACAAAGAGTCAGATCCTTTTTGCATATCAGACGCTGTCACCAATGACTTGAACAGCAGTCATGGTGGGGTGTGTTTACAATATGATCTGAATGGGTACCCTTATATTCCCATTATGTCTGGCAGTCAAAAGAATCTCACTTTTGGCTGCGAGACTGGGAAAAGCGCAGTCTCTAGTAGGGACAATGGATCATGCAGTGGGTCAGATATGGAAATCGAGGACTTACTGGTAAGTTCAAGCTCTCAGGTACCTTTTATTAATTGGTTTTGCAAGTTTAGCGAAGAAATTTTGTGTTGTTGTATCAGCTTGAATGCCGTGAGTTGATACATTTTAACTTGAGCAATGGCTTCAGCTTGAATCTTTTATTTTCAGAGTTATTGGTCTTTTGATAGCTAATAATGTATTGTTCCTGTGTACAACAGCTTGAGCCGACATTTGAAGATTCTGAAGAGGTCAACAAAAGAAAGGCTTCATCAGGGTTTTTAAATCCAGAACCTATATCATCGATGGAAGGGTCTGGGCCTTCAAATCAGATCATAGGATCTGATTTGACTCCAATGAATTATTGGTATTAATAATTCTTTGGAGGATGAGTAGTAACATATGGAATACTCATCACTAATTTGCTCAGTTTCTGAAGCAATTCCAGTACCTAAACACCAAATTACTATTATTTTGTTAAGCCAATGCCAATTATGCTTTTTAGCATCAATCCTTGATTCCAAGGGAATAGTTCCTTTGGAAATTATTCAAAGAGTAATTCTACATACAACCGTGAAGTGCGTAACTGCGTAATCGCTTTGAAAAAGAATGGGATCCACTATTAAAAAATTAATTTTTTTCATGTGGGTCCCATGTTTTATTCATTTTTTTCAAAGCGATTACACGGCAGTTACATAATTCACTGTTGTAAGTATCTTTTCTCTTATTCAAAAATGTTTTCTGCTGAACCAGCATTTCCCTCCTTTGGAAATCTGGAAGTTATTAAACACAAACCTCATACCAAAACATCCACAAAATACCCCAGCCAAGTAGTCCATGACTACAATTACTTTTTCACGAACCCAATGCATTATTGGCCAATTTCAATTTCTCCTTGTTACATTCAAGTTCTATCCATGGCTAATAGCCATAAAAAGAAACTGTTTCCCTACTAAGTGGTAATTACTCTGTCATGAACTTTGAGGAAGACCCTCAAGTTTCATGGTCATGCTGAGATTATACCAGAATCTTGTAAAAGAATCTGGTTCTGAGACTCATTACCATATTAAATGATTATCAGAAAATTAAAATTAAGGATCTGATAATCATATGGATGTTACCCTATCAAATGATTATACAAACCTAATAAAAATGAGGTTCAATAATCATATGTGGAAGCCACCAAATCAAGTGCCTATGAGAGCCTGAAAAAAGAGGTTCTGATGATCGTTTGGAACCGGAGTAAACTGGATGCTACCGACACACTCGCGCAAATTCAAGATAGCGTGGTCTGTTTGTGGGATTGGGATTTACCTGGCTTACTGGTCAAGAGTTCATGGAGTATTTCTCTGCAGAAATCTACGAGGGGAGGAAAGCATCACTGCCACCGCGTAAGAGAGCAGGAAGATTTACAACCATGGAAAATTGGAAAAGAATGTAATTTAAGCTACTTTATTTTGCTTGTAAGAAATGTTGGTTTGTACTTTAGCAACAGACATATGACTGTAAATAATGTTGTGTTAGATAGAAGGGTTTGGCTTTGAATACCTTATCAGTTTCTTTTGGTCAAGAGTTCAGGAAACCGTAGAAGGGTCTGAAACTTGTCTCAAGTTGAAGACAATACTCTCTACTCGCTATGTATAAGGATAGATGTTTCTTTGATATATTCTCTGCCTATGTTGGATTGTATTCTCTGCCTATGTTGGGATAATTTACCATTACCAATGGATTGGATTGTGTTGGATTGTATCTCTGTCTATGCAGTAATCATCTCCGTTCTTGTATGGTTGATAAGCATTTGCATGTAAAGTTGTTATACAGAAATGCAAAAATAATAAACTTCTGCTCTACATGTTGAGTAGGCAGAATTCATCACATTTCTGTATTTGCTCTGCTTATTTGGTATC
Organism: Juglans regia; assembly: GCF_001411555.2. Lineage (NCBI taxonomy): Eukaryota > Viridiplantae > Streptophyta > Magnoliopsida > Fagales > Juglandaceae > Juglans > Juglans regia. Next base: position 5,947,899 of record NC_049916.1, read on the forward strand.
AGAACAGAGGTGAGAACTTCCTTCTTCCTTCTCAATGACCACACCCTCTGCTTCATCTTCCACCACAAAATCTCAACCTCCATTAAACAGTTCCACCACCAGCCCCAATAATCACTCACAAACCTCAATCACCATGCTTAAAACTTAACCCTGACATTTCTCTCTTATGGAGAGCACAGCTGGTCCCATGGCTTGAGGACAAAGCACTCTTCCGGCTATATTATCAATGGTGGTATGCAACCTACTCCTCTCTAACATCTCTGCCTCCAGTGATGCTAACTGGCCCTTCCTCATTAGTTGAAAATCCGTCTCTCCAGCTTGTGAAATGGGTTAGAAGATTATTTAATGGCTATATCCATTGCATGCTAATATATTCCCAAGTTTATGCTCATCAGTAATATAAGCACTTCTGTAAATATCATCATCAATAATTTGGACCACCTTCTTTTCTTTTCTTTTCTTTTCTTTATTAATATCGAAAATCCGTACAGTGTCAAAAGGGTCTCACAATCGCTCTATTTAATAGCCAACTACTCCCATAATATATGTCTTTTATATTATTATTTTTGTATTTGTCCCTTGTCAAGAACATGGACCATCATTTTTCTTATCGAACATCTATATAATGCTGTGGAAAAATAAGAATATATATAATGCCAAATATGGTATTTCCTTTAATTTATTTGTGTACACATATCTATATAAATATATTGAATATTGCTACATGCAATCATTTTTTTTTTTTTGATGAAAAACTGATCTCATTAATCATAATCACCACTTACATCAACTCTAAAAGAAACGAGTGATATAATTACATGATATCTTAGGCAACCAGAGACAGAATACAAGATGAACATAGCTCAATATCAAACACATCCTCTAGACATTCAAGAACAGCTTTTGCTAAGCTGTGAGCTGCCATATTAGCCTCTCGATATGCATGCGATATTGACCAAGTAACATATGATTCAAGTATGTGTCTTGCATCTTCTATACGACAGCCACCAAAAGTATAGTGTTTCAGCGAGTCCACTACTTGTTTTGAGTCCCCCTCTAGACATAATTGTTTTAAACCAAGTTCCTTGCAGAAAACTGCTGCCAATAGTAGACCATAGGCTTCAACATCAAAAGAGGTTCCTTTGAGAAATATGTTAGCACGAAGAGCGCCAATAACAAAACCTTGATAATCTTTGATGAGTACTCCAATGCCAATCCTCCCTTCCCTCGATTTAACAGTTGCATTAGAGTTAACGTTAAAGCTTCCTACATCAAGTTTTGACCATCTATGAGCCCCTGCTAGAGCCTTGAGATTAGTTCATGGATCCTCTTTGAGTGCCTCCCTGTGAGAGCTGATGTCTGCCTTGACCTGTTGGTTGACAGCATTTGGGTGTTTGAATTCTTTGCCATGGATAAAATCATTCCTTCTAGACCAGATTCCCCTCATTTAGGGGTGTCAATATGTCACACGACCCATTAACCCAACACGAACACGACACGATAAAAGAGGGTTAGGGTTTACTCTTAACGGGTTCGGGTCAAAACGGGTTGACCCGTTAAGACACGATAGCTTAACGGGTTGATAACGGGTCAACCCGTTATGACCCGTTATAACCTGTTATGACCCGTTAAGAAAGTTAAAATTACAATTATACCCTTATACCTAAAAAATAAAATTGTTGAGATTTTAATTTAGATATTTTTATTGTTTAGATTGTAATTTTGGACTTGTAGTTAGTTTTATATTTTGTATAGATATTGTGATTTTAACATTTATATAAAATTATGCTAAACTTAACTAGATTAAGGAGGTTAATTTTGGGTTTGTTTCAATCCATTTACATAAATAGGTCAAAACAGGTTGACACGACACGACCCGTTATGTTATTGGGTCGTGTTAGGGTTTGAGATTTTGACACGATAAGCTTAACGGGTCGGGTTAGGGTTGACCTATATAGTATAATATACATGTCTTGACACGACACGAACACGACCCGTTAACACGATTTGACACCCCTACCCTCATTGTGACTACCACCTCATCAAGTTCCCCTGGGTTGAGAGTGCTAACAAGGACTGACCATACATTGAAAACCAAGTCACTTTGTATAGACAGCTTCTACACTTTCTTTATTCCTTGACTCCACACATCCTTAGCAACATTACATCCCCATAGAGCATGGCTAGAGGTCTCAGGCTCCAGTTTATAGATAGCTCTGACTGATGTTTCCCCTTCTAGCTCCCTTTCCATCTCTTTGCTAAGGTGATAGCCACTTTTGACAATGTATATGTAATACCCTGCTCTTTCTTTCTGACATAAGCAAATTCCGGGAAAGGAAATTATGTAACAGTCTGCCCCTTCTCTCTAGCGTGCCGAACCTCGACGGTGTGTTTCTAAAGAAACTATGTGATTTCTAAAGTACGCCCAGTGTTTTAAATGCATTGGAAATATTTATATGATGTATTTCTAGTGTTATTGAACTAAACTTGATTTTAAATAAGATAATTATAATATTTTTGAAGAGCTCCAAAAATATTATAATCGTCGAAAATCATTTTAATATCATTTATTAAAATGATTTCAGCTATTTAAAATATTATGAGATTTAAATTATGTTGAAAACTCTAATTAATTAAATGGTTTTATTCTCTTAAAGATATTAAATAAGACTTCATCATTTTATTAATGATGAAGGAATCTTATTTTATAAACCAAAGTTTAATTTAAATAATATTCTACTTTAATTCCTCTCAGTGCTTTTAGTTAAGTTAATGTTTAGGCATTTTCAAATCAGTATTTTAATTTCCTACCGTTAGATCATCTTGTAGATCCCAAGATGAAAGGCCTGGATTAAATATTCAAGTCCTCTCTCTTTCTCCCTCACTTTCCCTTTTCCCTCTCTCTCTCCTCCCTCTCCCCTTGAGCCCAACGGAAGCCCCTTTCCCTATCACCCAATTCTCCCTGAGCCCAGCCCAGCGCCGCTGTGAGCCGCCCAGTCTCACCGCCACCACTAGCGTCTTCCCCTCACGCTGGCGAACTCCCACCATCAAACCCAGCTTCCACCTCGCAACCACTCTCTTCCATGCACGCACGCAGCCCCTCACACATGGCTTCACCATGCACAGCGCCTAACGCCGCCGTACGCGGCCACCCAGGCCACTAAGCACCACCATGGGTCTCCCTTGACCCGAAGCCCATAGCCCTCCCTCACACGCACGGGCTCTCTCCCTCATGCATGGGCTTCTCCCATTTCCACTGCCGTACGTCGCCACCCACGGCTTCCAGCTACTATCTCGAGCCTCATCTAGCCACCATCGGCTTACCCCAGCCACCCATAGCCCCGATCTACTCCTCACGTATGCCCACTCTCTCACGGTCTCTCCCTCAAGCACGGCTTAGATCCGCCGCCGTAGGCCTCTGTACCGCCTCCACCTCACCACCATAGCTCTACCAGCAACCCCCTAAGCCCCTCCATGGCTAGCCACGACCAGCCAAGCTCCTCCTCCATTTCCATGCCTTGAGACCCATGGATTCCCCTTGAAAACCCACGGCTCTGCCGTGCTCCGCCACCCTAGCCACCATGAGACCACCCTCAGCCTCCCTTGACCTCCCCTAGCCTAGCTCTAAGCCCAAACTGCAACTTTACATGGTGGACAACCACTGTACGTGGCTAACCGCCACATACAACCCTTCCGATGTCATTGAGTGTGACGATCAGCGAGCAACGCACAGGTTATCCAGTTGATGGTATAACCATATATCCCCCGTTATTTTCGTTATTTGTTGGTTGGTTAGGTTGTGGACTGTGCTGTTAGTATTGTGGAGTTCGTTGTGTAGTATGAAGATGTGATGTGCTATGTATGTGAAGTGTGCTGTGAAGTGTTATGGATTGTACTGTGTGGTGTTGTGGACTGTACTGTATGGGTGATGTGGCGTTGTGTGGATTGGGAAGAATACACGTGGAGTGTACTCTATGTGGCGTAGCGTAATGTGAAAGGAGTACACGTAGAGTGTACTCTGTGAGGCGTAACGTGTGTGAAGGGAGTACACGTGGAGTGTACTCCATGTGGTGGAATGGTGCACCATATGACGCGTATGCCGTAGTGGTGATGGGTCGTAGCGTGTGTGAAGGAAATATACGTGGAGTGTACTTCATGAGGTGAAGCGATACACTGTGTGGCGTGTCGTAGAGATAAGGATGATTGCGCAATGGATGGGCGTAGAACGTGACGAGTAGTGTTGGGAATTGTGGAACAGTGTCTCGAGATAGTTATGACGTGGCCTGTAGTCTGAGGTGACAGGTGTCACCGTAATTGACTTATGGCTGGGAGTATGTGTGAAGTAGCAGAACAAGTATAAGAGTGCGCAGTAGAAGCATGACTGGAGAATGTCACGAAGTGACATAGTTACTAGCAGTCGTGCTTGTGATGGTTGAGAAGTTAGTGTAAGAATGGTATAGCGGGAACGTGACGAGATGTCACATTGTGACAGGAGTACTTGAGGTAAGGCTGAAAAACCGACCTATTGGTTCGGTTTTGGGCCCAAACTGAAACCGATAGGTCGGTTTGTTTGGAGAGACCAAACTGGCAGATCATGAGGTGAAAACCAGCTGGCTCGGTTACCAGCTAGTTCATGGTATGAAAAAAAAAAAAAACTGGCCGAAATATTGGCCGGTATCGGCCGAAATTGAGGCCGGTACGTCCGGTATTTTGGCCGGTATGAAATAGATATAGTACCTGTATCGGCCGAATGGCCGGTACGAAAAATTTCGACCGTACCAGACGGTACGGTACAAAATTCTAAACTATGGTCTCCACGCTTGAGCCAATGCTGCTTTGCTCTTTGGTGCCACCTGAGGTCATTTGTTGTAATGGCAGATACCACTTCCTTTTGAAGTTGTTTCATAATTGCTAAATGCTCACCTGTGCCAGTATTTTGGAGATGACCAATTCTTTGTTGCCCCTGTGTGATATCCATTTGCTCTTGGTGCTTGGTTGTTTGCTTCCATACCAGCTGGTCTTTTTGACATACACCGAGTTTTGTCCTCAATAAATTGGCCTCATAGCCTGTTGTACTAGCTTTCTTCCATGCCTCACTTACAACCTTCTAGCAATCTTCCTTCAGTTCCCATGCCATCTCATATCTAAAACACCATCGTTTTCTCATTTTTCCATCACTTGTGTTATGTATATCAATGAGCAGGGGGGAATGATCAGATTTTATGGCAGCAAAGGCAGTGCACGAGCCATGATTATAGAGGTCATTCCATTCCTTGTTACCGAGGGCTCTATCTATTTTTTCCTTTGTGAAGTCCCTGCCACACCTATTATTCAACCATGTGAACCTCTGCCCATGTGAGTGTATGTCATTAAGGCCACAAAAATCAACAGCTTGCCTGAACTCCTCAATCTGTTTGTATGGTCTACTTGCTCCACCCATTTTTTCCTTTTGATGAAGGATCTCATTAAAGTCCCCATAGCACAACCAAGCCATGGGACAAGGTGGTTTTAGCATCTTCAATAGTTGCCACTACTCCTCTTCCCAGTGTTGGGATGTCTATAGAATCCTGTGAATTGCCATGTTGGTCTACTGTCTTCTTCTTGTATCAGACTAGTAATGTGCCATCTAGTAAATCATTAGTTATGGACAAAAGATTAAAAAAAAAAACAAATAAAAAGTAATTCTCAGAATCTCAGGTTGGCAAGTTGCGAAAAGAAAGGTTGTAGAATTAGAAAGCAAAACGACGTCGTGGAAAAGAACCAATCTGGCAATCAACATTGAGAATGAAGTTGGCCCAACAGGGGAAGATAGCTTAGCCTTAGGAAATTAGGGTGGACATTGAGGGACCCAAGTACGTACTGTTTTAAAACGGAGTCGGGCTACTCTGCCGTACAGAGTAGCCCGCTCTACTTGACTGCACCTTACATTTGAGTTTTTTTTTTTTTTTTTTTTCTATTCACATTTTTTTAATATATTTAAATATTTTTAAAAAATAAAAAATTACAACAATACACTTAAAATCAATTCCTTAATTACTAAGTAAAAAAAATAAAAAAATAAAAATTTTCTGAACAGTATATGAGCAGTGCCATTGAGGCGACAGAATAGTTTTTCTCTTTAAAACCATATGCATGTTGTAATGCATTATTATGTATGTTGACCTCAGGTCAATCCTGTACGGAAGCCAACTTCAGTCCTCAGTCTTCCGCACTCATCATTGTAGCACTTTTAATAAAAAAAAAAAAAAAAGGTTTAATTATTATAAATGATTTTTTATGTGTTTTAAATTCTCTTAAAATTGTATAAATTATTTCTCGAGGGAATATGTAAATATGATAGTTTTTATTACTTTTAAATCATCTTTTATATTCTTAAAATTTAAAAGTTGATAGAAAATGTGACGTAATTATGATGAGATGAAAGTTTAGTTTGTAAAGTCTTCAACAAATGCATTATTTAAATTATTAATTAATTTTGAAAATCACATCCCAAACTAATATGTTTATTCAAAATTTATTTTTTTAAATCTACTAAAAGGCAATTTTCTTCTTTCTTTTTATAATTTTGAAGCAATAATTTCATATTTTTAAAGGGAAAAAAAGAGGGAATATTATAATTTTTTTTTAATATGACCAGGAATGTAAATTGATAGTTTAGGCAGTATATTGTTTTGATAAATAATTTAGTTTAAAACAAATAAAAGGAAAACAATATTGCAATTCCACACTTTCCAGCTTTAAGGAAAGAATATTTAGGCACTATAGATAAAGAAATATTCTCAACTCATCTCATTTAATTTTATTATTATAATTTTTTTAAAATTTTATATAAAATATAATAAATAATTTAATTTTTTTAAATTTTATAATAATAATATTAAAAAATAATATTATAATAATATTTTATTCAATTCATATATTATTTAATCCCATCTCATCATCCAAATCAGTCCACGCTTGAGAAGTAAAAGAAAGTTAACAAAAGTGTTGCAAGAACCATTTTGATAAAAGAAGTATAAACTTGGAGGACTAAAATGCAAACTTCGTCAAGAAGTTAGATTGGCTTGTATAAAATTGGACCAACTGCATGCTGTCGCTATTCACAACTCTCCCTCCAAGCTTCCTCACTCGCTTTTCCTCCAGAGAGCTTTCCTGCTGTTTCCTAATCTCTCTGGATAGTTTATGGTTTTCTCCGTTAAACGTTCTCCCGTGTGTGCGTGTGTGCGTGTGTGGGGGTGATGGATGCTTTGTCTCTGAAACTGCCTCGAGGGTTCCGATTCAGTCCAACGGAACAGGAGCTCATCGACTACTACTTGAGTTCAAAGATTAATGGGAAGAATCATGAAGATATTTACTTCATTCGCGAAGTTCAGTTCTGTAAATGGGAGCCCTGGGATTTGCCGGGTAATTGTAATATGCAATTATAAGATTCTCTCTTCGTTTTGCTTACTTTGGGCCTCAAAACTTTGTGCTTATTCTGGTTAATTTCTTCGAGTGTAGATATGTCTGGCATAGTGTCCAAGGATCGGGAGTGGTTCTTCTTCTCGCCACCGGAACAGAAGCATCGGACTGGGAATCGATCGAACAGGTCAACCGAAACTGGGTACTGGAAGTCCACCGGTAAAGATCGGAGAATCATGTCTGGCTCGACTTTGATCGGAATGAAAAAGACTCTGGTGTTCTACCTAGGGCGTAGTCCTACCGGGATAAGAACCCCTTGGGTAATGCATGAGTACCAGACAACCCAGAAGGAACTCAACGGCACGAACCCTGGTCAGGTTGGTTTTTTGGTCTTCCCTTTTGCCATGTTTCTTTGCTGGTAGCTTTTGTTTCACAGGCTGGTTTGTGATATTTTGTGTATGTTTCTTTTTGCGTTTATCTAAGATCATTCTGCCACCCAAATCAGGTGGAATCTATTTGTTAAATTCTTATTGTGGTTTCTTAATATGCTTAATTGGTAATTTTCAGATCTCTAACCATTCTTATTATACACAAATTTGCATATTGTCATCTTGCAGCTTTGTAGCATCGCATTTTAAGTATTTGATCAGCTGATGCTGTCACGTTCCCTTGATTCATCTCTTTTGACTAACTTTATGCAGAATCCCTTTGTCCTGTGTCGTTTATTTGATAAACAAAAAAAGAGTAGCAAAGGTCCAAACTTCAATGATGCTAGACCTGCCTCTGGTCTTAAAGAAGGAGAGTCTGATCTAGCTGTGGCTTCAGCATCGGAAGTGCAAGCTGAGGATAATCGAACAATCAATGAATGTTCTAATTATGAGAATTCTCATGGGACAATATCTGACACTACAGCACTTGTTGAGAGTGATGACAACAATTATAGTGCTTGTTTCGCAGAAGTTATACTTACTAAGGTGAGAATGGATTTGATTTTCAGCTTTAAAAAGTTGTTTAAGTTTCTTTGAAAAATTAATTAACTAATTATCTTATTCACTTGTGTTTATTCTATCAGGATGATTTGCAGCTAGAAGAAGAAATACGAAGGGTCCTGAATCCATTAGATTGTGAACCATTGTCCTCATTAATTTCGTCCTCCAATAACCCTGCTGTTTCATCCCCTGCAACAGCTAAATCTTCTCTTAAAGAAGCAGAGTCTGAGCCAGCTGAAGCTGACAATTACCTCAAATTATGTTATCCTGAAGACAATTATGATGGGATAATTTCCAACGCCCTTGCATATGCTGAGTGTAACCTGATTAGTGATAATGTTTATGCCGCAAAAAATCAAATGGCAGGAGCAACAGCTAGTGAGGTAAGGAATTGAGTTCCTGCTTAAAAGTAAAATGTTCCATATTTCAAGGTCAGTTAAGTTCCTTGTCTCATTTGTTTTTGTTTTTGTTCCTAACATCAAGGGTGGCTTGCAATCGGAGGATGGCTTGGCTATGTCCGATATCTCACAAGGGACAATAGATTGGAACTTACCCTTCCAGTTCTTCCCCTCTTCACCCTCGGATATGCACAAAGAGTCAGATCCTTTTTGCATATCAGACGCTGTCACCAATGACTTGAACAACAGTCATGGTGGGGTGTGTTTACAATATGATCTGAATGGGTACCCTTATATTCCCAATATGTCTGGCAGTCAAAAGAATCTCACTTTTGGCTGTGAGACTGGGAAAAGCACAGTCTCTAGTAGGGACGATGGATCATGCAGTGGGTCAGATATGGAAATCGAGGACTTACTGGTAAGTTCAAGCTCTCAGGTACCTTTTATTAATAGGTTTTGCAAGTTTAGCGAAGAAATTTTGTGTGTTGTATCAGCTTGAATGCCGTGAGTTGATACATTTTAACTTGAGCAATGGCTTCAACTTGAATCTTTTATTTTTAGAGTTATTGGTCTTTTGATAGCTAATATTGCATTGTTCCTGTGTACAACAGCTTGAGCCGACATATGAAGATTCTGAAGATGTCAACAAAAGAAAGTCTTCATTAGGGTTTTTAAATCCAGAACCTATATCATCAATGGAAGGGTCTGGGCCTTCAAATCAGATCATAGGATCTGATTTGACTCCAATGAATTATTGGTATTAATAATTCTTTGGAAGATGAGTATTAACATATGGAATACTCATCACTAATTTGCTCAGTTTCTAAACCAATTCCAGTACCTTTAAACCAATGCCAATTATGCTTTTTAGCATCAATCCTTGATTCCAAGGGAATACTTCCTTTGATTCAAAAATGTTTTCTGCTGAACCAGCATTTCCCTCCTTCGGAAATCTGGAAGTTATTAAACACAAACCTCGTACCAAAACACGTCTCAGACTCCACAAAATACCCCAGCCAATTTGTCCATGACTACAATTACTTTTTCACGAACCTAATGCATTATTGGCCAATTTCAATTTCTCCGTATTACATTCAAGTTCTATCCATGGCTTATAACCAGAAAAAGAAACTGTTTACCTACTAAATGGTTATTCTGTCTTGAAACTTTGAGGAAGACCCTCAAGTTTTATGGTCATGTTGAGATTGTACCAGAATCTTGTAAAAGAATCTGGTTCTGAAACTCATTACCATATTAAATGATTATCAGATCCAAACTCATCAAGAATGAGTCTGGAACCACCCCAATCACTAGTACTATCTCCACAGCACTAGACATTGCCAACAGGTTTCAACCACTTGGTAAACTTGTCCAACCGCCGACTTTTGCGTCTACGATTTCTGCCACCTTTGATCCCTATGCAAAAGCAATTGCATCAAAGGAAAAATCTATTGTCACTACTCAATATTTCCTCCCAAAAGGAAAATCTGAGTATTTGGAAAAACCTTTTGTTTCCTATCTGTTTCATATTGAGCCTAACAGGACAATATATACAGATAATTTCAAAATTTGTTCTTATTTTCCTCCTAATTTTCATTGGATTCCAGAAGATTCTTCCAAGAATCTCCAATTTTATTCCAGTATTTTGCTTCTCACAAATTCCTTGGACATCAAACCTATTTATGACAAGGTTGATACCACCAAACTCATTTTCCACAGTGCCTATCTTCATCGAGTCATTTCAGAAGAAGAATGGGGAACAAACCCTCATACTCCCAAAAGACTCGCCAAAACAGACATTGCTTTTACTTATTTTGATTATATTGATGCTTGGAAGCGCTTCGTGTTCTTCCAAACCCAAGATATGAACCACTCCTGGTTCATTAAATTTGATATCAAATTTAAAGGAACTTTTCCTCTTTGGTTTCTCCAATGGTGGAACCAGTATGGTTTAATTCCTGAAAACTTCCCTGGTGAGCTTTTTGCAGCTTACCAACATTTTACAAAAATTGTCGGACCAACTTTGGACCGACACTCTTGCAAATTTCATTATGCTTTGCATTTCTGCCAAAGATACCATCTCCTAAAGGCCTCCAGCTCATCCTCGAAGAAATCCTCTAAGGGTGAGTTTGGATGTTGAAGTGAGTTGAGTTGAGTTGAGTTGAGATGATAAAATATTATTAAAATATTATTTTTTAATATTATTATTATTTTGAGATTTGAAAAAGTTGAATTGTTTATTATATTTTGTGTTGGGATTTGAAAAAGTTGTAATGATGAGTTGAGATGAATTGAGAGTAGTTTATGTTCCAAACGCACCCTAAGTCTAAAAAGAAGACAGATATTCTTGAAGGACTTAATAAGAAGGATTTAATCAATATTTTAAAGAAATTACTGTCTAAATCTCTGAGTAATGAATCTGAAGAAGAAAAGAATTCAGATGCATCATCAGAGGCTTCATACAGTAATGTCTTTGGTCATGATTCTGACGAGGAAAGATCAGAAGCATCATCTGAAGGCTCTGTTGCTGATCCTTATGGTAATATATTTTGACATGATTCTGAAGATACTCCTAGATTATCTGAAGATGAATGATCCTCCGCTGAGGCTACAAGACAAAAGAAGACAGATGTCCTCTTTGGTCAAGATGCCCATTGCTTTATGTCAAGACAGATGCTCCCGCGAGACATGCTGAGTAAGCTATCTGAAGACATCATGATTTTTTACTTTCACGTGAATGAACAGTTTCATTTACTATTCACTCACAGACTCTTTTACTGTTGCAATTATTGTAAAAAGGCGACCCCTTCATCTGTAAAAGGGGCATCTCTGGTTCAAAGCAGGACATGCTTAATTCTAAGACCTTCCTTCTTTCCTAATTCTCTCTGATTCACCTTTCTTCTCTTCTTCCACATATCTTCTATCTCTTCCACCTGCTCTTCTGTAAGTGATTTTACAATTGTAATTTTGTAATTATATTTTAATTACATTTGTATCTATCTATTTTCTGCATTCTGCATACATGCATATGGTCGGTTTTACCGCCTGCTCTTAACTGTGCATACTCTACTGCTTTTCTTTATATCTTTTTCAATTCTGCTATCTTTTCGGTATTACAGCTAGAACCTTGGCTTCTGGTAGATCGAATTACTTCTCTTCATTTCATTGATTTTGTTATCTTTCAACCCAAACCATGAATTTTTACTTTGTCTTGTTTACATCCCATTCTTGTGGAGTCTAGAACCTAAATAAGACTCGTTTGCCAAGAGAGCGTTTGGGCAATTGGTATAAGGCTAATAGCAAGTATGTCCGTAATTAGGGCATTGAAGTGTGAAGGTCTGTGTTGACTAGTGACAAAATGAGTATAATGTTTAGATTTAATTCAACTATTAGTTCCAAGTCGTATGTACCATCTGACATAGTTAATGAAGAAGATTATTCCTTTGAAGAAATTGCTTTAAGTGATTTCAACCAATGGAATATTCTAAAAATTAGTTCAAATTCTATCTATCGAACCTCTTGGATTCAATCTGCTTTCAACACAGCTTTTAATGTTAGAACGGTTGAACAAATCTATGCCATTTCAAAATCTTAAGAAAAATGTTACCTGTTTACTAAAAAATTAATCCAAGATTTTTTAGTAAAATGTTACAAATACTTGCATATTAGTTTTGTTCAAGTTGTTGTCAAGCCTCTAACAAGGAAAGACATCAATGCATATGTTCTACTTTGTTTGAGAGATGCTAGATTCAACAAGTTTGAAACTAGTATTCTCGGGATGATTCAATCCTCTTTATTTGGAGGTCCTGTTCATTTTGACTGTTTTTCTGATTTAACTCTTGCTTTTGATGATAAGAATATTATCAAAGCTTTAACTTTGAATATTTTAACTTCTGGCTATAATATGCTAGAAGGAAGCAAACCTCTTGCTCTTGTTTATCGGATTTACTATCGTCTTTTGAAAATGAATTTAAATCCAAAAACTATTTCAAAACCAACTGCGGGAAAAAGTCTTTTAATCCAGAGTTCTACCCCGGATGCAAACATTCAAGTTCCAAAGATGGTCTATTGGAAATATATTTCTCTTCCCGAATAATGGACGTTGGCACATGAAGTTCCCCCTGTTTAAACCGTTCTAGATGATTGTAATTTAGATTACATTCGACAATATTTGGATGGTACTGTTAAAATCAGTTTTGATCAGACTAGCACTCCTAGCTTGAGAAGAAATTTTTTTGCTGGATTTAGATCTTCTTTTACTAGTTCTGTTTCTGATAACCCAGTAAGAAGAGATCAAAATCTCAAACAAATTCTAGAGGATTTAGTTAAAACAGCCCAACCTGTTAATCCTGATTTAAAACTGAATGAAATTTCTACATCCTCTCAGGTTACTTCTGCTTATTATTCTACTAAGGATCTTGAGACATCCAATGATAAGTCTGTAAAGGAAGAAGCTGATAAAGAAGAAGATACTTCATCTTTATCTCCAACAGCTTCGGATATGGCTACAACTGTTGCACCTATTCATCATAGTCTCACTGTGATAAATAGGCCTTTTGAATTTGATTTAGTTGCTCTTGTTAATAAATATAGTTCAAAAGAAAACCGTGATAAGTGCAAAGCCTATCATGCTACTTTCTACTTCTGAGATATTACGTGTTAAAAGAAAATGGAAAGAAAAGATGAATGACCTGCAAAGGTACATACTTTTCTTTGATTTTGTTGAAAATTATTATATTTCTAAAAATAGTTTAATTGTTGTTAAAACTGATTTTGTCAAGGAAGAAGACAAAATGGTAACTCAATCCAGTCACCCACCTTTGGAGGTGTAACACCCCTTTCCTGTAGGCTAGGAGTGTCACATTTTTCATAAAATAAACCCGATAAGACATCTCATATTTAATAAATGACATTAGGATTTATTTTATAGAAAAATGTCTAATAAAAATGTTTTCCAGAAATATTAAATTAATAAACTGAATAAATTCATGTCATAAAAATAAATTTTATTTTAGAAAGTCTGAACTAAAAAAATAACTGCTCTTTCTATTCCTAGCCTGCCTGCTCGTATTCATCATCTTTACCTGGGTGGTTAAAAACATGAAAATAAACTAAAATGAGTCGAAGACTCAGCAAGAAATCCATCATAACGTAAACATAATAAACATAAGGTTTTCATAAAAGTTTTCATGCTAAGAGCTTAAAAACATGACTGTTCATACTGATGCTCATGCTATGTATGCCTAATTTAACTGAATTAACTGACTGATCTGACTGATTTATCTGATTTAACTGATTTATCTGACTGGCCAACACACTTAACCCTGTGTGCGAGGTTGTGCACCGACCCACGTCCCGCTGCAGCAAGGGGAGCCGCTGATAGTATTTTGGCATACTATGGTGGACCACGACTGAGTTCGTGGCTTGCACATCTACCCTGAAACTGAATTGCATTGGTACCATGCATCTGAATGGCCATCTGATTAACTGATCTTATCTTATCTTACACTTTGAATTTAAGATGGCTTATGTGTCTTATATACATGAAATGCATGACATATTACATACATAATTATAATTTTTGAATTTGAACATGATGCGGAATGACATGATCGTATGCTATGCTGGATGACATGTTTGCATATGACATAAGTGGTCATGTATAAATAATGGCTGACAATGAACTGACTTGAATAATACTTATATATAAACTAAACTGTGATGATCCTAATTTATGATCAAATTACTTAGCTCGCTGCACCTCTTTTTGAATCCCACTTCGTAGCTCGTCACCTATACGCAATATTAACTATCACTAAATTTGTCTAAGAGCAACATGTACTAATATCCTACTTAATTAAATTCATATTGTAGAAATATAAAGAATTACTATTATGTTTAATATAAAATAAATATTCTATTTATATCTTAAATTATTTAAATACTAATAATATATTTTAATTTAGTAGAATACTTGAGCTATTTTAAAATAAATCATAAAAACCCCAAATTCTTAAAATAAGTTTCATTTCTTGACACAATTATTAAATCTTATAAGAAATTTAATATCATTTTAATACTCTTAACATATTTCTTTATTTTTCTATTTAAGGAATAGCATAATAATTTTATTAAAATCCTACTAAATAGACAAATGAAATATTAACTAAAATATTAGGCTCAATATTATACTTTAAAATATATTTTAAATTTTTTAAACACTTTCTTATAAAATAAGTCTATGACTAATATATTTATTTAATTAAAAACTTGGGTTTAAAATCATCAGCCTAGTCTTAATTGAGAAAACCGTCCATTCAAAATAATCAGAATAGTTTCTGTAAAAGTGTAACCTAGCCCATATTACTTTTAAAACACAAATCCATTTGAAAATAAGCCCATCATACTTTATCTCAGGAAAAACACTGGCCGAATGGGCTTAAGGCCCAAAGGCCCGTTATGAAACAAAAGATCTAGACATTTAGAACCCACGGAAACAAAACAAGTAAGAACAGTCGTGTGAAAGGGAAATAGAGGGCTCATAATAGAGAGAGACGTGATACTCAATGAGAGAGGGGCGCGTGACGGGGTTAGGCTGAACGGCAGCTCTAGGTGGCTGGGACTGGAGGCGGCGCAACCAAAGGCTTCTCGGAATGGGGTGCTACGCCGAGAGAGAGAGAGAGAGAGAGAGAGAGAGAGAGAGAGAGAGAGAGAGAGAGAGAGAGAGAGAGAGAGAGAATTGTAAACCGAAAACAACCGAAAAGGAGAGGAGGCTGGCGGCGGTCGTGGGCTTACCGAAAGGATTTGGGTGTGATGGAAAAAGCTAGCCGGCAGGTTCTGTGTCGTCTGAAAGGTGGTTCAGTGCCTCTTGAAGTGGCTACTGTGGAGGAGGGTGACGGCTCTGTTTTGGACTTGGAAAACAGAGGTTCACCAAGAAGATGATTCCGTGAAGAGGGTGGGTCTGAGGCTTACTGTGTTTGGGGGACTCTTGGCCTTGAACGGCTGTTGACAGTGGGGAAAGGCTCACGGTGTGGAGGAGTTCCAGTGGGGTAGCTCACGCTTCGAGTTTCTCCTCTCGTATACGAGGTAAGCAAAATTTATAAGTGTAAAAGATAGAGAAAAAAAGTAAAAGAAAACCTAAAGGAGTAGAGACGTGCATGTGAATGAGAATGGAGACGTGCGGAGTGGAGAAAATTGCTCATCAACAGAGTCGGTTTCTACTAAAATGTTAACAACTGGTACTGAGAAACGTACGGTTTTTGAGGTTTAAAGTGTTTAAATCAGAGGCTAAAATCAAGAGATGAGGTTCGGTGGAAATAAGGAAACTAACAATTGAATTCAAACTAAAACTCTAGAGGGACATAAAATCTGATAACATCTAGTAATAATTATTAGAATTAATAAAAAAAAAATTCTAGTAAATTCAATTAAAATTATAATAGTAATTATTAAAATTAATAAATGTAAAATCTGATAAGATTATAAAAATAATAATAATAGAAAAATAACTAGAAGATTTACCTTTATACCCAAATCTATGACTAGTATGTTACAAGAGGCAATTCTTGTTTCCCATAAAGGAACTGAAGTAATTGCTGCTCCTTTCAAAATCCCTGAAACGGGGTCCAAAGATCCAAAGGAAGACAAGATTTTAAAAGAAACAAAAAAGATTATTCATTAGAATAATTTTGTAAATCTTGCTCTTCATACTATTGGACAACAGTTAGATAGGATTGAGGAAAAGACAGAAAAACTTATTTTTACTTCAGTCCCTATTCCAAAAAGTATTGAAAATCCTTTAGTTTTTCCAAAAGATCAGCTAAAAACTACTTCAAAAATTATTGAAAAACCTTTGATTATTTTACCACAAGATCGGCCTAAAATTGATTTAAAACACCCACAAGCCAAGAGCCTTGATAAAATCAATCAAATGCTTACTGATCTAAAAAAAGAACAGCCTTCTACTAGTACTTTAACAAGCAATGAGAAAGAAGCTGTCCTTGTTAAAACTACAGATAAATCAACTAACGGTGGTTCTTCTGTTGCTAATGACATTGATTTACTTGAAAAGAATTTTCAAGATTTTGATTTAAAACTTGAAATTGCCAGATTCTCTTCAAAATGATCCAAACCAATGAGTCTAACGAAGAACTGGTATTCCAGGTCAACTCTCCCTGATTTACAATTTGAAGAAAAAGTTTTCAAACTCAATCTTCTTATTTTGTTGATAAAGTTTATGAATGAAATATTGATGGATTATCTAAATGTCTTTAGTCGTAAATACTTACATTAACAATAATATCAGACAACCTAATATTGTTATTATTTCAGTTACTGGTTTTTCTGGTGTACTTCGTCACTGGTGGGATAAGCATCTCATTGATGAGACTAAAACAACCATTCAAAATGTTGTTAAGTGTAATGATGAAGGGTTACATATTTTCGATGAAACCATAGGGATAGCACATCCTGATGGTGTTAATACTTTAATTTATATTATTCTTAAACATTTTATTGGAACCCCTTCCAATATTACTAATCGTATTAGTGATCAGTTGAATAATTTATGATGTCATCAGATGTCTGATTACAGATGGTATCAAGATGTTTTTATTTCTAGAGTAATGCTTAGAGATGATAGTCATAAACCTTACTGGAAGGAAAAGTTTATTGATGGTCTACCTCGTTTATTTGCTCATAAAGCTAAGGAAGAACTTACTGATATCTCAAGATTTCTGAATTACGAAAATAATACATATGGTGATATTTTCAGTGTAATT
Source organism: Juglans regia (assembly GCF_001411555.2). Lineage (NCBI taxonomy): Eukaryota > Viridiplantae > Streptophyta > Magnoliopsida > Fagales > Juglandaceae > Juglans > Juglans regia. The sequence continues at coordinate 5,965,467 of NC_049916.1, forward strand.
AAGAAACTTTGTATTAGTATGTGTAATGATCAAAGAATGCTTCGCGAACAATTGAGAAATAGTAAGAAAGCGAAATATGAAATGAGAACTTTTTATGAACAATTTGGCCTTCCTCCTATTACTCCTTCTAAGTGAAAGCAGAAATATTCTAATAAGTTTTCTAAACCTCATGGTGGGATGATGAGAAAACCCCGTAATGATTTTAACAAAAAATCTTCTAAAAAATATTTTCCTAAATATTTTTCTAAGAAAACAAATTTTTCAAAAGGAAAATGTTATAATTGTGGCAAATCTGGGCATTTCGCTTATAAGTGTCCTCAGAAGCCTAATAAACTCAAAAAGAAGCTTAATCAGTTGAATATTGATGCCAATGATCAAGAAGAATTGTTTCAACTCCTAGAAACACAATCTTCTTCATTATTTGACATTCATGAGTTCAGTTCTAATGATGCAGAACATCACTATGAAACTAAATCTCTTGATTCTCCTGGTATTAAACTTGGTTGCAATTGCAATGATTCTTGTTGCAAGTAAAACAATCAATGTTTTAACTAAAGCTGAGAACAAGAAAATCTTTTATGAATTTTGATTTCTCAAATTACTAATCCTGAGGTTAAAGAATAATATCTTCATAAGATCAAGAAGACAATGATTTGCCAAGAACCAGAAACTTCTAAGCAAAGGATTAGCTTTCAAGAAACTTTGGAGCCATTTCAAAAGAAAAAGCCCAAAGATGTATCTACCAATGATTTACAACATGAAATTAATTTTATTAAAAAAGAGATAATTGAACTCAAATCTGATATCAATAATCTTAAGTCTGAAAATGATGTTTTAAAACAAGAGTTTTTATGTTTTAAAATTGACAAACAACTTGATCAAGATATTCCATTTGACAATGAGCAAATGAATGAATATAATTCAAACCAAAAAGACAAGGTTGCTGATAATCAGATATGTTTGATTCCTCATACTATTCATCCCAAATGGTTTTCAAGGGTTACTATTATGGTTTGTCATGAATTTCAATTTTATGTTATTGCTATGATTGAGTCCGGATCGGATATGAATTGTATCCAGGAAGGATTAATACATAGCAAATATTTTGAAAAATCTACTGAACGACTGTTTTCAGTAAATAGATCTCAGATGAAGATCAATTATGAGCTAAATACTACTTATGTTTGCCAAGATAATGTTTGTTTCAAGATTCTCTCTGTTTTGGTCAGAAATATGTCTGACAAAGTTATACTAGGAATCCCTTTCATTTCCTCTTTATATCATTTCTTGACTGAAAAAGATGGTATTACTACTGATCATTTTGGTCAAAAAGTAAAGTTTATATTTGCTTCCAAATTTGAAATTGATAAGGATAAAAGTCTAAAATCTTTAATTTCTGCAAAAACTAAACATTTGAATTTCCTCCAGTAGGAAATCAAATACAAAAAGATTTCAGAACAATTATCTAGTGCTTTACTCCAATTCAAAATTGATGATTTTAACAAACGTCTAATTTTTTATGTTTGTTCTGATTTACCAAATTCTTTCTAGTATAGGAAGAAACATGTTGTTACTCTTCTTTATATCAAAGATTTTAATGAAAAAAATATTACAATCAAAGCTCGACCTACTCAAATGAATAGTGCAACTTTGGAATTCTGCAAAAAAGAAATCATTGATCTACTCAACAAAGGAATAATTAGACACAATAAATCCCCTTAGTCTTGCGCTACTTTTTATGTCCAGAAAAATGCTGAGCTTGAAAGAGGGACCCCTCGCCTGGTCATCAACTACAAACCCTTGAACAAAGTCATAGAGTGGATTAGATATCATATCCCTAACAAAAATGACTTGATTCATAAGTTAAGTGATGTTGTTGTCTTCTCCAAATTTGACTTAAAGTCTCGATTTTGGCAAATCCAGATAGATGAGCTAGATAGGTATAAGACTGCTTTTAATATCCCTTTTGGACACCCATTTCACTATTGTCTATATTGATGATGTTCTCATATTCTCCAAGTCTATTGAGGAACACTGGAAACACTTGAATTCGTTTCTAGATATCATTAGACTAAATGGTCTTGTTGTTTCAGCCAAGAAAATCAAATTGTTCCAAACCAAAATTCGATTATTTGGTTATGACATATCTGAAGGCAAAATCAGACCTATTAGTAGGGTTATTGAATTTGCTGACAAATTCCCTGATGTCATTTGTGATAAAAAAAAATAACTACAAAGATTTCTTGGTTCTCTTAATTACGTTGCTGATTTCTACCAGGATATGAGGAAATAATGTCGTCCACTCTTTGAAAGGCTACACACTAATCCTCCTCCTTGAACAGAAATCCACACTACCTTAGTCAAATAAATCAAGACACATGTCAAAACTCTTCCATGTCTTGGTATTCCTAATTCTGATTCTTTCAAAATTGTTGAAACAGATGCATCAGACATTGGTTATGGTAGCATTCTGAAACAACTTGTTTCACCAGACTCATTTGAACAAATTACGATTCCATTCTGGAGTTTGTAATTCTGCACAGAGTAATTATAGTACTATTAAAAAAAAGATTTTATCTATAGTACTATGTATCTCCAAATTTTAAAGTGATTTACTTAATATGAAATTCTTAGTAAGAATTGCTTGCAAAAGTGTTAAGTATGTATTAGAAAAAGATGTTGAAAGCATTGCATCAAAACATATTTTTGCACGATGGCAATCTATTTTAAATGTTTTTTTATTTTGATATTGAGTACATTAAAGGATGCAACAATTCTATTCCCAATTCAGACACCCAATAATAATGAGCAAGAAAAAAGGAAAATAAAAGCAGACAACTGCTCAACCCCTATTCCTGACAAAAAACTCATAAAAAATGAGATTGCTTCACCTATTGACATTCCCAGAACTACCAAAAAGGGCTCAATGATTCTGACTATGTGATATGAAGAAAAGCAGTAGAGTATGCACAGTTAAGAGCAGACGGTAAAACCGACCATATGCATGTACAAAAAGACAGCAAAATTGAAGAAGATATGAAGAAAAGCAGTAGAGTATGCACGGTTTAATCATGAAAACATTCAAAATGAACAGGACCTCCAAATAAAGAGGACTGAATCATCCCAAGAATATTAGTTCCAAACTTGTTGAATCTAACATCTCGCAAACAAAGTAGAACAGATGCGTTGATGCTTTTCCTTGTTAAAGGCTTGATAGCAACTCGAACAGAACCAATATGTAGGTATTTGTAACCTTTTACTAAAAAATCTTGGATTAGTTTTTTAGTAAACAAGTAACATTTTTCTTGAGATTTTGAAATAGCATAAGTTTGTTCAACTGTTCTAACATTAAAAGCATTGTTGAAAGCAGATTGAACCCAAGAGGTTCGATAGATAGAATTTGAACTAATTTTTGGAATATTCCATTAGTTGAAATCACTTAAAGCAGTTTCTTCAAAGGAATAATCTTCTTCGTTAACTATGCCAGGTGGTACAAACGACCTGGAGCTAATAGTTGAATTAGATCTAAACATTCTACTCATTTTGTCACCAGTCAACACAGACCTTCACACTTCAATGCCCTAATTACGGACATACCTATTATTAGCCTTATACCAATTGCCCTAACGCTCTCTTGGCAAACGGGTCTTACTTAGGTTCTAGACTCCACATGAATGGGATGTAAACAAGACAAAGTAAGAATTCAGGGTTTGGGTTGAAAGATAACAAAATCAATGAAATGAAGAGAAGTAATTCGAACTACCAGAAGCCAAGGTTCTGGCTCTGATACCAAAAAGACAGTGGAAATGAAGAAGACATGAAGAAAAGTATTAGAGTATGCACAGTTAAGAGCATGTGGTAAAACCGACCATATGCATGTATGCAGAATGTAGAAAATAGATAGATACAAATGTAATTAAAATATAATTACAAAATTACAATTGTAAAATCACTTACAGAAGAGCAAGTGGAAAAGATAGAAGATATGTGGAAGAATAGAAGGAAGGTGAATCATAGAGAATTAGGGAAGAAGGAAGGTCTTAGAATTAAGCATGTCCTGCTTTGAACCAGAGGTGCCCCTTTTATAGATGAAGGGGTCGCCTTTTTACAATAATTGCAACAGTAAAAGAGAGTCTGTGAGTGAATAGTAAATGGAACTATTCATTCACGTGAAAGTAAAAAATCATGATGTCTTTAGATAGCTTTCTCAGCGTGTCTTGCAAGAGCATCTGTCTTGACATACAGCAATGGACATCTTGACCGAAGAGGACAGCTGTCTTCTTTTGTCTTGTAGCGTCGGCGGAGGATCATTCATCTTCAGATAATCTAGGAGTATCTGCAGAATCATGTCCAAATATATTACTATAAGGATTAGCAACAGAGCCTTCAGATGATGCTTCTGATCTTTCCTCATCATAATTATCATTTTCAAAAGACTTTTTTAATAAATGAATTAAATCCTTTTTTGTCAGGCCATCAAGAACATCATTTTTTTTTTTGGTCTTTGAGGATTTGTTAGTTTTTGTAGAAGAGGCAGTTGCCTTTCCTTTCTATGAAGCAGATGGTGAAGTAGGGGCCTGGATTTGAGGATGTCCAGTTGAAACAAGAGAACCATAAGTGATTACAAGAAATTCCTCTTTGTTCTGTAGATCTGGAGCAGTCTGAGGAAAATCCCTTATCACATAGTCAACAATGTTTTGGGTATAGAGGAACCTATCCCACTATTTTGTTAGATTGGTCTCAAGCTAGGAGTGCTGGTCTGATCAAAACTGATTTTAACAGTAACATCCAAATATTGTCGAATGTAATTAAAGTACAATCATCTAGAACGGTTTTAACAGGGGGAACTTCATGTTTCAAAGTCCATTCTTCGAGAAGAGAAATATCTTCCAATAGACCATCTTTGAAACTTGAAGGTTTGTATCCGGGATAGAACTCTGGATTAAAAGAGTTTTTCCCGCAGTTAGTTTTGAAATAGCTTTTGAATTTATATTCGTTTTCAAAATACGATAGTAAATCCGATAAACAAGAGTAAGAGGTTTGCTTCATTCTAGCATATCATAGCCAGAAATTAAAATATTCAAAGTTAAAGCTTTGATAATATTATTACCATCCAAAGCAAAAGTTAAATCAGGAAAACAGTCAAAATGAACAGGACCTCCAAATAAAGAGGACTGAATCATCCCAAGAATACCAGTTTCAAACCTGTTGAATCTAGCATCTTGCAAACAAAGTAGAACAGATGCGTTGATGCATTTCCTTGTTAGAGGCTTGACAACAACTTGAACAGAACCAATATGCAGGTATTTGTAACCTTTTACTAAAAAATCTTGGATTATTTTTTTAGTAAACAAGTAACATTTTTTTTGAGATTTTGAAATAGCATAGGTTGGTTGAACCATTCTAACATTAAAAGTAGTGTTGAAAGCAGATTGAACCCAAGAGGTTCGATAGATAGAATTTGAACTAATTTTTAGAATATTTCATTAGTTGAAATCACTTAAAGCAGTTTCTTCAAAGGAATAATCTTCTTCATTAACTATGTCAGGTGGTACAGATGACCTAGAGCTAATAGTTGAATTAGATATAAGCAAAAATAAGGATCTGATAATCATATGGAAGTTACCCTATCAAATGATTATACAAACCTAATAAAAATGAGGTTCAATAATCATATGTAGAGGGCACCAAATCAAGTGACTATGAGAGCCTGAAAAAAGAGGTTCTAATGATCATTTGGAACCCGAGTAAACTGGATGTTACCAACACACTCGCGCAAATTCGAGATAGCATAGTCTGTTTGTGGGATCTAGGATTTTCCTGGCTTACTGGTTAAGAGTTCATGGAGTATTTCACTGCAAAAATATACGACTAGAGTAAAGCATCACCGTGTAAGAGAGCAGGAAGATTTACAACCATGGAAAATTGGAAAAGAATGTAATTTAAGTTACCTTATTTTGCTTGTAAAAATTGTTGGTTTGTACTTTAGCAACAGACATATGACTGTAAATAATGTTGTGTTAGATAGAAGGGTTTGGCTTTGAATACCTTATCAGTTTCTTTCGGTCAAGAGTTCAGGAAACAATACTCTCTGCTCACTATGTGTAAGGGTAGAAGTTTCTTTGATATATTCTCTGCCTATGTTGGAAATTATTCTTTGCCTATGTTGGGATGATTTACTATTACCAATGGATTGGATTGTATCTCTGTCTATGCAGCAATCATCTCTGTTCTTGTATGGTTGATAAGCATTTGCATGTAAGGTTGTTACACAAAAATGCAAAATAATCAACTTCTACTCTACATGTTGAGTAGGCAGAATTCATCACATTAATTTCTGTATTTGCTCTGCATATTTGGTCTCAGAACACATGTGAGAACTTCCTTCTTCCTTCTCAATGGCCACACCCTTTGCTTCATCTTCCACCACACAAAATCTCAACCTCCACTAAATAGTTCCACCACCAGCCCCAATAATCACTCACAAACCTCAATCACCATGCTTAAAACTTAGGATAAATTTAATTGTAAGCGATTCTGTGTACTAATACGTGTATTCATTCAATATGATTGGTCAGAAAGTAGATTTTATTGAAAACAGTGCTAATTTGAATTTAGAATATGAATGTAATAACATTAGTACGCAGATTGGTACGCAAACTTGCTTAACATAGCAAAACTCTAAAACCTAACCCTGACATTTCTCTCTTATGGAGAGCACAGCTGGTCCCATGCCTCAAGGACAAAGCACTCTTCCGGCTATATTATCAATGGTGGTATGCAACCTACTCCTCTCTAACATCTCTGCCTCCAATGATGCTAGCTGGCCCTTCCTCCTCATTAGTTGAAAATCCGTCTCTCCAACTTGTGAAATGGGTTAGAAGATTATTTAATGGCTATATCCATTGCATGCTAATATATTCCCAAGTTTATGCTCATCAGTAATATAAGCACTTCTGTAAATATCATCATCAATAATTTGGACCACCTTCGATTTTTTTTCCTGTTTTTTTTTTTTTTTATCTTTCTTAATATTGAAAATCCATAGTGTCAAAAAGGGTCTCACAATCGCTCTATTTATTTTATATTATTATTTTTGTTTTTGTCGCTTGTCAAGAACATGGACCATCATTTTTCTTATCGAAAATCTATATAATGCTGTCAAAAAACAAATATATATATATATAATGCCAAATATGGTATTTCCTTTAATTTATTTGTGTACACATATCTTTATAGATATATTGAATATTGCTATATGCAATCATAAATTAAATAAGTTTAATTAGCACATTCTTTTTTAAAATAAAGTATGATCCACTATTAAATTTTTTTTTTTTTTACATAGATTTCAAATTTGTTCATTTTGAATATGCAGAATTTATACTCTAAAATTGTATAAATTATTTCCTATATATATATATAATATATATTCATCGTAAAATCATAAATTGAAGCTTACTAAATATAAAAATACTAAAAGATAAAAAATATTATAAATATTTTATAAGTAATTTTTACCAAAATATCCTATTTATTCCCCCGGCCTGAGTTGTTAATAAAAATCGAAAATTTCTTGGTGCCCACTTAGAGCATTAGCATTGGTTTATGCATATGTATATGCAAAATTACCTCTTTTGCATATCCACTTTACCATTCAAGCAAAATTTTCACATTGACTTATGCATATTTGAGACAAAATAATAATAAAATAGTATTATTTTATTATTATTACTTTTTTGCTAAAATCAATTTTTTTATATATATTTTGCAATTAACATCCACTACATACATTTGACATTAATAATACAAATGTAATAATAAAAAATATAATTTTTTAATAATAATATATTAAAAATATAATAAAATGAAAAATATATATATAATATATTATAATAATAAAATAAATGTGCAAGTGAATGTTTGTTTTGTTGTTGAAGGAGGGAGAAAATGAAAGGATTGTGTGAGAGATAGTAGGAGGAGAGAGAAATAATTATTTAAATATGATTTGTAGGGTGAATAGTGGTTATCCAAATGTGGATAAGCACTATTTATAGGTAGCTAAATATTTGGATATGCATAAGCCAATATGGAAGATTTTAGAGTCATATTATGCAAATATGACTTTGCATATGCATATACATAGATCAATGCTAATGCTCTTATAGAAAAATTTGAGAAGAGTGATCAGTGATTCGAAGTTCGAAAAAGCTTTTACTTTGGCATTGGAGAAATTGCTTTTCGATAATTATACATACAGTTATAAAAATTATAAATTGAGTTAAATCTATTTAATGAAAAATTTAATTTTATAATCTAACATAAATTTATGATTTTAATTTTATAAAATCATCTTTATTTAAAATTAAAAAAATAATTTTATAATTTAACATATAACATAAATACACATTAATTTATGATTTTAATTTTATAAAATTATCTTTATTTGAAATTAAAAGAATAATTTTAAATACTTATTTGATATTTCACTTAAGATGAGTTGAGATGAGTTGAGATGGATTGTGAATAGTAATGAGATGAGTTGTGAATAGTAGTGAGATTTGTGAGTTAAAGTTGCTGAATAGTAATAAATAGTAGTGAGATGAGTTGAGATGAGCTGAGATGAGTTGAGATGAACTGAGATGACCTGAGATGTCCTACGAAACCAAACGAGACCTTAGTTTTATTTTGAACGGAGTGTTTTTTATGTATTTTTTTTATGGGTATATAATGTATCAGTGACTATAAAAGAAAACCGACGCGCGAGTCAACAGTATCACCACCCTCATCAGGCTAGGGCTGTAAACGAGCCGAGCTCGAGCGAGCCTGGGGTGTGCGAGCTCGGCTCGTTTACTACTCGAGTCGAGTTCGAGCTCGGCTCGTTTATCAGTCGAGCACATTATAGCGTCCGAGCTCGGCTCGTGTAGAAGGAAAGTAAGTTCGAGCTCGATTCTGTTAACGAGCCGAGCCCGAGCTCGGCTCGTTTATGACAAAAATTTAAAAATTAAAATGTTTAATATAAAATTAAAATAAATGCTCATAATTTATATATTTTGTCCAACATTATAATTTATTACTCATAATATAATATTATATTTATATTAATTAGTGTAATATAGTAGTGCTATTATACTAATTCCATATAAAACTAAATTAATATGTAAGTTGTAACACATGTTATATACTAATACTATAACATATTATATTTATATTAATCAGTATAACACGTCATATAAGTATATAACATTATCTAACTTTATCTTTTATCAAACATTATAATCTATTATTCATAATATAATATTATAGATCTATTATATACTAATACTATAATACTATTATACTAATATGATAAGGAGATGGTGTAATTTGTAAATTTATAATGTTATATATTATGTAAGACTATACTACTAATAAATTAATAATAGTATATATTTATTAATACACCACTAATACTGATACACTACCATATGTATATACTAATACACCACTAATATTGATACACCACCATATGTATATACTAATACTAATATGACATGTTAAGATTATACATCATCATACATAGTAACATATACTAATATCTTATAGACTTATACTAATACACCACCATCTTTCTTTCATATATTAATATTAGTATATTAGCATATTAGTATATCATACACGTAACACTACCATACATTAGCAATAGTATATCAATGTATCATCTTTCTAACACCACTAATATATTAACATACATTTACTATTACTAATATCAATATACCATCTTTCTAACATTCATATACTAATATGAATATATATATATATATAATATGGACCATATGGTGTAATTTGTAAATTTATAATGTTATATATTTATTGGACTCATGTATTCATCATATCTTCTAGTTCTATAAAACTAGAAGTTAATATTATAAATTTATATATTGTATATGTAGTGGACTATAAATCTATAAAACTAAGTCTATATACATATTTATGTATATTATAAATTATATATATATATATCTAACTTTTGGCTATTATATATATATATATAAATATTGTATTATATATATACAAATATATACGAGTCGAGCTCACGAGTCCAGTCGAGCTTCAAACGAGTTTGTTCACGAACATTAATCGAGCCGGTCGAGCTTTATACGAGTTTGTATCGTTTAATAATCGAGCCTAATTCTATGTTTACGAACGGCCCATTTAATATTCGATCCGAGTCGATTTCGAGTTTAATCGAGTCGAATTCGAGCTGCCTGTCGAGTAGCTTGTTTATTTTACAGCCCTACATCAGGCTGATGTTGAACTGTGACAGATGCATAGGTATCTGCAATTTCCTCCGGTGACAAAAATCAATTTTCCCGGCAATTGAAGCCATAGTCGTCCATGGAATTGCAGGCCAAGATGGATACCTTCTTGGTCTTCCAAACTCTCCTTCTTGTTGGGCTCCTGACGCTCACTTCCTTGTCTCCAACCCAGAGCTCCCAGGACCCTGATTACGCTGAACAGCTTCAAAGCTCTGCCCAGCAAGACAAAGATTGGCTGGTCTCGATAAGAAGGAAAATCCATGAACACCCAGAGCTCTGTTTCGAAGAACACAACACCAGCGCTCTCATCCGCAGAGAACTCGAAAGGCTTGGCATCTCTTACTCCTACCCACTTGCCAAAACCGGCATTGTTGCCCAGATTGGCTCGGGTTCTCCCCCTGTTGTCGCTCTTCGAGCAGACATGGACGCCCTGCCTATGCAAGTAAATGAGCGATATCCAGAATTCCACTTTGTTCATTTGTTTGAGGCATTTTCTGTTTTAAATGTAGGGTTTTGCTAGTTCTGGGTATATTTCATAGCGAATGTTGTGTAGGAGCTTGTTGATTGGGAGCATAAGAGCAAGATTGATGGTAAAATGCACGGGTGTGGACACGATGCTCACACGACAATGCTACTTGGAGCTGCTAAGTTGCTTAATCAACGGAAAGACAAGCTCAAGGTTGGTATTATATTGAAATATCAGGATCTGATACTTTCTTACGTTAATACATATGTTTTTCTTTTTGGTTAAAAAAGAATGTTTATCTACTATTAGAAGAGTGGCGGATATTTCTTTGAAAACCGCAGCCAATAAAATTAAGTGGGGAGTTATTTTTGTTGCCAGTCGTAGGCATCTCAAGGGGCTTACTGACCTTTGTTTAGTTGTCAAAGTGCAAGAAAACTTTGGAAGGGAATTATCTAGTGTACTTGTAATTTTTGATAGAATTAGATTCGCATAAGAGAAAGGACGATTGAATAGCCATTTCACTATTGTAACTATAGGTTGAGGAAACAGATGAAGAACATGACCTTCAAGAAACCTGGATGATGCTGGAATTCCTACCAAATATCCCATTTAAAAAAAAAAAAAAAGAAAAGGAAAAGAAAAGGAAATAAATAAATGAATAAAGAAATACAGATAAAGGCTTTGGCGCCTTGAATTTTCTTCTAAATGCCACAGACCAATTGCATATTTTGTTGTTTCAGTGGCAAAACTAGTTAAATTTTAACATGCCCCCCCTTTTTTTAATAAGCAAACGATCCTATTAACATAGCCCCTTAAATTCTATCAATTTATAGCTTCCACCAATCTGTTGACATTCTTCAGTAATTCTAGAAGAGGTGGTACTCAAACTTGCCCAACTAAGCTTGTACACATGTTAATCTAAAACCCCTTTTTTGTCTGATATTGAAGGGAACTGTAAGACTTCTTTTCCAACCTGCTGAGGAGGGAGGTGCTGGTGCATCTCACATGATAAAAGAAGGTTCCCTTATTGATGCTGAAGCGATATTTGGAATGCACGTTGATTACACTCTACCCACGGGTAGTATAGCATCTGTTTCAGGGCCTGTTGCTGCTGCTGCATGCATCTTTGAAGCAAAAATAGTAGGAAAAGGTGGGCATGCAGCAAATCCCCACATAACTGTTGATCCAGTTCTTGCTGCATCATTTGCAATTTTGGCATTGCAACAGCTCATCTCGAGAGAAACTGATCCCCTCGATAGTCTGGTATGCCCTATCCTCAGTCTTTTCAAGTAGCCCTCTTTAGAAGAAGTCCCACATTTTGGATGTGCCCCAGTCATGGTTTATGTACTTGTTGGCCTTTCCACCTGGTACCTTAATCTTTTGGGTTGGATTCTTTAACATCTCAAGTTTTAAAGCCTTCATCCACTAGGGTTTATATCTTCCTCTATTCTCCTAATCTTATCTTTCAACTCCCATACTGTACCTTTGGTACATTTTCATCACCATTACTAACTGTAAGAGGAAGTCTCCATGCCGCTTGTTTGTTGTTTTCAAAATCATTCAGGTGTTCAGCTATGCAAGAATGAAGTTTATGGTGATTTTAAAGTGTATATAATATCGAGTGTGATATAATGCTAATAGTTAGTTTCTTGCTGAAGGTGCTATCTGTTACTTACGTGAGAGGTGGTACTGCATTTAATGTTATTCCATCGTATGTTGAATTTGGGGGCACTTTGAGGAGTCTAACGACTAAAGGCTTGCACCAACTCAGGCGCCGGTTGATAGAGGTACCATACTATACCTTAACACTTTTCACCCTTGGCTTTATAAAAGAAAGATTTTGCTGGTCCATTGGTATACAACACAACTTAAGAAATGAATCTGTTAAAAATATATAGATGAAAACCCTTAGTAGAATAAATTTTTTCGGTTATTTTTTATATTTCCTCTGTTAAATTCTCCATGCTGCTCTGGCTGCTATTTCCACATCTCATGGGGAATTGAGCTTGATACCAGAGATAACATTGCCACTTTTCCACCTTGACACTATTATATGCATTTAAATAGTGTTTCAAGATATACCCCTAGATGCAACTAATTTGTTAGCTTTTTGGAATTGTCTTAATCTTCCAGCCACATGTATCCCCCATAGCATCTCTTCTATCTGCTTATAGCATTATTGGCTTGGGCTTCATTCTTGTGATATTAGTAGCTCAAGATGTCCATGGCAAACATATATGTTTCAAAGATACATATATTCAGTCAAGTGAAAGAACTGGCTTCTAAGTTTGTGATACCCATATAATTGGGGGCTGGTTATAGGTTATTGAAGGACAGGCAGCTGTATACAGATGTAATGCATATATTGACATGAAAGAAGAATATTTTCCACTATATCCTGCTCTCGTAAATGATGAGAGATTGCATCTGCATGTGGAGAGGGTTGGAAAACTTTTGCTTGGTCCAGAGAATGTCAAGGTTGACACTAAGATACTGGCAGGTGAAGACTTTGCCTTCTATCAAGAACTGATTCCTGGAGTTATGCTTAGCATTGGAATTAGAAACGATGAATTGGGTTCAGTTCACTCCCCACATTCTCCTTACTTCTTTCTTGATGAGGATGTCCTTCCAATTGGTGCTGCATTACACGCCGCCCTTGCTGAGATTTATCTGGGTGAGCACCAACACGTCTTGGAATAAAGATTCAGAATATGGTGTGGATAACACAATGCTGATTCGATAATGCTGTGTTCCTGAACTTCGTGGATTCAAGGAAAGAATGCACATATGCTTGTGAAGAATTTTAGCTGAACTTCATTCACTGTATATCACACTCTTTGCACACACAGACCATATCCAGGTGGTTGCAAATATGGTAGTTGCTTATCAGAGACCTCTGTATTTTCTTTGTATTGGATATCCGGGTTTGCCCAAGCTGGTTGTAGATTGATTGGCAACTTTGTCTAGGTGTATAATATATTATGTAACATTGTGATTCGGGTGCCATGGCCCTTTGGCACCCACCCTGGCACCCACCTTGTTGCTTAGCGGAAGTGTTTCTAGTATAATTTTATCCCCCACTTTATTGTTCTCTAATTTATTTGATCAGACAAAATGAGAACTTTATCTGGGATGTCTCCTATCCCCTTGTTAATCGGCCTTCTCTAGACCTGAAGGTCTCCAATCCATTACAAAATCAGAAATGGGGGCATGCATTCCCACAAATGTAGCTGCAAGGATTGCCACAAACAGTACATTCCACAATTTTCCAGGATATAAGAAGGGAACAATCTTATTCCTAATCTCATGATATGGGTCTCCTCTTGCAGTTTTAATGTGTTAGTTTCCATGTTGCATATCTCTGGTGGGGGCAAGGGCACCTTGCAGATTGGGATAACCTACAGAAATATTGCTATTACTACCACTAACACAGTGGACCATGGTGTAAATGGCCCAGTATTGGACAGGTGGAGTTCCACTCAACCTGTTCTCTGCCATGCAATGTGCATACATTGCACCCAAAGATCGAAATCACTTTCCAAATCCAAACTCTTAAATCTCCCATACTGTATCAAAACAAAGGCAAGTTTAAGACCACAAATTTTGACTAAAAACAAGCAATAATTAAGAAATACAGGAATCCCTTTACACAAAACAGGGCATGTTGTCTTTCTTTTCCACAATCTGTATATATCATGGACTATACTCTCTCTCTCTCTCTCTCTCTCTCCACATATCAAGATTTGTTGTTCCATTTCAGCCAAGACATCCAACGTGACATTATTTCTCTTACTTTTAAAGAGATTTTTATTTTTATATGACAATTGATTGATCTCCAAATTTCGCTGTAACCCTTTATCCAAATATTCCTTCTTCTTTACCCTAATCTCTGGACATTGACATTCCAGTACTGTTATCATAACAGAAGTCGACAATTTCATCAAAGTTAATGCTCACTGTCGACCTAGCTAGCTTTCAAACCTTAAGCGGCCAGCATTACTAATGTTAGAGACGATGTTGCTTTGATCAGTTGTCAAAGAACAACACGATCTTAGCTCTACCCAGAACCCTTCCATAAATATAAGATAAAACAGAATTAATATCAGTACGAAATTGTGCATGCCATGTGCCATTGTGGTTATAATGAAAAAGACACTTCATGTTATGTTCGTTTCTTGGTCTGTTTAGTATTTACATATTCTTCTTGGCCCACAATTGTTTCTGTCCTCAACACTAATTGCCACATCCTTCAATAATACAGAAATGATTCATAATCCCTACGGTGTATACTTAAGAAAAAAAATGTATTTTTCCTATCAATAAAAGCTCGTTCTCCCAAGTTGAGACATATAAAAAAGAGTAATATTACGTGCAGTCGTAGAATGTGCAAGCGACATACAGTCGTTTTGAAAAAGAGTGGAATCTACTATTAAAAAATTAATTTTTTTCATGTGAGTCATGTATTTATTAACTTTTTTTAAAGTGATTGCGCGGCGGTTGTGCACTCACGACTGTAAGTATAATTTCTCTATAAGAAATGCAATTAGTGATATATTTTTAGGAGATCATCACCGTTAATTATAGTTGAAAGTTGTGACCATGACTCATATCATGATCAGCTAGAACTTGTATAGACCAACCAATGGTCTAATGATCTTTCTGATCTTCAATCCTTCACCCTTTTTCATGCAAGAAATTAGAACTTGCGAGCAATCCAGTACTATAGCCAATGCCAGCAGTAGTACTCATGTCCTTATGATGGTATTTTTGGAGAGAATTATTTGCAGGTTCTGCAATCATGTAAGTGGGTGGGAGAACAAATCATGCATATTTAGCTCTCAAAATATGAAAGCTAAATAAATGGGTGGTTGAGTATGATTGCAGTACTTTGTCTCCAACAATAAATAAAAGTTTTTTGAGTATGATCATGGCTTTATTAAATAGGCTTATAAAGCAATCAGTACCAGCTGCCATGAGAATATGATCCTAATCAGCTGTGGGGCCTGCCCATGATCTATCAGATTGATCGACTCATATAATATTCTAAATAAATTAGCATATTCATTAATGCATGCATGCATGCAAAAGATGAATTAAAGATGAATTAAAGGAGGTCAACCTAAATTCTGATCTGAAGTTTTCCTTTGATCTTTTTGGCTGGACTTTTGTCACACTTTCGCATCAGAATTAAAGACAATATATATATGTATGAATTGGTTGGGTGAAATTTCGTGTCTTGCCATGGAAATTAAATTTTAAGTGGTTGAGATCATGTTATCCCAAACCTTTTTTCAAAATGAGGTGATCTGATCAGTTAATGTCCTACGTACATGATGACTAGCTGATTCATTCGCAAGTCATGTTAACCTGCCCTTAGAAAGTTGGGAGGCCGGCGGAGTGGGGGGCTCTTCTTTCGGTATTTTGTACGTAAAGTTCTTCATTTTGGTCCCATTTTTCTCTATCAAAAATCAAACTTTTGAGGAGAAAAAAGAAAACCAATCCCCAAAGTTGGTGCAGTTTGGTAAACTGGCATGGTGGCGGTATATCATGTTTAATATTATCCCATCGCTAGCTGTAAAACTACGTACGATTTGAGAGAAAGAAACACAGATCAGCATCATGCAATGGTAAAGCCAACAGGAAGCTGCTGCTTTACGATAACCCAAATTGCATGACATGAGCAAGAGAATGGAAGTACGTAGTAGTTACTGAAAGGGAAAAGCAGATGGCTAGCCGAGTTGATTGAGCTGCTTTGTGGTATGAAGGACAGCATGCAGCAGCCCACGTGATATCAACTTTCCATGTGTGTATGCATAGATTTACACGTAAAACCTTAGAGCATTGGCATTGGTTTCATCAAAAGCCTAGCCAAATGTAAAATTTGATGAATTTGATCAAAATCTAGCTGCATTGGATTCATCAAAAGGATAGATGGGAAGTTGTGAGCTACAGTAAATTTATAGTATCCTTCAAATTTGAAGTGTTACTATTCATCAAGCAAATGTATTTTTTATTGTGTTTTAATCTTGCAAGTTGAATGCCATTGGAGTAAAATGACTTGACACTCTTCCTCCCATTTGTCATTGGAGTAAAATGTAACCGAATGATTTTTTTTTATATATTTTAAATTTCTATTTGAATAAGAATTAATGATTTTTCTAACTGATTTTCTATTTCAAGAAAAAATTGATTGAAAAAATGTATTTGTTGGATAATTAAGTTGAGGAAAAAAATTAGTTGGGAAACAATAATTTAAATATAAATTAAATTATTAATTAACATATGGTTAGTGTAGTTCCAAAAAATTAAAAAATAATATTATTAAAAAAATAATATTATATTATTATTTTGATGAATCAAATGACTAATCCAATGTGGAGTTTTGGCTAAGGAAGTTTTAGATTTATGCAAAACATGTAATTTTCATCAAATTTTGAAGATGACTTTGATGAAGCCAATGCCAATGCTCTTACACATCATATTTTCAATCACCACGTTTCATCCATCCCAATTAAAAAAAAAAAAAAAAAAGTCATGGAAAATAATGCAAAAGTGTTTAATTTGCTTAGCAACTAATTCTGTGAAGTGGGAAGTAGTAGATCCTAAATATTAGATGAAAAGGTCCTTCTTCATTTTAAATTTTGTTACTAAAAGTATTATAGAAACAAAAAGATCTTATAAAAGTAAACTCATAAATTAAAATTATTTCATATGATATATTAGATTTACTCATGTATAATAAAAATAACTTTATAATTTAATATATCACATCAAGTAATGTCAGTTTATAAATTTAAATTACTTTTGTGAGACTTTTTTTATAACGTATTTCTCTTTTGTTATCCACAGTGAATTATAGCTTGTTTTCTTTATATAATCAGCGTTCTGTCACACAACTAATGTGATTTTGTTTTCAGAGTGCATAATAGAAACTCACTTTACAATTGTTACTAAATTATAAATTTGTTATTAGATACCAAGACCATCGAGTTTTAACTTTAATGCTAGATATATAAAGTTAGTTCGTGCAGTCATTTAAAAAAAAAAAAAAAAAGGCGAGAAACATAGTAAAAAAAGTAGGATTTTCAAATGAATCCAACTTTTCTTAAATGATATGCATTGATAGTTTCTTTAATGAAAAGTATTATAGATTCATAAAAATAAATTTATAAATTAATATATTTTTATATAATATGTTAAATATATTTTACGTATTATAAAAATAATTTTATAATTTAGTAAAATACATTAAAACACGTCAGTTTATTTTGCATCTCATCTTCAATATTAAATAAGAGAAATGATATTTGCAGTTGTGAGTGTGCAAGCGTCGTGTAGTCACTTTAAAAAAATAAATAAATATGAGACTCACATAAAAAAAATTAATTTTTTTTAAATAAATCATATTTTTTTTAAAATAACTACGTGACGTTTAGCATTACTCATTAAATAATTACTTTAGGTCAGAGTGTCCGAACCTAACTTTCCATTGGGTGTACATTCATGCCTATTTTCACGTAAGATGGCTACACGTCTGACGCTTCACCACCTCACGAAAATCCATCGGTCGGTGGGTGATGGAAAGTATTACTATCTTTTTCGATGGCCACTTTCTCTCTTTTCCTCTTTGGTCTCACCCATTTTTCTCTCCTCTTCTCTTCTCTATAAATCTGCCAACCCTGCTACACTGCTCTTTCCCTCTTCTACTGTTCTACCCTATATCTTCAGCCTTGGGCTCCGAAATAAACTTCAGAAAATATTAAACTAAGCACCTCTTTGTACACTTGGTGGCACTGCATGTGCTCAGGAATCCCACAGTTTTCTGCTTTATTTGCTGGTCCTCCCACCGTCCATCCCATTATACTTTCGCCTTGATCTGCATATATATCTATATATATATATATATATAATCACTCTCATTTCATTGTTACCCTGATCCTCTCCCTCCTTCTCCTTTCCAGCTTTCTCGTCCTTCAAATTCTTCCCTATATTTTAAACAACTTGAGTTTGATATCTCATTCTTGATTGAGAGATATGGGGGAAGAAGCTAAACAGGTGATATTTTTGTATTTTTCAAGTGTTTCTAATTCATTCCCATGCGTTTTGACTATTTTCGGGCTGGATTTAATTTGTTCAAATATTGGTTGATTGTTTTTTATTTGTATATGGTAGGAACAAGCTAAGGCAGAGGCTCAGCCAGAGGAGAAGAAAGAAGAGAAAACAGAGGAGAAGAAGGATCAAGAGAAGCCAGAGGAGAAGGAAGAGCCAAAACCACCATCTCCATTTGTCTTGTACGTGGACTTGCATTGTGTTGGATGTGCCAAGAAGATTGAGAAGACCATAATGGGAATTAGAGGTTCCTCTCTCTCTCTCTCTCTCTTTCTACCTCTCCCATTTTATTTGTATATTTAATCCTGTTTATGGATGGTATCAGGAGTGGAGGGGGTTGAGGTAGACATGGCTAAAAACGAAGTGACCATAAAGGGAATAGTGGAGCCTCAAGCTGTGTGCATGAAAATCATGAAAAAGACGAAAAGAAGAACCAAAGTCCTATCCCCATTGCCAGCATCTGAGGGTGAACCCATCCCAGAAGTTGTTGCCTCCCAGGTCTAATGCAGTATCTTTACTTAGAACTGAAGAAAAAAGTTATAAAAACAAAAAATGGAAGTTCTCACTTTTTTACCAATATTCTTAACTCGCATGCATGTATGTGGTTTTGTGCTCTAGGTTTCTGGATTAATAACAGTGGAACTCATTGTAGACATGCATTGTGAGGCCTGTGCTGAACAACTTAAGAGGAAGATACTCAAAATGAGAGGTACTATATATATAATATATATTAATGTGTAAAGAAATTATAAAAATAGTTGCATATACATCGATCATTTCTCGAGGATTGATTAATCTGGCTCTGTCTGAACTCTGATCATGTGGGCCGGATGTAATCATCTGGCTCCTAAGAATTAATGGTAGCTAAAACTTTTAGCAGGTTTCCATGTTCAACATGAATACCATTAATTTGCTTCTTCATGATCTACCATCATTATAATGAAAATCCAGGCCTAACTTTTGCCATTTCAATGCATCATCTATATATGCTTCCGAACAAATTCATGCGACATACGAAACTTGATAAAATTCATTAATATTATAAATGTCGTCTGCTTATAATAGGAGTTCAAACAGCCGTGACGGAGCTCAGTACTGGAAAGGTCATGGTTACGGGGACCATGGACGCAGAAAAGCTTGTGGACTATGTCTATAAGCGCACCAAAAAGCAAGCTCGAATTGTACCACAGCCCGAGCCCGAGCCCGAGAAGAAAGACGAAAACAAAGAAGCCGAGAAGCCCGCAGAAGAAGCAAAAGCAGAAGAAAAACCACCAGAAGATGAAGAAGCTAAGAAAGACGACAAGGTGGGCGCTAAGGAAAGCAAGGAATTAGAGGCAAAGAAGGAAGGAGGAGAAGCAGAAGACAGCGTATACGTCGTTGATCATGAGGAGGGTATGAAGAGAATGATGTACTATTATGAGCCAGTCTATGTGATGGAACGAATCCCACCCCCTCAGCTCTTCAGCGATGAGAATCCCAATGCATGTTGCATTTCATAATTAATTAATTATATCATCATTTTGTTCATTTTTATTATAATATCAAAATATGCTATGAGCCTGTGATCATATATATGATAATGTAAAGTGTTCGACATGAGCAGCAGCTAGCAACACCAGTACCAGTACTACTACTACTACTACTACTCGTGATGAGAGTTTTAGGGAAGTTCGGGGTAGTACTGTATGCATGTGAGGTCTTAAATCAATGTAATTAGATGCAAAATGATTAATAATATATATCATTCTGTATATCTTTATATGATATTATAGATCATACATGCTAGCTTATATATATATATATATATATATATATATGATATTGACCATGCATTCAATCAATCTGATAATTAAGAATATTAATGTGTCCTTAATTTGCCTTTTTTCTTTGGTTATTGTGAATTAAGAAATGATAATTGCAGCCGTGAGTGTGCAAGTACTGCATAATCACTTTAAAAAAAATAAATAAATATGGAATCTATATGAAAAAATAAATAAATTCGTAATTGTCGTCTCTACTTTTTTTCAAAATGACTATATAATATTTACGTATTTCACGACTATAAATAACATTACTCGATACGTACAATTTAAATTATGACATGGGCCGGGCTGGCCAGTCCTTTATGAATGCAGTTGAACAGACGGTATGCAAATGTTTGATGCATATATGCAACTATATATATACTCATGTGATCAATATTGTTTGGTGCCGGCCAGAGATTTGGCAGGTTACAGAAGCAATCACCAAAAATTCCATGTGATATATATATATATATATGCTTTTATATATAATTTGTAAGCACACCTTAATATATTAATTATAAGATACACTAATTCCCATGATTATTATGAAGGCCGCCAGGATGCAACTTTTGTTTAATTAGAATGTCAAGCTATTTATATATATATTAATCTACGTGGGGGAATGGTATTGAAGACAATACGTGCATGGCATACAAAGTTGAAGACAATACATGCATGCATGCATGCAAAAGTTGTTTCCTTCTTCACTGTATTTTCCATTAGCTCTTTCCATCCCCCTGCATCGACTTTGATTGGTTAATTTATCCAATTAACAGTTCAAGCTCAAGCTAGGGTAGTGGCCGTGCAATGGTTCTCCCTTGATTTCCTAGCTAGCTAGTTCCTCTTCCCTAGCTAGTCATTTCATGATCTTTTTCCTTCCTAATTTGCCTTTTGTTTTCTTTTTTTTTTTTCTTTTGAAGATCATCCGGACTTGATCTGGAACTGCTAGCTAGCTAGCTAGCTAATTGTAGTGTACTGATCATCTGCATGCGCCTCAAGTACCAGAGATTCATCTTATAGGCATGCATGATAAGATCATGAATTTCTGTTTGAGCCAAGTACTTATTAACGACATAACTTGAAGATATATATATATAGTTTAATTTGGACAATTAATGAATATAATAATATTGATATATATATAATTCACTGTGAAGAATTAATTGAAACATGAACAATATGGCTGCCGATCTACATGTGCATGCAACAAGTTAAGTGTGGGCGCGATTGAGTGATCTATGAATATCTACACAATATTCCGAGTGTCTCTCTTTAAAAATTGTAGTACTAATATTCAGTTCGGTCAGAGAATCTCTAATCTGTTGACACTAAATATATATATATATATATATATTAATCCATATATAGACTGATCATGATGTACGTTGATATATACCATGCATGGTACGTTTCATGTCATTATATATAGCTAGGAAAAAAATCTCTTCCAGGAAGCTGGAAATTTGTGTTGTATGAACGTACAAGTTCTGATCAGTATGACTAGCTACTACGTACAGTTACATAGAGATTTTATAAAAGTAAACTTATAAATTAATTTATATGTATGTTTAATTTATATGATATTATACGTTAGATGATCTACTAATTTACAATAAAATTAATCTTACAATTCAATGTATAAAATTAAATTACATTAATTTGTGAATTAGTTTATGTGAAATTCACGTGTGATTAAAGTATTTCTCAAAATTAAAAAACTGTAGGCAGGGATCTGCATGTCTAGCTAACTCTGTGCAAATCTAATGAAAGAATGCATGTGCATGGCGGGATAACCAATGAGCGCAGAAAATGAAGATGACGATGATGCCTCGATATTTACTATAGCATATATAAAAATTACATGAACTTCAGATACGTACATAAAATCGAAAGGAACATCATCATGATCGTCATCATCATCTTAATTTAAACTTGATCATCATGATTTCCCTTTAATTCTCGTTCGTTTGCTAGTGGCAAACAGAAATTAGAACTTTAATCGATACTATACAATATTTAAGTTTAGATTAATCTCAAGTTTCCCATGCAAGTTCCAATACCACAAATTAATTAATTAAGCAGCTAGATAGCTAGCCAACTTCATCCATAAGGAAAGGAAAACAACCCACATGGGAGCCAACATGATCTGTGACTATCGATCAAATCCCCATGAAAAAGGTACTACTGCTGAATACATGAATGCATGCATGCACTTTTGCTTAAGTAGCAGATCAGATCGATGCATGCTGACACAGCTTCGCACTCATCCAAGTCATCAGCCCCATATCCATTGGAAACGAGAGTTTTTTTCAACAACAAAAGTCACTTTTTTAGCATAATCCTCTTCACCCATGCCTGATCAAGACGTCATGAACTACGTGGTAAAGCATAATTAATTAGCAACATCACCAAGAAAACCAATCAAAAGAAAAAGGTAAAGGAAGGACAGGAAAGAAGGCCGGAGCTTAGGGTTTCTAGGGAATCTAGCTAGCTAGCTAGGATTACCGATCGTAGACTTATATATATATATATTTATATATTATATAAGTCCTATATATATAAGGCATTATATATCTGATCAGATAACGATCAAAAAACTTATAGTTGATCAGAAGAAACAAGATTTCTAATCGATCGCTTTCAATATCATTATACAGATCGAGTAGTAGTTATTTTGGGTGTTATTGGGCAAGTTTTCATTAATGGCGGACATGCAAATTGTTCCTGCTTCCAAGAATGTGGAAGCACAGTACGTGGAGATGATGGTGCCTCTGTATTCTTACGGGTGTGAGAAGAAAATCAAGAAGACCTTATCCCATCTCAAAGGTAATTTATACATTGGATTTGATTCTTAAACATGATATAATTCATGATATTGCTTTACCTACGAATTAAAAATATTACAAGGTGATGATGAGGTTATGACTTGAAGTTAAATTAATGATCTATGTTAAGATAATTAATATAAATATTAGAATTTATTTACTTCAATCAGTTTGGACAAATAATGATTTCATGTAGTGTTAGAGTAGAAATTATAAATACAAATATTAACTCTATACTTCTGTAAAATAATTAATATGAGGATTCTTATAACGATAAACGAATTACACAAAAATAATCTCACAAGCTAATGTGACTTTTTGTGATCCGTCAGATTTGATTTACAATAAAAGTAACTTTACAATATAACAAATCACGTTAATCCACGTCAATTTATAGAATTATTTTTATATAATCACTTTATGGCTAAACTATTTTTCATTAAATATTTTACGTATCGGGACAAATGATGATTTCGCATATAAATTGCTAAAAAAAAAAAAAAAGTTAGGGCAGGTTTTGTTAGTGATTGAAATGGCCTAGCTACTTGTGCCTAGGCTTGGACTAGGTATGGGCATGAATATAATTTTCTAAAAGGCCCAAGCCCAAAGGAAAAGACTTTCATCTATTATCATTCTTGGGTAGACTTGCCCAAAATTTGGTAATTTACCAAGAAATAAGACTATATATTTTTTATTTTTATAAAGATTTTATAGCCTAATTAAACTGATCTTCCATAGAAGTATATTAATTAATTATGATGCATGGCAGGGATATACTCAGTAAATGTGGATTATAATCAACAGAAGGTGACGGTGTGGGGAATTTGCAACAAATACAATGTGCTGGCCACCATTAGAAGCAAGAGGAAAGAAGCTCGTTTCTGGAATCCAGAAGACAACAATATCACATTATTGGAAGATGAAGAAGAAGAAGACTCATCACGGCCATCACTTATTTCACATGAATATTCTCGGCCAAGAGATCACTTCAAGCTTTCTTTGCCCTTCACCATGGTTCGATCTCTAAGCTGGAAATTAGCATGGAAGAAGGTCTTCACCAGATCCAATTCATTCTGAATTAGCAAATTAATCATGACTCTAGTAGGATCAGGAACTAGTACTGCTTAATTTTCTTGTCATTGATCCAACCAACCAAGCCATCGATCGAGTCTAAATTTGGCAAAATACGTATCTGATCATCTGTAAATACTTCAACTTTTTCCAGCATTAGACATTTTTCTTGTTTCTTTTTCATTTGAGACCCTCAAATTTAGACATGAATTTGAAGAGATCTTTCATTTTTGCCTAATCCTATTTGATTTTGTTAGATCCGAACAAGCTGATCTTTCACCTGCTTTGAACTTAATCCCAAAAGGGTCAGCATATTAGGCAGGCATGCGCGGAGTCGCCTATAGTACTAGTGCACAAATGGCCGTATTCATAAGTCAAGCATGTTAGGTGGTTTATCATAATTGAATTTTTCGTGCCGAACAACGAATAAAAGATAAATGATATTTACAATTTTAAAATATGCAATTTCTACGTATTTTCTTTAAAAAAAGGTGGATAAATATGAGATTTACATTTTAAAATAAAATATTTTTTTAATAGATTTTCGAAAGGGAATGCACAGAGCTTGCCTTGCACGCTTTAGTATCATTATATCTAGTATTACTCATGAATAAATACGAGTTTGATTTTGTATTAATGGTGAATTGAAATCAACATATATAGTCTCAAAAATTGAATTAAATCAATCGAGAATAAATAGGACATAATAATAATGTGAGCAACTTTCACAATCAAACTTTCTTGATCGATCTAAAAGCTAGCATGCACTTCCACATGAAGATAAGAGCTGGGAGTTTCAGCTTGCTTTGTAACTTTACTAGATAAGGATATAACAGTACTACTGTGAACTTTGAGTTGTATATATATGTTAGCAAGACGCGTACGACAAGTTAAGTCGTTGCTTGTGCCGATCATCAATCTTGATTCTCCAAAGTCTATGGCGATCGAGTGTGTGTTCATGAGAATATACCATCTAAAAACAATCAATAATTGTTTATGTCTCTATTAAGAATCTTTATCTGGCTGATCTGTTTTCTAAAAATTTATATTGAGTGTATGTTTGAGATTACGATGAGAAATATAGCTTATAGTTTAGGACTTATCTAGCAGCTTATCCTTAAATAATAAGTTCTAGTATTAAAAAATTTTTTACTGGTTGGTAAATTTATTTTTAAAGCACTTTCAAATATTACGTTTATTTGGAAATAAATTAAAAAGTGTTTTCTGATGTAGAAATTACGATTATTTGAATTTTGAAAGATTATGACCATATATATACTTGAAAGTTTGAAAGTTGCAATTATCTGAAAGTTGTATTGGAAGTTTCGTCCATTGACAGTTTTTTTAAAATTTGAATTACCTTCTGCATTATCCGAAAAAATACGTTTAAGAAAAATCATCAAAATTCAAACATATTTTTCAGCTTATTTGAGATTAAAAGTGTTTTAATATATATTAATACCCAAACAACCTAATTTTTTTATTAAAGAACTTTTAAAACTATTTAAACACTTTTTAAGACTCATACCGCAACCCCAAATAGGCTCTAAATATTGCTCAGCTAAAACACATTTTGCTCACATTTTAGAATCTACATTCACATTCACAAAAACATATATACTTGAGTCGTCTTTCTCTTTTGGTGAGAGAGATCGATGAAGTTGAAGAGTAATTCAAAGGTTTTTAAATTTTCATTTTTAATGTTCAAACTCAAAATATACTTTGGAAGACATCACAAGGTTATCGCATATGTACTAAATATATATATATA
Organism: Juglans regia; assembly: GCF_001411555.2. Taxonomy (NCBI): domain Eukaryota; kingdom Viridiplantae; phylum Streptophyta; class Magnoliopsida; order Fagales; family Juglandaceae; genus Juglans; species Juglans regia. Next base: position 5,991,812 of record NC_049916.1, read on the forward strand.
TATATATATATATATATATTTATAGATGTGTGTATAAGTTTCTTCTATTTTCAAGTCGGTTTGGAGAGTACAAATATGACACGTCCTTACAAATCAAATCATGTTATATATCTGCAATATGGAAAATGTATAGTCTTAAAACTTGAAAGTATAATATTCATTTATGTCCCTAAGATCATCAGTTAATAGGTTCAATATTTGAAATTAATATGATAATGCCACCAAAGCATTACATTCTTTTAAAAAAAAAAAAAACCATGATTTCAAGCCACTCTACAACCATATTATCCTCCAATGAGCTCACTCCACGTAAGCCAAAAAAAAAAAAAAAAGAGTGAAAACTTGATTACACAATTGACACAAGACAAGAAACATTTGAATCAGCAAACATAGAACGTGGTGAATTATTATAACCCTAATCATTATTACTACCATTGGCGCGTAACCTAACCTAGAACAGTACAAATTGCATGGGGACCATGTTTCCTCTTTTCCCCCAATGCCAATATATATCATAAAGTAGTACTATTATCGATCCCACACCATTGTATAAATTTGGCTGCGTTTTGACATGATCGCCACCAAAATCATTTTTCTATATTTCAAAGCCATAGCTAGCTAGCTAGGACTTTGAAGCTTTTGATCTTTGAATTGAGGTTTCAAAGCCTGCAGCCAGTGATCTTGTTTTCTAGAGGTGATTTCACCCACCTAGTACTACTACTTAAAAGAAACAAGGAAGAAGATGATGATGGTGGCTATTGCGGCGGAGCTCTTGAGGGAGTATGCAGCGGTGCTTACAAGGGTGTCCGAGAGGCTTCTACCACCACGGCGTGGCATCATACATTTTCATGGTCTTAGAAATCTTCGCCTGAGTTCTTCAGCTTCAAACCAAGACTTCTCCTCATTCGTTCTTTATTTTTAGCTTCTCATGATATATAATGAGTTTTAGTCATGAGTACTTCACAATCTTCAATCCTTCATGTATTTTTTTTCTTTTTCTGCAATCTTGATGCATGCTTTTGGGGAGGTTTTAGATAATTGGGATTTGATCACAGGTAAGAACAGTACATGATCAGATTTTCTGATTATTATCTCAGATTCATTCCTTATCACGAAAGTTATAATAATGCAATGAATGAGCTCTTGTGCCTTTCCTTTTCCTTTGGAATTTTGTTTTCTTTCTTCCTTAAAAGTGAAAAAGGTGCATGGTGGCATCAGCAATCTTTAGAGACGAATATCATGAAATGAAGTACTACATATATATATATATATATATACTCTCTAATTTTCTAATATCTTAAGAGTTTTTTAGTATAAACCCCATATATATGAACATTAAATACTATATTTATTTTATTCTGAATTCGATTATCCAATTTGATCAAGTAATTAATTAAAAATAGTACTGCTAGATATAATTGTAGTGTGTGCAAATCTCGCACACTCACTTTAAAAAAAGTATGACTCAGTATTATGAAAAAATTAATTTTTTTTTCTTTATATAGATTCCATTTGTCTTACTTTTTACAAATAAGTGTGCGAAATTTATACACTATATGACTCTATAAATATATATATATATATATATATATATATATATCTATATATATGGGGGAATGATGGTAATTGGTAAAGTTGTGGGATCTCTCAATGAAATTAGTGTCACTATTAACAACACTAGAAATTTATTTGAACCTATCTTCTTTGATTGTCGGCCAACCATCAAGATCAATTTCACGGTTGGTAGAATAATTACAGCATATTATTACAGGTGTTGTTAGTCAAACTCAAACTCAATCACTATTATTCTCTTTGATTTCCTCCTCAGATCCCTAAAAAACTATTTGCTTCATGGAATGATTATATAGAAAAAGATAAAAAAAAAAAAATACTAATAAAAAATTTATTATATAGAAATATATTTATATCAATTAATTATGAGTTATATATAATCAAGAATAAATCGGCCTGCAGCGTTTTGATGTTGAGAATTTAACTGAAAAAATAAATAAAGGATAAATTAAACAATGTATATATCCTATATATGAACCCATTCCCATATAATTGGGGTACAATAGACAAAATCAATAGACACCATATTAATTTGATATCAATACAAGTAATCATGTGGAACATTATAATAAAACAATAATAAAATCTATATGATAGTATACACCCATAAACTCATTCATCATATATGGGCATAATAGGCACTTAATTAATGACCAAAAAATAAAAAATAAAATAGAAAAATTATGTTCTTATGTTTTATTTTACTTCATACTTCTTATATTATACATTCTAAGTGGCTGACATTGGAATCAAGGATTCAAGAGTACTATTGCGTGAAAAAAATAATCCCAAAAACAAAGAACCATTTTTCCCTTCGAGAACCCTTTCTCTCACTAAAAAAAAAAAAGCCTCCAGATCTGAGTTTCGTCGTCGTCATCGGAGGAAGCCTTCCTGTCCTCCCTTTCTATGAAAAGTGAGGTTAAGTCTCTGTTTGGACAGTGTGTTATCTCTTGGATGTTTGTTTGTAGAGAGTATCAGCAGCAGTGAAGTCCAAACCAGTTTAGTAGTATACTGGTAGAGCTCCAAATGATTGATATGAGGATCATATCTCCGCATGTATCCGGTGATGGATGTATATTTCTCTTAATGAATGAATTATGACATTTTCCTTCAAAAAAAAAAAAAAAAGATAAGTGGCTGACATTTAAATATATCATACGTTTTAAGACATTTAAATGGTTGATATATAAAACTACTTTATATATATATATATATATATATATATATAGCATTAGTAAGTGTGATTGAAAATTAATTACAAATTTTAAACAAATACTCTCTATATATTTATATCTACCGAGAATAATGCTTACTATATAGGAATTATTCCCAAGCATTTGATTATATTTTATTAGACTAATACTAGATACAACATTAAGTGTCCAAGCTCGCACACTGTATTTGAAAAATAGTGTAGTCCACTATTAAAAAATAGGATTATTCATGTGAGTACACTCTTGAATCATTTGTCCACTTCTTTTTAAAGAAAATACGTTGAACTTGCACGTATGTATTAAAACTATATAAATCATTCTCATTTTACTAACAATAAATTAACCATGACTCCTAATATTCAATGTCAAAACAAAATATCGTTTCATACAATCATGAAAGTTAGTGGTCAAGCTAGCTGTTTTAGTGGCTAGTACTAGTGGATAAGTAATACTAGATACAATCATGGATTATGCAAGCACTGTATACTCTTTTGAAAAAGTAAGTAAATATAGGATCTATATAAAAATAAATATACAGCAATTGCACATTCTATAACTACAAATATCATTTCTCACTAGTGAATAATTCAACTTTTTATTTGAAGTTTAAACAATTCGATCAATGGGAGACATTTAATTACAAAAATATACTTGTAAAAACAATATTAGAAAAGTAGCAAATGTCTATTTAATATTTTGAAAATCGATATTTATACAATTTTTTTCATTACCCATTTTACAATGGATACTATCATTTCATGAAAAATACTAAGATCATGAATATAATAATAAAATGCCATTGTGAGAAAAGGTAAGATCTGATTATGGTGTGCTGTAGGATATTTGATTAAGATTAGAATTTGACATGGCTTCTTGTGATATTTTAGATCTATTAATTTATAATAAAAGTAGATTTATAATTTATCGTATCATATAAAAATACGTTAATTTATGAATTCATTTTTTTAAATTTTCTTTGAAGTTAAAATATTTATTAAACTTTATTTAGAGAAATTGTATATATCCTTAAAAATTAATTATATATGAGGTAATGATTGGAATTAGTAAAGTTGTGGGACCCCTCTAAATTATATCGCAACATGGTAGATTTATTTGAACCTATCCTAGTCTTTGGTTTTGTTTGATACAATAATTACAACATTATTATAGTTGTTTTTTGTCAAACCCCAATCACTATCCTAATTGATTGTCCTGCGCGCCCCTCAAAAACTATTCCCTCACGCGAAAGATAGATAAATATATAAAGTGGATCCAACAGTTTTTATGATTGCAAACCTTTTGATTTCATGAATTTTACTACAATAACCAAAAAATGTCTATCATTCCTATAAACTTGGGTATAGAAGACAAAACCAATATGAAATACCGCATCATATATTTTGATGAAAAAAAAAAGTTATAAAAAATTTATTTCTCCACGTGTTAGTTATTGATATATTGAAAATTATGAAATTAATCACACAAGTTTACCATAAAATGATAATTAAATTTATAATACCCCCATAAACACATATATTCTCTTGTCATAAAACAAAAAGTAACTTGGGTAGAAAACAGAGAAGAAGAAGAAGAAGGATGAAAATATTATAAATTAATCAATTATTTTATAAATAAATCAATATGATAATACCACTTCATGAAAAGTTTATTCTATTTGAATCCCAGATTTTTATATACATTCGTCCCCCCAAAACTCAAGACAAGTAGCTTACCCACACCCAACTCACCCTTCTTTATTCGGCTTCTCTCTTTCGAGTAATTATATGCATCAGCCTACACTCTTCACATACCATGCATTCAATTTTTTTTTTTTTTAACTCAATACACTAAGTGTGTTGAGTGTGTGATAAATAGTAGGCTGATGCAAATATTTTTCCCTCTCTTCTCCTATCTCTATTTTCTTTTTGTTTTTCTTCCCCATTTTACTAAGATTAGATTTGCCAATACATTTTGTCACCTCGCCATTGAAAGCACAGCCCCACCTTCGTCCGCCCATAATTACTAATGAGTGGCGCTACTGTGTCGCTTGTATATGCCCGCTCCATTTGACCACCTGACGTGGCATGCTACATTACTTATTAATTTAAGAAATAAAGAAAAGAAAAAAAAGGGGCTGAAAAATCAAATCAAGCGGGATATTTTGAAGAGAACCCTTCTGTCGCCGAACACCATCACGAGTTCCTTCCACTGCCGAACATCGGCTCCCTCCTCCACGAGTATCATCCATCAAGGCAGCATAACTTCTTTATTATTCTCATGGCGACAGAGCATCTACCCACCCAGATTTGGCTATAGGGTAAGCATTCGACCCCTCCAAATGCCAAAGCTCTTTCCAGACCCTTCAAGTGACACTCTCAAACTTTCCTACCTATTTGCTTTCATCCATTTATAGCAATCCCCACATTTTCTCGACAAACAGTTTGTTGCTTAGAATTACTTTCTTTGTTGCGTATTCGTAATCCTCTTCTCGGAAAGCAGCAGAGGTTTCTCATTTTCTTGAAAAAACAAATAGAGGACAGTTGTGTTTTTTGCTTTTCAATTTTATTTGGTCACTTATTGCCGAACTCCTAAACATTGATCGACATTAATGAGATGCTTATACTCTCAATCTTTGGCATTTTGCTTCACTTTCTCTAATCTCTACATTTTTCCTTAGAAAAAACAGAGTCTGGGCTCTTAAATTTGGGACAACGTGATTATGTCATATTATTGGTCTTCTCCATGGGCTGCTATAGTTTCTTGCTGAAGATTTATTTTTTTTACAGGATCTAATGTGGTAAATGATATGTTGTGCATGACATCACTGGGAGTGCCATTTACAACTCATTGCTATGTTTAGAGACCTATATTTTGGAAATTAATCTAGGTTACTTTGCTTTTAAGCTTGTTTACAACATCGGTGTGGAGTGTAGCGTGAGGGAGAAAGGGCTACTGCAAGTTTAAGATGGAGGCGACGGACATTCTCGTGGGGTGAATCGTGTGATTCTATGTGGATGAAAAACTCATCAAAGGTGGCTGCGAGATGGGAGCTAGGATTCAAAGTTCACACAAATCATGTTTTGCAAAAGGGTTTGAAATTTTTTTACTTCGTTTTTTGTCTTCACGTGACGACGTGGCATATGCTACGCTGGGCGGTAAGATGGAGCGGTCAATTTCAAGCGGCAGACTAGCAGTCCCCACTGCCTAACACGTGGCATGCCTCCACATGCCCTTCCTAGATTAGATCTCAATCTCCTTTTGATGCTAGAAACTTCTAACTAGTGTTAAGATCTAAATTAAATAATAAAATCTATCTATTTTCATTAGCTTAAAAAATGGGGCTCTCTCATTAAAAGTAAATAGATAAATAAATAAAAAGGGAAACTCTTTTTTTCTTTCGCTTTCTCTTTCTTGTAAAAAGAATTTTGCTGGAGGAGGAGGGTTTCCTCTTTCTTCTCCCTCTCCTTCCCTCCTTTCTCCATCTACACACTTTTTCTATCAATGTTGTTCTCTTATATTTTTTTTTTTTTTTTTGTTGCCTTCAAGGCCGAAAAAGATAGATCTACAGTTTTCCGTCAACTTTCGAAAGACAAGCATATCACAGAAGACTCTCAGACCGTAAATCGTTTGGAGAAATCACTGCGCGTGGTCTTCACGCGCCTCTCACAACTGTACGTGGTCCTCACGTGCCATCCATTCCGACATCTTTTCTATCAACATGCATCAGATCACTAGAATCGTCACCATTAGATCTTTTAGATATGACTTTTGTGGCTGAAAAGAGACAATCATAGTACATTCACACACCATCACAGATTCTGAAGTCTACTGGAGTTGGTCGAAACTGTAATTCGTCATTTTTCACATCTATGTTACTGCTTTCCTTATTGTTTAGTAAAAAAAAAAAAAAGTTTGTCGCTTAAACGTTTGTCTGTAGAAGTTGACACCTCTCTTTCTATGAAGAGTGAGGTTGAGTTTTGTTTAGGCATAGTGCTATCTTTTGGACGTTTATTTGTAGAGAGTATCAACAGTAATAAAAATCAGACCAATCACGAAAGGAAATTGTGTGTGCTGATGGAGCTCCAAATTCATTAATTGGTTTATGAGGTAATGGTTGATATGGAGATATTCTTATATGTATCCAATCATAAATGTAGAATTTCTCTTAAAAAAAATTTTAAACAGATGAAAAGATATAATTTTTATTATTTAATTTACATTTTAAAAGAGGGGGCTTTTAAACTATGTTATGATATTTTCATATGTTTTTCAAATTTTCTTTTGAGTCACTTTTTTAAAGGGACTTTTAGCTTCAGAGCAGCGTCCAATCGCGCCACCCACCATCACACACATGCCCTACCTAAAATCTCTTGATATCCATCTCTCCCTCCCCAACAAAGCAACTTCACATTATGAGCAGCACGTGAGAGTGGTAGCGCATGTGGCCCACGCGCCACCGTATCCGTCACTCTTTACCAAAACTGTTAAATATTTTTTTAGAAGTTATATTCATTACCTAAATATAAATTCTATATATCATTCTCGCATCATATTATATATATTTTTTTTTTCTTAACAAATATGTAAATATATAAATGATACAAAGAGAATTTAATTAATTTAAAAAAAAATATAATATATAATATACAAAAATGATAAATAACAAAACTCTTATTTAAAATTATGAGATAAGATATCATCAACCACCCATTCTAATATGAATAATTATGGAATGCACCCTAATAGTGATGGACTCTCCTTCAAACCGCAAAACTGTCGGCCTAGAAATTATTGGACCAAATTCTTTAAATTCTATTTTCTAATTTTTTTATTTTTTATTTTTTGCATTGTAATGTTTTTTGAGATGTTTGCTGTCCCCACCTCTTTTATTATATTTTTTAATTAAATTATTCTACTCATTATTTATAGACTACATATCTATTAAGAGAAAAAAATAAAATAAAAAAGAAAAATAAGTGTATAGTATAAGGATGATAAATAATATTTTTTTAATTTCATTAATTTAATCTGATGTATTGAAAAAAAAAACAACGTTTCTCAAAATTAAAAGCAAAATGTATCTCTTGTTTTTTTTTTTCTAAAAAAAAAAAAAGCAAAATTTATTTGATCATTTTGACCAGGGGCTTCTTTGTAATTGACATCAAAGTAAGTAAGCTCCACGTATGTGGCTCCTCCTCCTCCATTCTTATTTCGTTTTCCTGGAACAGAGACCACGCTGCTCTTTGTATCTCGCTCTGTCTCTCTCCAGTCTCCGGTCAGTCTTCTAGTATGAATCTCCGTAATCCTTTAGATTTTCTGTACAATTTACCAGCACAACATCTTCATCGAATCATTTTAATAAAGGTTGCATTTTATATCTCTTAGAGGACAATACATTAACATGCTTAAAGCTCTTTGATCAGTATTGTTCTTGATCATATATATCCGTATACTTCTTTTTGTTTTTGTCTATTTTTTTCTTATATTGGCTTTGATCTTTAATTCCCTTGGCATGATTTTAAACTTTCTGGATTTTAATTATCTCTAACGACCAGAAAAATTAGAAGAGAAAAAGTAAAGAAAGTCGATGGATAATGGGTCCATGGATTCTGGGTCTCATGGTCATGAAAGATCTGCACCGTCTTCTTCAAATTTATCGGCTTTAGCCCCACCTTTTACGGTTGTGACAAAACCCATTGTAAGCTCGCTTGGGGATTGGACTGAATTCTCTTATGGCGTTCCCTTGAGTTCTTCTCTGCACAATTGGCTCCCTTCCGACTATCCTGATTCTGGGCTTGGTTTATATTCAAACCACGGTACAGAATACGATCCGATTCATTCATCGGATGCATATGATTACGGTGCCTCTCATGATATTCATTCACCCTATACCCACTTGTCTTCAGTGAACCCTATCGCCCCGGTTTCGGTCGATGGCGTGGCAACTAGTAATGTTGAAGCCCAACTATATTATCCCTCATATATCCCGCTCCCAATTGAAGACCATGATCCTATGGTGGTTCCAGATGAAACTAGTTATGATTTGTCATCGAGTTCCCACGTTGTCACCTTGGATGGGTCCTCCTCCAAGAACGATCATACTCAATCTGGTTGCCACCTTGAAGGGGGTTTCTGCTCAAAGGAGTTGAGTGTATCTGGTTCGTCCTCCATTTTCATGAATGATGCGAACCTAGGTATCTCTACCTTACCTTAAAATAAATATGATTTTTGTTTCATTATTTGGTTATTGTGCTTTTGAATGCTACAATTTTCCAATCTATCAGTCTTATTATTATGGTTGAATGTTGTTGGTCAATTTGTTCTCATCGAGATTTTTGTTATGAAGTCTGGATTCATTTTTATACAGTTTCAAGATGTTACTGAATAAATCTTTCTTATTTTTGGGGTATGTGACTGTTCTCCTGGTCTCCACTTGGATTGAATCTTTTACTTGGATGCTAGTTTTAGCCTCTTTATCTTTATTAACTAATTTTCTACTTAACTTTAAAGATTTGTTTTCTAAAACCTGTGGACAACACATGCTTCTGTGACATCCCGAATTTGGTGAACACCATGATAGAAAACCAACTCTCACTCAAAACCCACAATTTTTCTAACATGCTTGGTCAATATTTCCCATTAAACCATTAGCACAAAATAAGGGAATTATGATGTAGGGCATTTGAAAGGACTTTTGTCAATGTTTTTGGTCATTTTCGGAATTTTTAAGTTTATGAGTCTCTTCTTGATCTTAGGTTAATTTTGGGATTCCGTGGTTAATTTAGAATACTTTTGTGGTAGGATATTAATTTGGATATGTTTTGGAATATTATTACTTCGTTATTGAGTTGAGTTGAGATTCAGAGATGAGTTGAATAAAATATTGTTAGAATATTATTTTTAATATTATTATTGTTTTGGGATTTGAAAAAGTTGAATTGTTTATTATATTTTGTATGAAAATTTGAGAAAGTTGTAATGACAAGATGAGATGAGTTGAGTTGAAGTGAGTTTCCAATTCAAACAAGGCCTTAATCAAGTGTATCAAATAATATTTCTTTGAGATTTTTTGTTTCTAAATTCTGATGGAGTCCAAAGCTTTTCTTGTGGAAAGGTGTACATAATGGTTAGTGCTGTAGTCATCCTTCTTCGGCTATCATGCTGTGTCAGCTTAGGTGCACAAACATTTGACTTCCTATTTTATTTTGGGTCTTGAGCTTGATATATTTCCCAATTTTGTTAAGGAGAACTTCATTTCAAGGTTATGGGAAAAAAGGTCAGAAAGAACGTTGGGGTGGGAAGGGTTAGTCAATTCGTCTGTAGAAGGTTAGACTGAAAAAGAGATTATGATAGATTGGTTTAATGATCGAAGTATTTCCTTGCTATCCTTTTGTTTGTTTTTTAACTTGATCTTTGCTTCATCCTGTTTTATCAATTAGTATGTCTTAGAATGGACTTTCCTTATCCTTTTGTTTAAATGTACCAGCCTCACTCATACTCACTCATGATTATCTTGCTGTTCTGTGTAGATATGTTATTACCATTCGTATGTTGTTTATTACTGAAACTTTAGCCTTGGGATTGTGAGAAAAAAGAAAGGAAAACAAAAAGATATGTAATGAGTACATTGTTATAAGGGTCATCTGATTTTTCTCATTAAATTTTTATGATTATTTACCATTCACAGGAGCTCAAGCCTCCAAAGGTTCATACACATGTGAAGAAGGTTCCAATATCATTGATATGTTGGGTTGGGAAAAGCACAGTGGATGTTCAAATACGGAATGGCCTAGCAATAAATCCTTCCCAGTCAACAATCTGCCAACCATGCCCATTGATTATTCAAAAACATCTACCATAGGTGCCCCTTCGCTACTTATAGAAAACCCACCTAAAAAACCCTCCTTTGAAGAAGTCACAAAGATGTACGAATGTCAAGTGCCATGCATTGCTTCATATGAGAAACACATTAGGCATTGTAATGCTAGTATGAGGGGCAGTGCATCATGCGAGACATCTTCACCTTCACTTGTCATTAGACCACCAGATGTCGACACCAGCATGTCTGCACCAAATACAGGTGCCCCTTCGCTACTTCTAGAAAAGCCACATAAAAAGTACTCTTTTGAAGAAATCACACAGATGTACGAAGGTCAAGTGCCATGCATTGCTTCACATGAGAAACACATTAGGCAGTGTAATGCTAGTATGAGTGGCAGTGCATCATGCGAGACATCTTCTCCTTCACTTGCCATTAGACCACCAGATGTCGACACCAGCATGTCTGCACCAAATACAGGTGCCCCTTCGCTACTTCTAGAAAAACCACATAAAAAGTACTCCTTTGAAGAAATCACACAGATGTATGAACGTCAAGTGCCATGCATTGCTTCACATGAGAAACACATTAGGCATTGTAATGCTAGTATGAGTGGCAGTGCATCATGCATGACATCTTCTCCTTCACTTTTCAATAGACCACCAGATGTCGACACCAGCATGTCTGCACCAAATACAGGTCCACTTGAGGATATGAATTTTGGGACCGATGTGACTGATCCAAATGCTTGTGGTAATAGTCCCTCCTACGCAAACGAGTCCTTTCCCTTGTTAGGCTCTAAAAACAAAGTTCGGTTTGATACAAGCCAACTCCGAATGCACCTAGACACAAATGATTCTATTAGTATGGAATCATTATCTTTAAAAAATGAAGAGCTTTCAAAGAAGAAAGAAATTTCTGAGGATGCCTTGGATCAAGTCTTTAAACCAAAATCTGGATTTCAAATATCTCGTACAAGTTCAGATGGCTTCAATTTGACACTTGATCCTATTGAGAATTCTTCTGAGAGCTTAGATTATTATAACCCTGTTGTGGACTCACCATGCTGGAAAGGAGCTCCAGTTATTTGTTTTCCTCCATTTGAAGCTTCTGAAGCCATCGGTTCTCAATATATGAGAAAAATAGAATCATGTAATAGTTCTGATTGTAAGGTGCCTAAGGTCTTCCCTCTCGCCATTGATAATGCAGTAAAATTCTCATCTCAAAATCCAAATGAGAAGACAATGTATGTGGGAAGAGGCCTAGCGCCTGCTCCAAAGGGGCCTTCAGATGCTAACTCATTATTCAGAGATCCCAGATCTGATGGTTCTTTAAATGCAAATGATGGATCCTTTCTTTCAAAATCATGCTACGACTATACAGTTCAACATACTGATAGCATTTGTGAACCATGGGAAGACCATGCCTTACCCAGCATGTCCACAGTTGGTTCGGACTTAACACTTTCCCTCACCAGGCAGCAAAATTTTGAATCAAGCAAAATGATTCCTGAAAAGCACTCATCAGAGACTTGTGTTGAAGATCCAGGATCTAGTATCAGTGATGCTACAAGTTCACCTGATGTGTCTTTCTATTCCTCTGGATATGGCCTGTCTTCATCATCTTCAGTGGAAGATTCTTCTGCTAAGCTTACCGAACTGCATGAGCCAGATTCAACCCCAAAAATAGATGTCCAGATGCTGATTAATATAATGCGTAACATGTCTGACTTGCTTCTATTTCACTCTTCAAATGATTCACTTGAACTGAAGGATGGAGACTGTGAGGTCCTTAAGGATGTCATCTTTAATCTCCATCGATGTATATTAAAGGACGGTGAACAAATGACTGCAACACGAGAATCAATATTTCCGCAGCAAGGCACAAGTCAATATCTTGAAGATTTACCAAAGCTTCCGAAGGTAGGCTATTTTCTTCTGTTTTATCTCAATATAGACTTGGTTCTCTACCAGGTAAGAAACAAGTTACCTTTCTAATAAATGGTAGATATTGTAAATCCATTGGATTGCTTCTCTCTTTTTCACTGATTAAAGTTAACCACATGAATGACACAATTATGAAGTAAATGGCAAGCTTTTGTACAGGCCATTATATGAAAAAAAGATGGCCTTTCTCATATCTGAGCACTATTTTACAGCACAAAAAGCTCTAATGCAGGCTTCTTAAAGATTCTCTTAAACCCCAGATATTTGAGCCACTTGTATCTTCGTTAGAGAGCAGGTTTATCCACTTGAGAAAGTTTTGACTTTTCAGCAAGCTGCACAGCATAATGATTTTTTCTTGAAACGAGACGGATGCCTGAATGTGTAGAGTGCAGCTCCCTGTTTGTTCTAGATAGCTGACTGAAAGGAAAAATATGAAACCGTTCATTATAATATTCCATTCAACAATTTAAGCTTTATTATTTTTGTATTTGGATCATGAATATAAAAACAATGTTTCTTTTTTTAACAATGAAGTCTTATTTTTAGCCTTTTAGGTTGTGAGTTATTCACAAGTCTGAAACTTCCATTAAAGATTGAATTTGTTGATTTTTTTATCTGTTTTCCTGCTTCTAAGATTGGGTCCCCGGTGTTTAAAGAAAAAAAAAACTGTGCTAGGATATTTTTTAATCATATTATGCTGGACTTCAGGAAGTGAATGTAGACAGGCCTAGAGTGACAAAAGAAGCAGCTGTTATCACTCGGGATCAGCTTGACCATAAGGGTCTTCATGAGGAAAAGCATCATAATATTGGTTCTGGTAATAAAATGGAGATGATATCAGATTTTGTTTCTGTGAAGGGTGGTGCCAACATGGTGGAAAAAGATAACATGACGCAGGTTCTTTTTCTGTTTGTTTTTTTTATACATCCATAATAACTGTTGGTCATTATTCTCCCAATGAAGAATGCAAAAGGAAGGGGAACAAAAAGGAAATAAAACCTTAGTTCTTCGCTGTGGATTATGTTTTGCAGGCTATTATGAAGGTTCTCAGTGACAATTGTGATCATGAGGAAGAAATGCAGCCAAATGGCTTCTTGTATAAAACTTTATGGCTAGAAGCAGAAGCTGAATTATGTTCCATCAACTATAAGGCTCGCTATAATCGTATGAGGATTGAGATGGAGAAATCTGAGTTGCACGAGGCAAAAGGTACTAATTTTATCTAAAACTGATAGTTCCTTTGTTATTGCTTAACCTAATATTCTTGTGCTTCATATGTGGCAGTAAATACCCTGGATGTGGAGAAAAGACTAAGATCCAAGGCTTACTGTGATTTAAACGCGGTTGACAAATTAATACCTAAGGCCAAGGTTGGCCCTTACTCTGGTATTTCCATCCAGGATATCCCTTCCATGCAGCATGTTATGGCTAGATATGGTATTCTAAAACACCGGATTGACCACTCAAATTCCGCTACTACTTTAGAGGAAGTGTCAAGCTCAAAAGTGTATCCTGAGTTGAACAAGGTTGACCAATTGACACCTGAAACAGCTCAAGCAAAGTGTCCAGCCCATGATATGTCCATCCAGACTTCTCCTATCATCAGCCCAACCTGCCATGCAAATGATGTTATGGCTAGATTTAATATTCTAGAAGGCCAAGGTGGCTGCATAAATCCTATCAAGGCTACAAATGTAGAGGAACCACCGACCTCAAGTGTTTCTCCTCTTCTGAATGAGGTTAAGAAAGACACCCTGATCCTAGATATTTCCATCCAGAATTCTCCCATTTCAACCAGCCCCAACACAGATGACGTTGAGGATTCCATCATGACCAGATTCCATATCCTCAAGTGCCGGGATGACAACTCGAGATCCATGGATGTGAAAAGGCAAGAACCGACAGAGGTGTTTCATCTTGGGTTTTCAGGTGAGAAAAACCACCAGCCAATTAGTAGTGAGAGATCAGAGGATGGAAGTGTGGATGTTAAATTGGGACCAGTCTTGCAGCATCGCACTGCCAACAGTCCTGAAGACAAGTTAACAGTGAAGGAGTTTCATCTTCGTGAGGATGATCCAACGGTCCAATCTCGCCACTCCAACAGGCTTGGGGATCCACTTGCCGCAGGTTGGTATGATAGCAGTTCATCAGATTGGGAACATGTAACGGAGGAGGAGCTTATGGGTTAGACCTGTTAAGCTCAAGTTGGACCTGAATATTCCTTTGGTAAAGTGTTTCATATTTTCTGAAAGAAAGCCATGCAGTTTCTTTGTAATATAACATGGGAATTACTTTCACAACAGTATATATGACTGCTCTTTGAACTTAGCCTTTAAACATAATCTGGATTTTTAGAACCTGTGTTTTGTTTTTTCCCTTTTATCTCTTTTGGCTATTAATCTTGCAAGTTGCATTGCTTTCTATTTGAATGCCCACCCCCATGAATCTTTACCTCTTCCAGATCCTTTCTTTTAGGTTCAAGATTTTTTTGTTTTTGTTTGGGTTTTTTATTGTTTGACATTTGTTTTTGTAGGTATTAAGTTTTTAATTATATAAAATTATATTTATTATGACTTTATTAGTCATATATGTTTGTGGACACGTGTTGACATCCAATGGTACTGATATGGTTAATAGGTTGGCGTGGCGTAAATTTGACGGAGTGATAAAATTAATAGCACAAGGAGTAAGAGTCAAAATTAAAGTAAGAGGGTTGATCTGTGTTCCAAAACTCAACATATATGACAAAGCAAAGCTCTTTAACTCCCATGATTTTCTTCCTCCTATGTGTCTGCTGATAGATAACATTTGAATGGTAGATTACATGATCTATCGTAGTTCTCACTTCTTCTGCATAGTTGAAAAAAAATTAATAAAAACTGAAATTGTTTTTTATGGTATTGTAAAATTCTTTTATTATAAAGTAAATTTCATGCCTCATATTAAAACACATTAGTATGTAAATTTATTTTTGTAAATTTTTTTATAATTAATAATTAATAATCTTGTAATTAATAATTATTTGAAGATCCTTTACAAACTTAAAAAAACCTTAATAAATATTTTAACCACAAAAAGATTCTATTAAAATAAACTTACAAATGGATAATGATAGGCTTACTACTTCCTACTATCTATTTACTACATTTATTCTATTTAAAAAAATTTTTTACTTGATGGTTAAGGAATTGACTATTAGTGAAGCTGTATATTTTTTTAATTTTTTCTTAATAATTAAGGATGTTAAAAAAATATTTAAAATAAAATAATTAAAAAAATAAAAATTTCAAATAAACTATAGAGTAGTAAAAATTTCAAATATACTATAGAGTAGTAAACTATAAACCGTGTCAGTTTATAGATTTTTTTTTATAAAATATTTTTTATAGCTGTAGTACTTTCTCCCGAAACTTCCAGACAAACAATGGAGCAATCAAAGGCCAATTTAGTACCCATCTTAGTGTGCATTAAATTTAGGAAACAAATAACTAATTTTCTCTCTTTTCAACTTATCTCATTTCATCCAATCATTATAATTTTTTCAAATTCTCACACAAAATAAAATAAATAATTTAATTTTTTCAAATCTCAAAACAAAAATATATTCTAACTGTTAACGCCTAAAAATGGTGCAATCTAGAAAGAGAGAAATATTCATTCTCAGACATGCTGAAGAGGGTTGGGCCTCGATCGGTGTGGTCTGGAGCCCCTGACAATGATTTGGTGCGGCTCTAGGGTGTCTGTGCGTACGTCTATAGTAGTGAACAGTAATTAAATGCTGAGAAAATAAGGAAAGATGGACACACAAATTTATGTAATTCGGTATTAGACCTAAGTCCACGGGGTTTAAGGAGTGGATATTCCACTATAATATGCTTGTTTACAATCTCATGATCTCTCGTCCTCACTGTACAATAGAGATCTAATTTCTCTCCTCTCCTGGAGTCTCTCTGTCGTGAGGTTGAAGAAGATGAAGCCCCTCTCTCGCCCCCACCCCTGCCCCCCAAGGCCGAAACTTGGCCGAAAATCCCTCAAATCCTTCAAAAAAGTCTCGTAAATCGTAGGCACGTGTCTCTTTTATCTCTTGTCTCCTTCCTTTGTGTCATTTCTCTTTGTTTTACATCAAATCACCTATTTTCTCTCCTAACACATTACCCCTTGCCTTTTCCTGTTCCTTCTCTGTCCACTTTTCCTCTCTCTTTCTTTATCTTCTAGTGATGACTCCTTAATAGGTTGGATATTAATAATTATTTTGGGCTTGATGTATTTTATCCCCACATTAATAATATTTTATTTAATTTTTAATTTTAATCTCAACTCATCTCATCTCATCTCATCTCATTTATAAAAATAAACTAGACCTAATACCTGAATCCATATTAATGTCGGATTCGACATGACGATTTCCAATTGATGTCCAAATGGATATTTGGACGTTCTGAAAGTGTCAAATGACCGACCCGAATTTTATCTTTAGGCCCTACATATATAATATAATTTCAGATTAGATTTCTTTCCACCGACGAATCATTCCAAAAATCTCCCATTAGTCGACAAACGGCGCAACCACCTCAAGACCCTTCGGATTAATATAATTCCTACTATTGCATAAATTATTATTCAAATGAAGTTGGTATCTCATCATTTCATTGTTTGGATTCAGATGAGTTGAGATGGATTGAGATGATTTATGAATAATAAAATAAAAATTAAATTATTTATTATATTTTGTGTAAAAATTTAAAAAAATTATTTTAAATTTTGAAAAAGTTGAATTGTTTATTATATTTTGTGTGAGAATTTGAAAAAGTTGTAATGATGAGATGAGATGAGTTGAGGTGGGTTGAGATGGATTACGAATACAAACGAGGCCAAGTTTTTTAGTTATCTTACATCAAATTATAAAATTATTTTTATTATAAAATAGATCTAACGTATCATATGAAATTATATCAATTTATGATTAATTTACTTTTGTTAAACGTTTTTGTTACTGTAACACTTCTCTGTATATTATTTGTGCATTACTACTTATCAATAAGACGAATGCACGTAATATGAAATATTTTTGAAACTTTTGAAAAAAATAGTATACATACATACATGTTATTTGGATTGGAGTGAATTCATTATCTCCCCTTGCAAAAAGCATCCTTTTTTTGTATTAATTTCTTGGTAAATTGTGGCTATATTAGAGGCCTTGAATAACATGATATATAGCTCTATGAGATTTGTATGTGTTCATACACCTTTTAGAAAGTGTCCCTATCTTTTTGAACTATCTTGAATTTTATTGCACCCAAAGTCAATGAATGTAGAATATTTTATGTAAATATTTAATGCAATTACATATGATTGCATGCATCAATGCATGTCAGTATCAAAATTAACAACTCCAGTTGTCCTTTCTAGCTTCTACTATTGCCGATCGACCAACAATGGGTTCCAGGCTATTGCCTTCCCACATGCCACTACAAAGATGCATATCATTTTATAGGATGGTTAGGATTTAGAGATGAGATGCGATAGTTTTAAATAAAAGATAAAAATTAAAAAAAAATATTGTTAGAATATTATTTTTTAATATTATTATTATTTTGAGGTTTGAAAAAGTTGAATTTGGATTTAAAAAAGTTAAATTGTTTATTATATTTTGTGTAAAATTTTGAAAAAGTTGTCATGATAATATGAGATGAAATGAAACACTTTCTAAATCCAAACGGAGCCGACTCTGAATTATAAAGTAATATTGCACTAACTATATATACACCTATATATGCATGTATACAGTTTATCCCACTATTTATTAACTTGATCTGTACAAGATCATGAGTTCAAGTAAGAAGCTAATTACTTGTTTGTCTATAATTTTAGTTGTGGTTTTGTTATGCACTCAAAGTGTGCATTCTCAGCTTCAAGTTGGGTTTTATATGAATTCATGTATGTTGGCTGAATTCATAGTTAAAGATGAGGTCAGGAAAGCTTTCATTAAGGATAAGGGAGTGGCGGCTGGTCTTGTTAGACTACACTTTCATGACTGCTTTGTTAGAGTAAGTTAATCATCATCATGCCACTTTGGTTTTTCATTGCCTCTTTAAGATAGATTTTGTGTCTTTGTTCCTCTCCCTCTACACACACACACACAACCACAGATCACAGGACTGCATTATTAGTAGGGCATCATGTATGTTTCTTTCGATAAATATATCATGCGCAACTAAATGATCGTCTTTTTAACTATTATTTTCTGATGTTATTTTTCACTTATCTGTGTCATTTGATGTCATTTCATGAGATGATAAGATGATGATGGTTAAAAATAGTAACTTCGTTAGTACATGTATACTTTCAGGGTTGTGAAGCATCAGTGCTCATTGATTCCACTGCATCAAGCACAGCAGAGAAAGATTCTCCTGCAAATAACCCCAGCCTACGAGGGTTTGAAGTCATTGATAATGCCAAGGCTAAACTTGAAGCCATTTGTAAGGGGGTTGTTTCGTGTGCTGATATAGTTGCCTTTGCAGCAAGAGATAGCATAGAATTAGTGAGACACGTGCATCTACATTTGCTTATTATATATGCTCTTGAGAAACAGTACTAGCTAGTTTAGGTTTGCTTTACTGAACAGATATCTTGAACACTCTTATTTTGTTCATGCATGCAGACTGGAGGAGTCAGATATTATGTTCCTGCAGGAAGAAGAGATGGCAGAATCTCACTAGCTTCAGAGACATTGACAAACTTACCTCCCCCTACACTCAATGTCGACCAACTCACTCAATCCTTTGCAAACAAGGGTTTCACACAAGAAGAGATGGTCACCCTTTCCGGTAAGGATTTCAGACTCTGCGACCCAAATTCCATGTTGATTTGTTTGGCCCAAATTCATAATTCTTTCTACTTGTAAGTTGTTGTAAGTTGATGTGGAAGACACTTTTTTACACAGCTAACATGACAAGATCTGATATGCAAAAATCTACTAAAAAATACTATGAATATGTGATAAACAGGAGCACACACCATTGGCCGATCTCATTGTACTTCATTTAGCAACAGATTGTATAATTTCAATGGAACAACAAGTCAGGATCCAAGTTTAGATCCCATGTACGCAGCTAGGTTGAAGGAGCAGTGTCCACAAGGCAGCACAGACCCTAACCTAGTGGTTCCAATGAACCCTTCTAGCCCTGCTGTAACCGATGTGGGTTACTACATTGACATCCTGGCTAACCGAGGGTTGTTCACATCAGACCAAACACTTCTGAGAAGCCCAGAAACAGCTAACCAAGTGAATCAAAATGCAAGGAACCCCATGCTTTGGAGGTTCAAATTTGCTGCTGCAATGTTGAAGATGGGTCAACTTGGCGTGCTAACTGGTAATGCTGGTGAGATACGTACGAATTGCAGGGTGATAAATAGCTAGATCGAGGAATATTGTACTGATCTTCAAGCTAAAAGCCAGCTACGTGCTTACTATATATGCTTGTATTCTTCCTACTACAAATATTTAAGCTAATGAAGCATGCTTTCAGGTCACTCTACTTACATTGGATTTTTTTTTTATCGGTAATTACATTGGCCACTCTATTTATATATTCGTTGCAATAGATGATCCGTCCGTTCATTTGCTGATCCACAATTGGTTCCCTCCGTTTATTTGCTAAATAATACATATCCAGAAGTCCATTTCCGTAAGCTACACCTTTTGGATAATCAAAACACACATTTTTCTTTCCAATGCAAATCAAATCCACGAGTCAAATGTCAATGCGACAATGGCCTTCCAAGTTAGTAATAATTCAATGACCTTCCTACTCGAAACCCATGATCATTTGAGGAGATCTCGACACACTTTAGGCATGAACTTTCTTCTTTATGGACAGTTACAAATGTGAATCAAACCCATGTTTGAATAGAAATTGACATGTTTTCTGATATAGTCATTCTAAACTTCTTGTTGCCAGAATTCTTCCTTCTAGACAGATCCTTGAAGCTAAACAACACGAACTTTGTCCTAGCATGCATATCAAGGGTTTTTCTCGGCCATTCAAGTTCTACCTACTTTACTAGTTGATTTTTGGACTTAATCCAAAAATAAACTGCCTCCAACACAATACTAAAGACACAGCTCATAAATTCAAAAGCCAAGTAATCTCAAGAACTTAATTCTTGGAGATATAATGCAAGTATTCTTTGGCTCCCAACCACATATTGCCAGACATTCTACGCAAGGTTCTAGCAAATCATCTTGTAAAGAAACCATAGCATGACTTGTTGGGATTAAAGCTTAGATGAGTGGTAGACCTAAAAAAACCAATAAGTCGGTAAAGAAGACCTTGATGACTCAAGAGTATAATGACTCAGAAGAACGAAACACCCTTGCTGTGACCCAAAACTGTCTCGAGTGCAACACAAAAAAAGTAAATTAACCTCCACACAGATGCGAACCAAATTGACTGAAATAACTAAATGCTGACATAAATATCAAAACGGCAAAACTCATCGTCTGAAAGCAACAAGGAAGAATAGACTGTGAAACCTATTTAAGTGGTGAGCTCCATAATAGCACTCACAATGTCCCCACTGTGAGTCTTGAGAGCCTTGACAGCCTTGCTCCTTGAAACACCTGCCTGTGTCATGACCAAATCAATGTCTCGAGGCTCCACCCCAGCTTCATCAACTTCCTCCTCTTCCTCATCCACCTGCACTCCAGCAGAAGCAGAAGTATCTGGTTTTGCCATAACGGATCCCATGTCTGGCATCCTGAACTGCTGAGCAGCCTGCGTCTGCAGCTGTGAGCTCAAATCCTCTATCTTTGCCTCTCCAAATATGACATACGTCTCAGAATGTGGGCTTTTAAAGACATCAGGTTTTGAGATGAAAAAAAGTACCTGAACAGCAAGAATATTTGGCAGTGAGTTTCAAACCATCAAGTAGATATCTGATTACATCAAAAGGAAACCAGATGACAGCTTACATTTTTGGTTCTCTTGATGGTGACCCTGCTAACACCAGTAACAGGTTTCATACCCAACTTCAACATTGCCTTGCGACTCTTCTTTTCGCTTCTGCTCTGCTTGGAACTCTCATTCACACCTGCACCTTATTCTCGAATCAAATACTTGGACAACAGAGAAAAAATTCACATAATTAAATGGCTAAGAAATACCCTGACTTTCCAGCAATAACACAGACATTTATTAAAGTTGAATAACGAAACCAAACTCAACTACGTAAATATCTTTGCAGCTGCAGTGTCTCTGTTCTATGTATTATTTAAGACAACTGAGACATAGCACAAACAAAGTAATCGTTAGAAAATGAGACTTCTACAATGGGTCAAGTGTTGCAAAAACCTGAAAACCATTAAAAAAATTAGCATTCAAAATATTCAGTCTCTTCTATTATCTCAGAAGGGAAATTTTCTATAATATGTTTTTGACAAGCAAAAGCAAAATACAATGGTATTTCATCTTCAAGGTGATCCATATCAGCATAAACCACTCTTAGATACACCCTAGCGATTGAATGGCACTATCTCAAACAAAGAATTATTTCTTTTGCTTTTGGAAAGCTATTACAAACTCATGATCCAAACAACCTTTTCTTTTCAATTTCACTTTTTCGGGCTTGCTGGATTCAATACATACCAATCAAGTCCAACCTCTCCACATTTCCTTAGATAACCAAGCATACAAACCATTTACACACATGATAAAAACACACCCAAAATATTCAATAAAATCTCAATCAATGTTCCAATACCCACCTCAGATCAACGTTCATTCTAGTAAAGTAAACCCCCCCGTTTCCAAAATAAAAATAAAAACTATAAATACCACTCACATCCAAAAAATAAATGAAAAAACCACACCAAGAAACCCTAGATTCAACCATCAAAGAGAACCCTATGAATGAACAGGGCGGTCAAAAACGGAAAGAAGAATTAGAAAAAAAACCTTGAATCCCATCCTCTTTCTCATCCTCGTCTTCGTCATCGTCCTCATCATCTTCGTCATCGTCCTTCTCATCCTCCTTCACATCCTCGACGACAACCTCATCTTTCTGCCAAAACACATACGCAAAATGAAAAAAACCAAATTAAAAAAAACATAAACAAAATGAACCCCAGAAAATGAAACAAATTTATACACATGTAAAACTACTAAATGGGGGACCTGAAATTCAGGGTCCTTCTTGGGGTCGTCGGTGGCGAGGGCCTGGGGCACAGTCTCGGGCTCGGCGGGCTCAACCACTGGTCCAGGTGACATGGCTTTTCCTCCTGCTGCTGCTGCTGCTTCTGGGGAATTTTGTTTCAGCTTGAGCTATGGGGATGAGTAGAGGAAAAGTGGAGACTCAACACTTGGGGATAAACGTTGCTTTCAGTGGTGAAATGTGTAAAGATAAGGGTTTTCTCACGAGCTGGGCCAAGTTTGAGTTCTACTGCTGCTCAAGTCCTAGAAGTCGGCAGCCCATATCTACGGTCTACCTCTTGGGTAAGCCTTAACGGAATAAAGCATCAGAAAAGAAAAAGAAAAATAATTTGTTTATTTTTATTAAAAAGGGCTTTTTATAATTTATACACCTCAACACTCAATTAAATCAATTACCGGATAAGATATGATATTTAAATTATATTCTCCCATAGATTTTATATCTGTTTTTTAAAAAGTTTGAATATTATATGGTTTGTTTTTTCTAACATTTAAGATCTCCAAATTGATGCATGCGGCTCATTGGTACGTTTCTATTTTATCTTCTATTCTTTCTAAAAGAAAGGGGAATTGGAATTCATTTCCAGGGTTTTCAAAGACCACACATAGGAAGAAATTTAATTTTGTAGTAGAACGATAGTTTGAATATTTAAAAGACTGGAAGGAAGTTTTTGTACCCAGTCGGACCAGGCACGAACCACTTCTTCGAAACTAGAGGCCCATGACTTGGCAGGTTAGGAAATGAAATGAAAGAGACACAGGCTAGCGTAGGAAGGGAAGGACAAGCAACATACTCTCAGACCCACTGCATTAATGAGGGAAAGGATGGTCAGGATTCTGTCCTTGACAGGATCAGCCGCATTAAATGCGAAGTCGAATGGCCCGCACCAAAGGTCAAGGTCCTATCCCTGATAGGAACAGTCGTATTAAATATGATGTCATGCCGTTTGAAACAAAAGGTGAACATTATAAAAGCAAGGAAGTCAAAAGACCTCTCTAGAAACAAAGGTATAAATAAGAGAAAGCAGATAAGGGAGAGGGGTTTACCACTCTTATCAAACTCTTGGCTCTCTCTCCTTTCTTCCAATGAGATTATTTTCTAACTTTGGCATTGAAGGTGTCAAGGTCCCACAGACACATCCAACCACCCATTTTATTCCTTTGGCAGATGCTTGGTAGGGTTTGGAGCAGGTGGTTACAAAACAAGCCTCAACAAACACAGTCTATTACCAATTGTATAAATTTATTTTATCTCATGTATCATGTGCACAATAGTTAGCTAGCTGTAGATTTTATATTTCCTGCTAGAACTTAACTATAAATGTATTCTTTCATTTCATGAATCGTTACAATTATGCAATACTTGATTCATTCTCTTATCATGGTATCAAAGTAGACCTAGGCTATCAGAGCATACTTAGTCCACCATAGCTATCGCTCTTGATATGTCTTCCTCTTCTTCTGTTGTTTAACATCCTACATCTGAGGATTATTCACTGGAGATAATCCTGGAGCTATTCTCGTTTCTTAGTCACTAAATGGAGATAGTTATTTGACATGGAATAGATCATGGCACTCATTGCCAAGAACAAATAGTGCTCTGTTAATGGTGCTCTGCCACAATCTGCAAAAACAGATTCGATATATGATGCATGGATCCTATGTAATACCGTTGTATTGTCGTGGTTGCACAATGCCTTATCAAAGGAAGTAGCTTCGTCAATCATTTACATTAATTCTGCAAAAGATGTGTAGAATGACTTGGAGAAAATATTTGGTTAGAGAAATAGGCCTCGTATTTTTCAAATTCGAAAAGCAGTTGATAATTTGACTTAAGAACAATCCTCTGTAAGTTCCTATTTCACACGATTAAAGAGCTATTCAGAAGAGATGATGTTTTTGTCCAATGCCACCATGCTCATGTGGAGCTATTAAGAAGACTATTGAATTTCAGCAAAAAGGTTGCAAGCTGCAATTCTTGATGGGACTTAACGAGTCTTAACGCCCCCGCATATGCGCGGGTGGGGAATTTTTCCTAGTACCCCGCCCCCGCATGGGCAAGGGCGGGGTACCCCATCCCTCTGCCGGTGTGCGGGGGTGGACCCTCATCCGTCCGCACCCCCACATCCTCCTACTAAGCCTTCGGCCTAATACAATTTTCTAGGCTCTAAATGACCCAAAATTGATTTTTTAGCCACTGTGGGTCCAGAATATGGGTGTAAATCCAAACCGAAAAATCGGACCGGACCGGACCAAACCGAACCGATTTTACCGGTTTTGAACCGGTCCGGTCCGGAACCGGTTTTTAAAATGTAAAAACCGGCCGGTTCTGGGATTTTTTAGATCGGACCGAACCGGACCGGACCGGTTGATTAAAAAAAATAAAAAATAATATTTTTATATATAAGTTTTATACAAAATATTTTATATATATTAAATATTAATATATATAAGTTTTATATATAATGTATAATTATAAATTTTTATGTGAATTTTTATATATAACATATATATTCATATATGAAATAATTTCTTATTATAATTTATAAATTATTACATAAAATGTTAATACTAAATCACTAAAAGTTTATAACTAATACTAATATATAAATTATAACTATACTAATAGTCTAATATTAATACTATTATATAGTTTAATATATTAATAAAAGTATAAACAGTTTTTTTTTAAATCAAAATTTTTTTTTTATAAACAAGTTTTTAATGACAAATTGTGAAATTTACATTTTAAAAAAATCGAAAAACCGGACCGGACTGGACCGGAAACCGGTAAAACCGGAACTACCGGTTTAGGAGGGTAACTGGTGCGTAATCGGTTTTGAAAAATACAAAACCGGTATATACCGGTTCGATCCTAGATTTTATCCAAAACCGGACCGGACCGGACCGGTTACACCCCTAATCCAGAATTCGTTTTTGAGCCACTTTGAGCCCATAATTTAACTTAAAAAATATATAGATATAAAAACTGAAAAAAAATAATATATATATAATCATAGATTGAATTATTAAGTAGATATTAGGTTTCAACTATTAACTAATTAAGTAATAATCATCACTAAGGCAATAAGCTAAAATAAGTAGTTTACAATTATACAAATTAAGAGAACTAATAAACTATTACACTATTACAAACTTATTTAAAAAAATTAAATATTACAAATTGTACAATTAAGTATTGTAGCAACATTACAATTAATTGTAAATTAACAAAATCATAATTTTTAAATTTGATCAATTTGATTTTGGGGTGGAGCTGTAGCGGTGAGTTTACTGAATAGTGAGTTGTGTCGATTGTTGTGAGACTGAAAATCAAGATCATAAAAGTTAATAAGTTATAAAACCTGAAATATTAATAAGTTAAAAATAAAATAAATTAGAATTTAAAAGTTATAAAGATGAAACAAAATTTTAAATGCAAAAAACAATTAAGGGAGAAATTGTGCAAACCAAGGCAATGGTGGGTCCAATACAAAGATTGAAACCCCTAAATTAATTTAAGGTATTTCGAAACCCTAACTTAACAATATAGTTTCTTAGACTTGAAAGACTATAAGCATAGCAACTATATAATGAACATAAAAATAAAAAAAAAAGTAGAATAAAAAAAAAGTATCACTTGACATTCATATATATATATATATATATCATCTTAATTAATTATATTGTATTTCGAAATAACCTAGTGCATTCTATTTTTTTTTTTTGGTAGGGAACATGAAATTCTGTTTTTAATCCCCTAAATTAATTTTTTAAACCCCTAGTGCATAGCAATTTTAAATATTAAACCCCTAAATTAATTTAGGGTATTTTCAAAACCCTAAATTAATTTAGGGTTTCGGATTGGAGTACTAAATTAATTTAGGGTTCCAATCCGAATTAATTAGATACAAATAATATCATGATTCAATGATTCACACACATTACATAATGCAAACAAAAACAAAAAATAAAAACAAACGGACGGGACTCATTCAAAGTTCAAACCACATGCACAATCTAACCTCCACAACACATAATTCACAAAATCTCATCCTCCATCTCCGATAAACCTCATCCTTCCTCCAATCTCCATTAAAAATATAAATCACAAAAAAAATAAAATTTTGAATTTAGGGTTTCTTACCTTCGAATCTTCGGTGATGGAGATGGAGAGAGAGACCGGGTGCGAGTCGCGCGACGGCGACAGTGACGAGGACGGCGATGCAGAGGGAGGGACCGGGTGCGGCGCCGGGAACTCAAAAAAAGGGAGAGACTTAGAAGTGAGAGCAACTGAGCGAAAGAGAAGTGAGCGAGGTTTGGGAATCGGGAGGGGGGGCCGGGGGTGGGTTTTGATATAAACGACGGTTTTTTTTATATATAAATAATATATATATATATATATACATTCAGGGGCAGGGCGGGGGTCACCCCCATCCCGTCCCCGCCCCCGGAGGGAGGCCCAGATGCGAGCTGGTGGCCCTGCCCCCCGCATCGGCTGGATGGGGTGATTCGCCCCGCCCGGAAGCTGGGCGGGGCAGCGGGGAAGGGGCCCTGCTGCCCACCCCTACGGTCTACCTCTCTTGGGTAAGCCTTAACGGAATATAGCATTAGGAAAGAAAAAGAAAAATAATTTGTTTATTTTCATTAAAAATGGCTTTTTATAATTTATACACCTCAACACTCAATTAAATCAATTATCGGATAAGATATGATATTTAAATTATATTCTCTCATAGATTTTGTATCTGTTTTTTAAAAAGCTTGAATATTATATAGTTTGTTTTTTCTAACATTTATAGATCTCCAAATTGATGCATGCGGGCCGTAATGAGTGGTACGTTTCTATTTTATCTTCAATTCTTCCCAAAAGAAAGGGAAAATGGAATTCATTTCCAGGGTTTTCAAATACCACACATAGGAAGAAATTTAATTTTGTAGTAGAACGATAGTTGGAATATTTGAAAGACTAGAAATGGAGTTTTTGTACCTAGCTAGACTAGGCCCGACCCACTTCTCCGAAACCAGAGGCCCGTGACGTGGTAGGTCAGGAAATGAAAGGAAAGAGACAAAAGCTAGCCTAGGAAAGGAGGGACAAGCAACATACTCTCAGACCTGCTGCATTAATGAGGGAAAGGCCAGTCAGGATCTTGATCCTAACAGGATCAACCACATTAAATGCTACGTCGAATGGCCAACACCAAAAGTCGAGGTCCTATATCTGACAGGAACGGTCATATTAAATATGACGTCATGTCGTCCGGAACAAAATGTGATCATTATAAAGACAGGGAAGTCAGAGAACTCTCTAGAGACGAAGGTATAAATAAGAGAAAGCGGGTAAGAGAAATGAGTTAATCATTCTTATCAAACTCTTGGCTCTTTCTCTCTTTTCTTCCAATGAGATTATTTTTTGACTTTGGCATTGAAGGTGTCAGAGTCCCACAAACACACCCGACCACCCCTTTTATTCCTTTGGCAGATGCTTGGTAAGGTTTGGAGCAAATGGTTACAAAACACGCCTCAACAAACATAGTATCTATTACCAATTGTATAAATTTATTTTATCCCATGTATCACGTGCACAATAGTTAGTTAGCTATAGATTTTATATTTCCTGCTAGTACTTAACTATAAATGTATTCTTTCATTTCCTGAATCATTACAATTATGCAATACTTGATTCATTCTCTTATCATGGTATCAGAGTAGACCTAGTCTATCAGAGCATACTTAGTCTACAACATACTTAGTCCACCATAGCTATCGCTCTTGATATGTCTTCTCTTCTTCTGTTGTTTAACATCCTACATCTGAGGATTATTCAAATCCTTACTACCTCCAAACTGGTGATAATCCCAGATCTATTCTCGTTTCTCAATCACTAAATAGAGATAATTATTTGGCATAGAATAGATCTATGTCCATGACACTCATTACCAAGAAAAAATAGTGTTTTGTTAATGGTGCCCTGCCACAATCTGCAGAAACGGATCCGATGTATGATGCATGGATCCTATGTAATACCGTTGTTTTGTTGTGGTTGCTCAATGCCTTATTAAAGGAAATAGCTTCATCAATCATTTACATTAATTCTGCAGAAGATATGTAGAATGACTTGAAGAAAAGATTTGCTCAGAGCAATAGGCCTCGTATTTTTCAAATTCAAAAAGCAGTTGCAAATTTAACTTAAAAATAATCATTTGTAAGTTCCTATTTCACATGATTAAAGAGCTATTCGGAAGAGTTGATGCATTTTCATCCAAAGCCGCCATGCTCAAGTGGAGCTATTAAGAAGACTAATGAATTTTAGCAAGAAGATTGTAAGCTGCAATTCTTGATGAGACTTAACGAGTCTTACGCTCATCTACGAACCAGATTTTGCACTAGGATCCATTTCTCCCAATTAATAAGGTTTTTTCTCTCATCCTTCAAGAAGAAAAAAAAAACAAAAAAAGAGAAATTGTTGTTCTTTATCATCAAATGAATGTGGTGTCAAGCTATCTAACCATGACTCTAGTGCTGTGAAGAACTCTAATACAAGAAATGGAAAGAATTTTGTTAATCGAAAGGAACGCCCCTATTGTACACATTATGGCTTAAGTGGCCACACTATTGATAAGTGTTACAAAATCCACAGCTATCCACCTGGATTCAAGCTGGAAAACCTTGGAGTCTTATTGCTAATCAGGCCACTTCTATCCAATCTATATAATAATTGGTTTCAATTTCAAATTTATATTCTCTTAAGAACAGGTCCTTACTACTTACACAAAACCCAGTTACTTATAAAAAAAGAACAAGTCCTTACATTCCTTCAAGATCAATCTAACATTTCTTTTGTGAATGAAGCAGGTATATCTCCTTCCAATTTTTAACCAAACACCTCATCTACACCATCAATTCCCTCCTTTTCAAGTATTAATATATTTGCCTCTTCACAATCTTCTATTTTTTTCCCAAATATTGATCTAAATCAAATCCATTTAAAAGGTTGGATTCTTGATTATGGAGCAACCGATCACATGATTGGTTCTCTCTCCCCTTTTTCTTCCATTACATCCACTGTAAACATTTATGTTAGACTACAAAATGGTTCTCTCAATCAAGTGACACATATTGGCATGGTTAGACTTTCTCATTATCTAGATCTAACTAATGTTCTTTATGTTCCAACATTTACCTTTAACGTCAAATCAGTTAGCAAATTAACCTCACAGTTGTCATGTTTTTTTATTTTCTTATATAGTTTTTGTTATATTTAAGACCTCTACAACTGGAGGACGATTAGAGTAGCTAAACATTCACAAGGACTATATATTATATTGCAAGTTCTAGGCACTTCTGCATCTTGTAATTCAATATCATTTCCACATTGTAATTCTATAAAAAACAACTCTCACATATGGCATTGCCGACTTGGAAACATTTCTAATACTAGAATGCATATTTTGTCTTATGAACTTCTTTGCTCTACACATCAAAATAAATAATATTGTGATGTCTGTCCCCTTGCTAAACACAAAAGACTACCTTTCCCTTTAAGCACATCAGTTTCCAGCTCTCTTTTTTAGTTTGTCCATTGTGATGTTTGGGGCCTTTCTCAATTCCTTTGTATGATGGTTTCAAGCATTATTTGACTATTGTAGATGATTATACCAGGTATACTTGGGTGTATTTGCTTAAATCTAAATCTGGAACTAGTTCTTATCTACAGCCATTTTTTTATTGCCTTTGTTATGCATCTATTCTTGGTGATTCTACCTATACATAATTTTTTGCTTCAGCTCAAGCCTATGTTTTCCTAGGGTATCCAGCTGGTATAAATGGATAAAAATTGTATAATCTCGATACTCATAACCTCACCATTTCTTGTGTTGTCATATTCCATGAGAGCATATTCCCTTTGAATTCATATTCAGATTATTTGCATAATGAACATCTACCTTTCTCTCCATGTCCAAACCTTGTATTCCTAATTCCTCTTTTTGATGTACATATTTTTTCACCCTCTCACAATTCTCTATGCAACGACCATGATATTTCTGAGAACACATCAAATACAACCCCTACCCTTTCTTTTCCTCTTAAAATATGTACAAGAACACGAAAGCCACCTAATTAGTTGCAGCATTATCACTATTCCTTGAATTCAAATAATAATATTACTCTTGCTTCTCCTCTGGTTGATAGTTCTTCAACTTTAGATACATTTTATCCCATTTCCTCATATGTCATATTCAAGATTTTCTTCCTCTTATAAATATTTCTATTCATCAGTTTATTCTCTTTTTGAACTAAAAATACTTTCACGAAGCTATCAAACATCCTCATTGGAGAGATGTAATGGAAACTGAATTAGTGCTCTTGAAGCGAATAACTTAGATCATAATTGCTTTACCTCTTGGCAAGCAACGTATTGGCTCTAAATGGGTTTATAAATGCAAATTGAAGTCCAATGACACTTTAGAAAGGTATAAAGCTCGGTTGGTTGCAAAGAGTTATACTCAACGTGAAGGCATTGATTAGTTTGATATTTTTGTTCTCTGTTGCAAAATTAACTAATATTCGTTGTCTTCTTGCTTTATCTACCATTCATAAGTGGGAATTGCATCAATTGGATGTTAACAACGCATTCCTTCATGGCGATTTGGATGAGGAAATTTACATGAACTTACCTCCAGATTTTTCTAAACCTTGTGACACTTGGGCTTGCAAACTACTCAAGTCATTATATGGCTTGTTGCTTAAAACAAGCCTCTAGATAATGGTTCTTAAGTTTTCTTGAACCTTAATTACTTAGGGATGTAGTTAATTTAAATTTGATTACTCTTTGTTCACCAAACATTCTGGTACTTCTTTAATGGCATTATTGGTGTACGTAGACAACGTTATTATTACTCTAATAATTCACAAGTTGTTTATGATCTTAATCATTTCCTGAGTTTACATTTTAAGTTGAAAGACAACTTGGTCCCTTGCAGTATTTCTTGGGACTTGAGGTTGCAAAGTTTGATTTTAAGTTGAAAGACAACTTGGTCCCTTGCAGTATTTCTTGGGACTTGAGGTTGCAAAGTTTGTCAAGTGCATTTCACTTTTTCAAAGAAAATATTCTCTTGAAATTATTTCTGACTCTGCCTTTTAGCTGCTAAACCTACTAATTGCCCAATGGATCAGAATCTTCGACTTCCAAGATAGATTCTACATGTCTCATCTACTTGACACTTACCAAACCTGATCTCTCCTACTCTGTCAACACCTTGAATCAATTCCTAGATCAGCCATGATAGTCACATTATGATGTTGTTGTTAGAGTCATTCAGTACATCAAAACTACTGTGGCCACAACTTATTTTTCCCCAATTCTTCCTCCTTGCAGCTGAGAGGTTTTTGTGACGGATTGGGCCACCCGCTCTGATTCTCAAAGATTTGTCATTAGTTTTTGCTTGGTGATTTTTTAATATCATGTAAGTCCAAGAAACAAGTCACTGTCTCAAGATCTTCTGCTGAGGCTAAGTATCGCTCAATGGCTTCCACTTGTGAAATCAAATGGCATACTTCCTTATTTGCTGGTTTTGGCATTTCTTTTTCTTCCCCTTCTGTTGTGTATTGTAATAATGAGGCAATGATTCATATTGATGCCAACCCAGTCTTCCATAAGATGACTAAGCATATTGAAATAGATTGCCACTTAGTTTGAGACTTGGTTCAAGCTGGAGCAGTAGTAACCCTTCACGTCTCTTTTGAAGACCAGTTAACTGATTTCTTTACCAAACATTTGGCTTCTGAGAGATTTCATATATTTCTTGTCAAGTTGGGTGTTCTTAACTTACACAATCCGGCTTGAGTAGGGCTATTACCAGTTGTATAAATTTATTTTATCACATGTATCCCTTGCATAGTAGTTACTTAGCTGTAGATTTTATATTTTCCGCTAGAACTCAACTATAAATGTATTCTTTCATTTTCTGGTTCAATACAATTCTACAATACTTCATTCATTCTCTTATCAGTATCTATACTCTTGTATGAAAATAGTCGATTTGCCATATAACCAAATAGTGTTTAAATATGTAGTTTGGGCAATTACACGCCTTGTTGATTTATCATATTGGTTTGGTGATGGGTATTTCGTAATATTGATTTGTAAAAAGTTAGGACTTGACAGTAATTTTTGCCCGAGAAAATGAGTTATGTGAAGAAGGTGTTGATTACAACAGTACAAAGTATTGGTCCTGTATTCGCAAACAAACTCAAATTTTCACAATTTGAAGATTGGAAAAAGAACTCGATAGAGATTTATGTCGGATATATACATATATGCATACAATATCTGGTTTTGTTGCAAATCAGTGCTGTAGAGAGTGTAGGGAATTCCAGCAAGAGGAAGAGAAAGAAATGGAGGGGGTAGAAGTGAAATTCTGTTTGCAGTCTTGCGTGGGG
Source organism: Juglans regia (assembly GCF_001411555.2). NCBI lineage: Eukaryota > Viridiplantae > Streptophyta > Magnoliopsida > Fagales > Juglandaceae > Juglans > Juglans regia. The sequence goes on from NC_049916.1 coordinate 6,025,020, forward strand.
AACTGCCTGTGCAGTCCCATTGATGAATGAGGGTAAAAGGAAAAAAAATATTATTTTAAAAATGATATTATTGTAATTTTAGATTTTTTTTAAACATAATTATATATGCTTACATGAGCAGTCCCCAAATGAGAATTGTACGAAGACTAACTCGGGGATAGAAAATCCAAGTAAACCCAACTCTTCAGTTCATTTGTCACAGCCTAAATGGTACAAATTGTAACCTTTTATCGCCAAAGTTGCTTCCCATGAAGGAGTTCATCTATGAAATGAAACCAGAATAGTTCTAGGACACTAAAGTATTACAGCATCTTCCTCCTGGAAGCAATTGGCTTTCCTCACCCTCAACTTTCTCAGAGCGAGTGACACTGTAGTATTGTCTACTGCAATAATGGCCTCAAACAATAAAACTACAATTTTTTTATTTCATTCAGGATTGACACCAGACAAGATGTGTAATCAACTTATGTCCCTTAAAAGGAAAACTGCAATCTCAAAAAGTGACATGATTTGGAAAACAAAGTGCAGACCATAAATATTCCAATCACTGAAAAAATGAACTGAATGGATTTCTTTCATTTGGCACTAAATCTCTCCATCTTATATATCTAAGAATATCTACATGTCACATGAACATTCCAAAACTCTCATATGTTCTGCCTTAAATGATGACTTCTGTAGGAATCAGAAACCTACCTAAAGTACCCAGAGGTTAAATTCTAAGCATCCTTTTAACAGCCTAGTAACAAAATAATATTACTCTGTAAGGTACGACACAAATAATTAAGAACAATTTTATTTGAACTCAGCTGATGTCTGTTTCCTCAACTTCCTTTGGTATGTCCAATCTCCAACATGCTCTGAAGCATTGCAATGTGCTAGCTCGAGATCCGTCCAATACTTGCAAGGGGCTGCGGAATCGCAAACGTAACAGAAACACTGAAATCAATCCAGAAATTAAAGTTAATTCAATTGCATCGGGTGATGGATAAATACACATTGAGTTGATTAGACATTGAATACCATTACCAGCTTACAGTAGTTCTCATGAGGAGTTGTCTCAAAGGGAAGGTCCACACAGAGATGCCTTGAATGCGGATAATCTCTACAAGCCACCTATCCATGATCAAATAAAATTAAAATCTTGTGTTAATACATACACACACACAATAACAAATTTTGAGTAACTTCCTTTCACCGCACAAATGAAAACCTTATCAAAAGCAACAATCCTGCAGACCCCATCAGATAGGACTTTATACATATGCATCAATCCCTATAATTGTTATTGTTGAGCTTAATTCTTCCTTGTACCAACCATTTGGACCATAACCATAATCATAACTTCCTTTCACCCCCGACCCCCCCACCCAGCCCCTCTCTCCTGGCACCAGGAACTAAGACCATATGAATTTCACATGCTTGTCTGTTTGAGAAGCTCAACAACTATAGCATCTATAGACTTGTTACATTCAAGCACGAAGATTTAGAAACCTGAATAATAAAGTACTGCAATTTTTCTAAACAAACCCTAACATGAAAAATGCATTTACATCCAAGTTTTCCCAACCCCCTTCACCATTCATTCATACATCTTAACACAATTTCCAATTTGATTCCTCCAAAATCAGGAGCATAAGAAATTCAAAAAAATAGCAATAGAAGCAGCAGCAATTAATACTTCAGTTTTCAATCTCTTTTTACCAATATATATTCTGCACAAACCTGGCCCTTTTCTGCAATGACACAGAGATCACTAGTGCCATCAGAAGCAGCAAAAGCATCAGATGGATTAATGTTTAAGGAGAGCTTGGTAAGGTCGATGGACTCAAATGGGTCGAAGTCCAAGATGAAGCAGTCCTCCACTTCTTTGATGCTTTTGATATCTAGGCTGCTCTTGCTATTGAGGCAAAGCATGGGTTTCATGGGAGTCTCATCTTCCTCTGCAGAACAGAATGAAGAAACTAAAAAATAAAAATCTTGACTTTCCTGAATGATCTTTCTTCTTGGCTTTTTCTCAGACGAGGGCGGCGATATCTCTATCACCTCCAAGTCTCTTTCCCCCATTCTACTGAACGATTTGGTTACCAAGGGAAAAAAAAAAAAAAAAAAAAAAAAAAAAAAACGAATCGCTGAGAAGAAGGCTACGATCAAAAAACCTCTAATCTTTACTCAACCTTGTAATCTTTACTCAACCTTTACTCAACCTCTTTGCTCTCGATAAAATAATACCAAATCTTTACTCAACCTTGTAATCTACTTTGCTCTGTCGTCTAATCTTGCACGCCAACGCCCCCTTTGTTCTAGGAATATTGATGATAATTGACATGACGCTAATATATAGCAGAGAAACTCTTTTTGAATTTGGGGACTGGAAGAGGACCATTAGAGTTACCCAAAGACCAGCACACTAAACGAAAAAAGAAAAAAGAAGAAAAGAGATCGTCTATGACTATATGATATATCTCTTTCCACTAAGCATTTAAATTCACATAAAAAAAAAATTAAGAATATGGGAGAGATATATGTATTAAATAAATTATGTAATATTTATTTTTTATTTAAATAAATAGTAGAGTTAGAACTCTAGGAAAATTCTTATTCTTTCGGATTATCCTCGAAAATAAATTAAAAAGAATAATTTTATCTAAAAGTTTATACACCAAACATTATTTATGTGCATAATTTAATTTAAAAAATAAATTTTAAAGAAAAAGATTTCACATTTTATAATCATACTCTAACTCATTTCGATGCCAATGGCAAGTGAGGATTGTATAGTGCTGGTTTGTCGTCGTTTAAGGACACGTGGCTCGGGAGGATTGATTTTGTAAATCAATAATTTTAGAGTAAAAGCTAGACAACTTCTAACTGTTCACTCAACCTCTACACAATAGTGTACAAAAAAAACAAAAAAAAAAAACAAAAATGTTAAACGACACGTTTTGAATGTAAGAGGCATTTTCATTCCACCCCGCCCCAAGCCCCCTGTGTTCTCTCCCCTCGTTGTCGTTTCTTTTGGCATTGTGTGGGTGTGTGCTAGTGAACCGGGAGTTTAGTAGAATTTTTCAGATTAACCATCATCAACTCTGTGTGTGTGTGTGTGTGTGTGTTTTGACTCTCAAAAGTGTCAAAAACCAAAAAAATTGAAAATTTTGAGGATTTTGGAACATACCCAAAAAATGCAATGGACGAGACTTTGAGTTCCATCATAGAAATCGCACGTGTTGGGTGACTTCAGCTGAAAACTCATGGGACCGAAAGTGAAAATGATATATAGAGGTACAGGGGGGGGGGGGGAAGAACAAATCTTTCATGAGAAGGACTGACCATAAACATAATTTCCTTGATTACCACGCATGTGAAACGCAGTTTTTGCCTGTTGGCTTAAATTATATGGGCATCCCCTGGATTTTGGTGTAAACTTTTGATTTAGATAACGACAGGGATGACTTCATTTCTAACAGTACACTAGCACATCAACGAAATTAAGAACGGATTCTACAACTCTTCTTATGGCCAGAACATCAATGAAGTACGCGCAATTGGACTCTGTAGAGAAGATGTACAACTGGATGTTTGTCGTGGTTGCCTCTACAATGCTAGTTAACTTCTCCCGGAGCTCTGTCCCGATCATAAGGAGGCAATTGGGTGGTACGACCACTATATGCTACGCTACTCAAATCACTCGATTTTGGGCATCATCGAAACCAGCCCCAATTTCACCATTTGGGGCATCAATAACATATCGGCTAACTATGCGGATCAGCTCTGAAAGAGGGATGGCTAACCATTTGGGTTGGGGTGCTGAAGAGAGAAGAAGAAGGGTTGAGGGAGAAGGATCTAGTTGGGCAAGGGAGAAGATAGGCCTGAGCGAGGGACAAGATCAGTCTGAGGGAAGGGGAGTGATGGGTTTTGAGGGAAGAACCAGCAGGGAGAAAATAGGGTTTGCCACGTGGGTGTGTAGTGTGTGCCAGTGAACCGGGGGTTGAGTAGAGTTTTTTATAAGAGTAAGGTATAGTCTTTATTTAGGGACTGTAACGTAAGTCTAAGGTTGTGTTTGGATGTTGAAGTGAGTTGAGTTGAGTTGAGTTGAGATGATAAAATATTGTTAGAATATTATTTTTTAATATTATTATTATTTTGAGATTTGAAAAAATTAAATTATTTATTATATTTTGTATTGAAATTTAAAAAAATTGTAATGATGAGTTGAGATGAATTGAGATGAATTTAATAACCAAACTCACCCTAAGTAATTTTATTTTCAAAATTTTTTAAAATTATAACTTATTCCTTCTTAAATAATATATTTTTCTATTTAATAAAAAGTCTGTATATACAATCTTCAAGAGAAGACTGTAAATAAAATTTTTCTTTTTAAAATGAAATTTCATTTTACGAATGGTATCCAAGACAGAGAAGGCAAAACTCGAATAAGTCTTGTATATTTTTGTAAAAAATAATAGAATTTATTATTAAAATAATAATTATTTTAGGTAGATCTCAAATTTAATGGCTTTTGTCTAAGATATAATCAAGTGTTTTAGGATATAACATGCAAATCTATGTTTTGAATGACTATAAGAAACAGTATAACACATTGACAGGTTATTCTTTTTACTTTGTCAAGTTGACATATTTGCAATCACAACCTGTATTGGTGGAGTCCATATTCGGACTGAACGTGGTCTCTTTATAGCATCCCTTCCCATTGCCTACTAAAATATTTGAACTACACTGGATTCATCCTCAAATTAAATAATATTTACAGTCATAAGATATCCAAGTTCCATGTCTTATTTAAAAATAAATAAATAAATTGAGATTCATATAAAAAAAATGATATTTTTTTACAAAAACCATTACTCGTTCTAACTTTTAACCCATTCGCAGCTGTTGTGTTGGTTTTGTTAGCTCAAACAACCACTCTTGAGAAATGATTTATTTACAGATTAAGGGATCTTATAAAATTAAATTTACAAAATCGATGTAATTATAAGTAGTAAGTCGGACCATAAAGTTCTTTTGATTGTAAAATAAATCTAATGTGCCACGTCAAAATTGTAAATTTATATATATATATATATATATATATATATATTTTTGTAAATCTAACATTTTTTCAAAAAGAATAATTATTCTCATCTGCCACTATTTACTACCCCACATCTTATAAAAAAATAATTATCGAATGTGAAAATAAATAGTGACCGATAGCAAAACCCCTTTGAGGCCATGCTAAGAGGCTGACATTGCGCTTACACCTAATCCAAATTGATGAAGTTTGGTATAAGATATCAAACCGGCAGTCCTATACACTTGTCCTAACCAACTGAAAAGCTCGAGTTGGATTTGCCAGAAAATATTGAGACAAAAATGCTACTTGTACCCAGGAGGGGTACCCCCGTGTACCCGTGGTTCCACGTGGGATTATTAAAACGGTGTGCTTTCAGCATTTTAAAACTCGAATACCCTTTCATCGTTTGGCCTCCTTGAAACTCGAATACCCATTTCATTTCCTTTTGATTCTGCAGTTCTTAAACTAGAACGGCACCACCGAACGGCACCACCCGTTTTCACCTCACCTTAGTTTCACCTCAGCAAGGAACACGGCCATGGAACACACACGGAACACAGCATCCTTCCCAAGCAAGCTACGAAGACGATTCACGCAGGGTGGTCATCTTCTTCTGTTCAAACAAGCTGTCCCACTAACGTGCAGGAAGACAAAACACAAAGAGAGGTACTCTCTTCTTGATCTCATCTTCTTGTTCGCATGCCCTAAACGGAATCTCCCATTGGCATTGTTTCTTCAACCCACGATTTCGATGTTCCCAAAATCACTGAATCGGTATATACACATCCATCTTGAATAACTGGAAACTCTAACCCTAACCCTAATGGGAGATTTCGAAATTCTTTTAGATTCAAAATTACACCTGATTTTGAAATTCTTGTAGATTCAAAACTCTAACCCTAATCGGTGTATACTCTGTGTTTTTTTTTTTCCTTTTGTTCTTGATTGTTCGTTTGCCGTGGTCGTTTCTTCTTCTCCTTCAGTTTGACTAGCAGTAGCAATGATTGATCTCAAAATAAAATAAAATAAAATAAGAAAAAATATTTGGATTGCCAAATTATTTTGTGGATTGCCAAATTATTTCGTGGTTAAATGGAAATATACATCAAAACATGAAATCATTATTATTATTATTGTTATTATTGTATTAGTGGCTAGGATAGTGGTATGGTGTGTAATTTCTGATCAGCAGCAAGCCAATTTCTCCTTTCTGAGCTTATATGATAACTTTATCTCTGAACTTTGTAGCCAAATGCAGCATCTTGGGATGGAATCTAGCATGACTTTTTCCACCTTTATTTATGTACTTTTCTTAAATTTGTCTTGATCATTGATAGTCTTTGAAAGAAGATGCTAATAGTTTAGTTTTGTTCTTGATTGTTTGTTTTCCTTTTATTTCTTCTTCTCCTTCAGTTTAAGAATATGTCATCATCCACCACAGACTCTTCTTCATCTTTTGGTAAACGAAGTCTGGGTCAACCATTATGCTTCTGTGAAATTGAAGCCCAACTAAGATACTCATCAACTATAAGAAATCCAAGATGACCCTTCTTAAGGTGTCTTAACTATAACACAAAGGTAACTACATTCATGTTTAATAAAATTTTTAATATTATGTGCATCTAACATGTTTCCAAAATATGTTTAAAATGATTAGAGATTACCATATTGTAAGTATTTCCAATGGGTAGAGGAGGATCAATACAGAAAGTCCGATCTAGGAGAAACTCACAATGAACTGTTAAGAGCCAAGAAAGAGCTGGAGAAGATACTCGACAATATCGAAAAGAGCAAGATTGATCTCCATAAGAGAGCGGATGAGATCGAGATGAGAGAGATGGCGCTATCCAATAGAAATGAGGAGGTTGAGAACAAGGAGTTGGCGCTTGTTATATGTGAAGCTGAAATAAGACGTTCACGCACACTACTCCGGGTGTATTGGGCTGCCGTATTTGTTGTAGCATGTTACTTGTCTTGCAAATAATTGACTTAGGATTAGTGTTACAAGTTAGTTGCTATGTGTATCTAAGGTTTTTATATGTTGGTTGGTGATGTTAGAACTTAGTCTGATTGTGTTTTATGTTAATGACTTGTGTAAGTAACTGCTTGTATCTGTGTAAGGCATTAATTCAGGAAGTATCTTATTTGAACCCCATTGCACCCAACTACAATCATTTCACATACCTTCATTTTCAAAGCTAGTTTTGTGTAATAAGCATTCTACAAAAAAGGAAAAAAAAATGCTACTTTCATCTGGGTAACTCAATTTCTATTATGAAAGAAAAAAACTGTCACAATAATATGTCAACTCATTCCAAGAAATTGCCAAAAAATTCAAGAACAAACAGGAAATAATATTTTCATGATCAAATCAATTATCTCGGTCAGAGGCCGCAATAACCATCCATTAAAACTGGTCTTTAATTACCGGTTTGTTTGCACATCAAAATCCTCCATTCAATGGCATACCAGTAGGTACTAACATATATACCAAACCAACGAGTATTCATTCACTAGTCTCCAATTCGGTTAAGTAAATGAATTTTAACAATATTTCATTCTTTATTGAAAAAGTTCTTTCAATAGTACGTAGCTGTCTCAACTAGCTAGCATAATCAATGTCCCTAATAAATAAACTAATCATTCTACAAAAAAGAAAAAAAAATGCTACTTTCATCTAGGAAATTGCCAACAAATTCAATCCATGAAATAATATCTTCATGCTCATTCCTGGAAGAGAAACTATCATAACATCCAAAACAATGTAGTCATTTGATCCAACTACACAAAAACCATTGGCAACAATCTTGTATCTTCTGCCAATCTATCCAAAAAGTGACATTTACAACTTACAAAAAATGACTAATCCATCAAATTGTATCAGCTCTTGAAAATCCTTCACGTTCACTCTTTCACCTTCACGTTCAACTTACAAAAAATGACTAATGTTTTTTTAGAGGACCTTCATTAGTCTCAAAATGATAAACAAACTCAACAAATCCATCAAAATGACTGCCCTTGAAAACCCATATATCACATTGGGATTAAAACCATAAGTTTTCTACATGTGAAGTAAGAATAGAAAATATAATTAATATAATTGGAGTAACTGATTTGGAGGAAAACAGGCTATATATGCTAATAAAAAAATGCTCCAAAATGGATCATGGCATCTACATTTGTCTTCAAGGAGCATAATGCATTTCATGGTCTATTCAGGTTCCCTACCAATGCTATGCATCATACTTTAACAACTTTTCAATTAAAACCAACTACAATTACCTGGAACAGATCTAGTTAAAGACACATCTAGTTACTTTGATGTTTGTTCCACCCCCATACCAGACCATACCAGCCCCATACCAAACCATACCAAACCACAAAATCAGCCATTAAAACAAAACCATACCAGCCCTATATCCAATTTAAATTACACAAAAATGTTTAAATACCCAACTAGTCAAAACTATATATGCAAATATTACGTAATTAATTCCCTGGGCCTTCCAACGACGGTTGAACCAGTTGTGATTCATCCAACCCAATTTGTACCGGTTGTGATCCATCCAACCCGAATTGCATCTGTATGGATTAATATGCAAAAATTAGAGTAATGTCAATATTACTATTAACAATTGAAAAGTGCAGAAATATTACACTTTCTTGACTTCCAACCACTGTTTCTCTGAGCTGGGTTCCACCAATGACATTAGTTGATTTGTCTTGAACAAGCTGGTGATAAAAAAAAAAAAAATCAATACATAAATATAACAATTCAATATAAATATAACAAAAATAATATTATTGCACATAACCAACATTAGAAATATCTATCTCTGATTGGGTAAATAAATTCCTGCACGTGTCCAGCACTAGTATATCTCCTCCATCTCTCTAATAAACAAGTAGCATTGGAAACAAGTAAGTTTTTGCATTAATAAAATAACCCGCCTAAACATGTACATTTAAAACTGAAATAAAGTGCACCTGTTTACATTTTCGGTTTACTGGTGCTTTCCTTCAACTTTCCGCATATCTTTCTCTATCCTGGATGCTCTCCTCAGATATGGAGTCTGCATTTCCCTCTGACAACTAATGGATTGAGTACTTGTTTTGAACTACCCACTGTGGTTGTGTCATTTTGAGTACAACTAACATTGGAACCAGTGAGGGTCATCGATGGGGTTCTTGATTCTCACTATATAATTCAATCATTGCATCTAACTTATGTGTGGCACCCTCAGTATATTTTTTTGAACTCGCTGCATGAGTAATCATTTGATAACAGATTTTCAATAGACTTGAATATCTGCAAGAATTTGGCCGATAATCCCCTGCATCATAGCTGCTATCGATTAACGTGTATCTCATTTTGATGTCCTTCCTCCATCGGTCTAAAATGTACTTCTCTAGTAGAGATTTTATCCTATTACATTTAAATACAGCGAAATGTGCCTACACAATATACCCCTCATCTGAAATAAACCACATGAACACTTCATCTGCATCTTCCCCACTAAAGTCCACAGAAAACATAACCAACTTAGTAAACTCTTCCACACTAACTTCATCCTCTACCAGATAAGTCTTTACTGCATCATCCCTCTTAAGTAACTCTAGATCCAAATCGATAATGCCGGTAAGTTACATCTGAACTTCCCTAAATTTAGCATTTGTGTACAACTCTTGAAATCTCTTTTTGATAGGAGATCTAGATATGCAAGGAATGGTAACGCTAAATGAGTGGAAGTCCGTGTTATTTTCACTCTCAATTTTTTTTCAACACACTATCAAACTGATCAACAAACTCTTTCAAATTTGTCTTAGCATGAACATAACCATCGAAAAAAGTATCCATGCTCTCACTGAGTAGATATATAGTTCATGTATTCCATAGTATGTATCATAGTTGCTTATAATTGTGACCTGTAATAGATACATATTGATGCCATTGAACCTTGATCCGAAATCAAAATTTTTATAGTTTTTTCTTTTTTGTAATTTGTTCTAAAAATATGTACAAAGGTGAGCTCTGACAGCAACTACAACCCCTCCTAATCATGTTTTCACAGACAGCATTATTATGATATATGTAACCCAGTGATGTTATGCTAAAATCCAAGTTGACTAAATGGATTGCAGGTTTGAATTCAAGTGATATGCATCAAACTTGTATGGTACTTTCTTTCCACAAAGTATAACCAGAAAGCCAAAAAGGGGAAAAAAAGTTCAAGAAATATTGAATCCTCGAGGAGAATTAAACGTACAGAAAACTACTTACTAAATTTTCGTGCATCAGTTCTAGAATGGCCCTAGGTTGAATAAATACACAGGTTGAATAAATACGCATTCTAGTTTTTCTCACGTGCTGCCTTTGTCACACTGGGTGGCCAAAGATATACAAAAATAGAAAAAAAAAACATGCATAAAACAGAGCAAAGAATGCTCATACCCACAGTAAAAAAGCTTAGATTCCTTCCATGGGATGCCAAAGATCAAGAAAAATAGAAAAAAAAAATGCATAAAATAGAGTATACCCATGACGACACTCACTTGACGCCCGTTGCTCAGATGGCCAAGGAAGACAGCCGATGAAGACAAGGTGAGACGATGAAGACAGACGTCCTCGCTTTTCTTTCTGAGAGCACAAAAACTGGTTTCTGAAATGAGTTTGGTGCCTAGGTGAGGGTTTCTAAAATAACATCTTCTTCCATTTTTTTTTTATAATAATATAAAGCTAACGTGGCTAATGTCAGACGATTTTGCAATGGGTACCCTAAGGAGGGTACCTGTAGCAGAACTGATATTGGGATATTGAGTTCTGTTAAACACTTAGCCCTTTATCACATTTTTGAATAAAAGTTTGTAACTTAATTAAACAAAGACTTTTTGCTATACAAAAGTCGTTGTGTTAAAATATTATATTATAGTGGGACATTTTACGATTTATAAAAAGCTAAATCATCAATCATTTTTTAATATAGCTGATATAGAGGGCTTCTACATCAGTGGCGTGTTGGATGTATACAAAATAAACTTGCAAGTAAATTTTTTCTTAAATGAAATCCAAAAGCATATAGTTTAGTTTAACTCTCTTGTTCATGAATCATATTTCCAACAATTCTTTGTTCAATCTCCTTTAGTGACCAAGAAGTAACAAACTTAGTGACCAAGAAGTAACATCCTTTAAAGTTTTAATGTTAAAACTTTAAAACTTATGTTCCTTAAAAGGAAAACTACAATATCAAAAAGTGACATTGTTTTTTATGGAAACATACTCATTTCATTAATGAACCGAAGTTACAACTGTAACTTATCAATACATGAAAAATCCAATATATAGAAAATCCAGACTATAAGCTAAACTACGCATCAGCTTTAGGGCTTCCCCACACACAAATTCCCTTGTGGCGGACATTGTCTTAACTTCTAAATAAACTCTTTCATAACAGAGAAAGTGATCTGCAAAACAGAACTTAAAGGCCCCATCTATCCTCTCAAGGAGAAAGAGTACGGGATACTACTATGGACACCAAATCCAATAGCCTATTCCTATTTTATTAAAAACTAAACTAACAAAAAACTACAAATAAACACATTAACAACTATAAGACCACAAGCACTGGTGAGACCTCGGACGTCACGCCCACTGCAAGCATCGGCATCTCGAGCCATGATGGAACGAGCACCCAGCTCATGCACGGACCACAACAACCCGATCGTATGACCACCGGTTGTAATATTGCCCACCACTCTCAAACGGCTCTTGCCCCAGATTAAGTCCGACCAAAAAACCCAACACCTCACTCAGGTCAACAAAAAGCAACAACAAAACAGAAAAACAAAACAACTACAAACACTGAAATGGAAACAAGAAACAAACGGAAAAAAATAAAAATAGATGAACAGTGCACAATGGGTCGAACAGTGGCTCGTGCAGAACATTATTCACTCAAAAAGTGACATGATTTGGAAAACATAGTGCAGACCATAAATATTCCAATCACTGAAAAAATGAACTGAATGGATTTCTTTCATTTGGCACTAAATCTCTCCATCTTATATATCTAAGAATATCTACATGTCAATGAACATCCCAAAACTCTCATGTTCTGCCTTGAAGGATTACTTCTATATGAATCATAAACCTACCTAAAGTACCCAGAGGTTAAATTCTAAGCATCCTTTTGACAGCCTAGTAACAAAATAATATTACTCTGTAATGTACCATTAACTGAGGTACGGCACAAATAATCAAGAACAATTTTATTTGAACTCAGCTGATGTATGTTTCCTCAACTTCCTTTGGTATGTCCAATCTCCAACATGCTTTGAAGCATTGCAATGTGTTAGCTGGAGATTTTTCCAATACTTGCATGGGGTTGCAGAATCGCAAACGTAACAAAAACACTGAAATCAATCCAGAAATTAAAGTTAATTCAATTGCATCGGGTGAAGGATAAATGCACATTGAGTTGATTAGACATTGAATACCATTACCAGCTTACAGTTGTTCTCATGAGGAGTTGTCTCAAAGGGAAAGTCCACACAAAGATGCCTTGAATGCAGATAATCTCTACAAGCCACCTATCCATGATCAAATAAAATGAAAACCTTATGTTAATACATACACACACACACATAACAACATATTTTGAGTAACTTGCTTTCACCGCACAAATGAAAACCTTATCAAAAGCAACAATCCCGCAGACCCCTTCAGATAGGACTGTATACATATGCATCAATCTCTATAATGGTTATTGTTGAGCTTAATTCTTCCTTGTACTAGCTATTTGGACCATACCCATAATCATAACTTCCTTTCACCCTCGACCCCCCCACCCAGCCCCTCTCTCCTGGCACCAGGAACTAAGACCATATGAATTTCACATGCTTGTCTGTTTGAGAAGCTCAACAACTACAGCAGATATAGACTTGTTACATTCAAGCACGAAGATTTAGAAACCTGAATAATAAAGTACTGCAATTTTTCTAAACAAGCTCTAACATGAAAAATGCATTTACATCCAAGTTTTCCCAACCCCCTTCACCATTCATTCATACATCTCAACACAATTTCCAATCTGATTCCCCCAAAATCATTAGCATAAGAAATGCAAAAGAATAGCAATAGAAGCAGCAGCAATTAATACTCAGTTTTCAATCTCTTTTTACCAATATATATTCTGCACAAACCTGGCCCTTTTCTGCAATGACACAGAGATCACTAGTGCCATCAGAAGCAGCAAAAGCATCAGATGGATTAATGTTTAAGGAGAGCTTGGTAAGGTCGATGGACTCAAATGGGTCGAAGTCCAAGATGAAGCAGTCCTCCACTTCTTCGATGCTTTTGATATCTACGCTACTCTTGCTATTGAGGCAAAGCATGGGTCTCATGGGAGTCTCATCTTCCTCTGCACAACAGAATGAAGAAACTAAAAATAAAAATCTTGACTTTCTTGAATGATCTTTCTTCTTGGCTTTTTCTCAGACGAGGGCGACGATATCTCTATCACCTCCGAGTCACTTTCCCCCATTTTACTAAACTATTTGGTTACCAAGGAAAAAAAAAAAAGAATCATTGAGAAGAAGGCTACGATCAAAAAACCTCTAGATATTGATGACGCTAATATATAGCCAAGAAACTCAAAATTTTCGAATTTGGAGACAAGAAGAGACCGTTAGAGTTCCCCAAGATTCGAATATGGGAGAGATAAATGTATCTTTTTCCTCAAAACATTTAAATTCACATAAAAAAAAAAAAAATTAGAACATGGGAGAGATAAATGTATGAAATAAATTTTATTATATTTATTTTTTATTTAAATAAATAGTAGAGTTAGAACTCTAGGAAAAATCTTATTCTTTGGGATTATCCTAAAAAATAAATTAAAAAGAATAATTTTATCTAAAACAAACATCATTAACGTGTATAATTTAATTTAAAAAATAAATTTTAAAGAAAAAATTTTCACATTTTATGATCCCACTTTAACTCATTTCGATGCCAATGGCAAGTGAGGATTGTATAGTGCTGGTTTATGTAAATCTCGTATATTTTTATAAAAAAATAATTATTTTATGTAGATTTCCAGTTTATTGACTTTTGTTAAAGATATACTCAAGTCTTTTAGGATATACTCAAGTCGTTTGTTTTTATAGTTCTTTTCAATTTATTTTATCTCATCTCATTTAATTATTATAATTTTTTCAAATTTTTATATAAAATAAAATAAATAATTTAATTTTTTCTAATCTCAAAATAAAAATAATTTTAAAAAATATTTTAATAATATTTTATTTAATTTTTAACTTTAATCTGCAAAAAACAACTACAACATGCAAATTTATGTTTTAAATGACTATAAGAAACGGTATTGTGAACACATTGACAGGTTATTCTTTTTCTTTGTCTAGTTGACATATTTGCAACCACAGCCTGTATTGGTGGAGTCCATATTCGGACTGAACTTGGTCTTTATAGCATCCGGCCCCATTGCCTACTAAAACATTTGCGGTACACTGGATTTATCTTAATTTAAATTGCATAAACATCGTATAATCATTTTTTTAAAAAATAAAATTTACAAAAAAAAATAATTTTTCATATGAATCTTATGTTTTATTCATTTTTTTTAAAGAGATTATGCGACAATAACATAATTCACAGTTATAAATATCTTTTTAAAAATAAAATAATAAATAAATAAAAGAAACCAACCTTTGAGGCCGTGTTAAGAGGCTTCTACATCAACGATGTATTGGGTATATAAAAAATAGACTTGCAAGTAAACTTTTTCTTAAATAAAATCCAAAAACATATAGCTTAGTTTAACTATCTTGTTCATGGATCATATTCCCAACAAGTATTTGTTCAATCTCCTTTAGTGACTAAGAAGTAACAAACCTAGTACGTGGATCTTAACATATTTAATGTTAAACTTTATACCTTCCATGGGTAGAGATGCAACCAAAACTTTTTGTGGGAAGCCAAACGGAATTGGGATATTGTTAATGCATTTTCTTGTCACAGTTGAATACACACGAGTATGATCGGATGAGTAGTCTCTCTTCTCACACTGTAGTTCGTGGTGGTGATGTGCTTGAAGCTCTTATTTATGGCTTGCTTAATCATAAATAACCGAAAGTAAAGGAGATCAGTGTTCACGTGATTTGACATTGAGACTTATGTCCACAGATTTGGAGTGTAAAAAAGGTTTTATACAAGCTCTCCATCTCCACAAAGCTCTCTACAAGTGCCTATGGAGTTCTCTATGGTCTTCGAGTTCTCCCTCCACCTCTCTAGTCTTCATTCTTCTTCAAGGAAGCCAAAATGGGAAGCAGCCCCCTTCTCTATTTCCGTCTTCCTCTCCTATAGTCTATCTCCTTGCTTTATGTCTTATCCTCTAGTTTTATATCTCATCATCCTTTATGTCTCATCTCCCTTGTTTTATGTTTTCTCCTCCGTCTTTAAGCTCTCATCCTTGCATCATGTCCACTCGTGACTTGGCAGGTAACTCTTCCTACTTCCCTTTCTCTTTTATATCCTTATATACTGGACCTTCGATCTCCATGGGCTCTTTGGTGGGCTTAACTCTTTGCACTCATTTTACCTCCCAACGGATATAAAATCCATCACTCTATTTTGAATCAAAAAATAAATAATAATGCTACGCACAGTTATGAAATATGCAAGTATCGTACAGTTATTTAAAAAAAATAAGATCTACTATTAAAAAATTAATTTCTTTTCATGCAGGTCCTGTATTTATTCACTTTTTTCAAAGCGACTGCACAGCGCTTGCACACTCACGACTGCAAATATCATTTCTCAAAAATAAAAGAGTAGGACTGTGGAAGTTAACGAAATACTTTTTTAGTAAAAATACTTTTTTATTTTCAAGATAAAGTTATTATTTAATTTCTCTTTATAAATTTTCAAAATGTGAATAAAACTGACATTGCATTAAAGAGAAAAAAAATCAATTATAAATATTATATTGACATATATACACTATATATATATATATATATATATATATATATATGTACAAGCCAACGAAATTTGAAACTCTGAAAACACATATAAGATGTCTAAGCAATGATCAGAATGAGACAATTCAATAGGAACGAAATTTATTTAGAAATTTTAGAATGCTTCATACGATGCATCATCTTGATCATCTTTCTATGTATAGTTTAAAAAGAAATAGATAGATTCTAATATTAGTGTTTGTGGGTCGTATTGGTGTAGTGTCAAATCATGAACATTCAACTATATGAGTCAATTCGAACATGACCCATTAAACTAAACGAATTAAACTTTCAAACCCTAATACGACATATTTAAGTAAAAGGTGATACAATACGACCTATTTAAGTAAAAGGTGATACAATACGACTCGATTTGACCCATTTAATAATTAATTAGAAATAGGTCAACATGACACGATTCATTCAACCCATTTTATGTAAATGGGTTAAACTAACCGCAAGAACACGGGTCTCTCGACTCAATATAAGTTGAGTCATTACACTAGCAAGAAGACGAGTCCCTTGACTCACTGCGGGGTAAGGTCCCAAGTCTCCAGACTTAGCGCTGACCCCCCGTTCAACAAAATCGAGTCCTTACATTTGCAAGAAAACGGATCCCTTGACTTGATAAAAGTCGAGTACACTCGCAAGAAGACGGGTCTCTTGACTCGGTATAAGCCGAGTCCTTACACTCGTAAGAAGTAAAGTTCCAAGTCCTCGGATTTTGTCTCGACCCCCCCGTCCAACAAAGCCGAGTCCTTATACTCGCAAGAAGACGAGTCTCTTGACTCGCTGTGGGGTAAATTTCCAAATCCCCGAATTTGGTCCCGCCCCCCTGCGTTTAACAAAGTCGAGTCCCTACACTCACAAGAAGACGAGTCCCTTGACTCGATAAGAGTTGTGTCAGCAGGGTAAGGTCTCAATCCCTCACCATAATTGTGCTAAAAAAAAAAAAGATGGATGAGAAAAGAAGGAAAACAAAAGAATGCAACAGTTGGAAAAAACAAGCTTTCATTCAATTTGTCAAAGCATACAAATTACAAGGTGCTACGCCAAAAAAAAAAAAAAGTGTTATACAAGGCACTACAAAAAAAGAAAGGGAAAAAAGGGGGGCCCGAGCCCATCACTGGGATGAAAGACATGGAGGAACGCCTACAAGGAAGGGAGGATACTCTAGCTTCCCAAAGTTCTTAACAAAAGCCTACACCTCGGAACTTGGAGGGAGGGACGCTAAAGACAAGGTATGCAAGTCCCTGCAACAGGTGTTGGTGCATCTGCTTAAGGCCATCTCGATAGTCGTATGACCAGGCCACGTCCAGGATAGCGTTGGCATTCGCAATTTGAGTTCAAATCTCCTCGGAATACTTGGCAACATCACCCAGATGAGACTTCAAGTTGACAATCCCCATGTTGCGTGATAGGAGGTCAATGTTTTTCTGGATCCCCGACTGCAAGAGCTCACCAATGCATGCCTTCACCTCCCACAGTTGTTCCCTTAAGTGTTGAGCCTCCTGAGAGTGCCTGAAGTTCCCGAATAACAGCCTCGAAAGCTGCCCAACAACTAGGGCCTGACTCCGTCGGGATTCCTCCAACTCCCTTCGCTCGGACTCTGTCTCCTCCCTAGACTTCTACATTTCCTCCTGAACCGACTCCAACTACTCTCGAGCTATCTTCAACTCTGCTTCCTGAGTGACCAAGCTCCATTCGGAAGCAATGCGAGCCTTTCCAAGCTGCTTCTTTGCCAACGTCAAACGAAAGAACTCTTGGTCGGCATCACGCAAAAGGCCCTTGAAAGCCTTCTTCTTCTATTTGCGCCTCGTGGCGACCATCTCCAGATGCTGGTTTTGCTCCATGTACTTTACCTCCCCGATCAGCTCCTTCCGCTCGGTCTCCTTTATTTTCCAAGCCGTTTACTTTAACTTGAAATACTTGAAACGCACCAAGGACCCGAGCTTCCAGTTGGTCTCCTCCAACTCTCCCAATTCCTCCCCGATCGTCATGGCCAATTGGTCTGCGACCTACAAAAGGAAAAGAGAGAAAATGAGTTTTGTGAATAATAATGTGAGTAAGAGGCAAGGCTGGGGCCCGCTTCCGTTCTGCCCCGGAGGAAGATGAACATACCTGGGCGAATAGGGGTCGCAACATCAGGCCTACTTGCTCGGAGGCATCTGCACGAGCCTTCTCCAAGGTCGAGGTCGGGGCTTGCGTCCTCTCCGCCCTGTAGGAAGATGAAGGGCCAATGATCGAAGCTGGGCCACTATCAGTCCCACTCAACCCTGTAGACAAGGGAGGGGGAACGACATCAGTAACTGGAGAGGCAAGCCTGGTGGCCTCCACTGAGCTCCGAGCTGCAGCTGGAGGAACTTCGGCACTCAGCCCCTCGACTTCCCCACCTTCTCCATCTTATTCTTCTTCCTCCTCCCCTCCCTCGTCTTGGAAGACGAATTCCGCCCTCATCCCTTCTAGGTTGTGGCTCAAGGAGGGCTTGGCTCTACCTCCCGTGACCCAAGCTTCGGGGTTGTCTCACCTTTGTCTCCCCCAGTATCTCCATGAGTTGAGGCTCAGGAAGGGCTTGGCTCTTCCTCACGTGACCCGGACTCCAGGGTTGTCTCGCCTTCCTCGTCCTCGGTATCTCCATGAGTTGAATCTCGAGAAGGGGGTTGCTCTGCTTCCCGGAGCCCGGCCGATGAACCTGCCTATGGGACCCTGCTTACCGTCTCCTCCTAAAGAGTATCCTCAAAAGAAGTAAAGGGCCTGAACGAGCTAGGCTCGTGAGGGAGGGGTGTGCCAGTGAGGTAAAAAACGCTGCTTGAAGATCGCAAGCATCCATTTCTTCTGCGGAAGGAAGCAACAGGTCCTGGATTGGTTCGGTGGGTCGAGAACTGGTCGGAGCAAAAGGATCGACAGCAGGGCCAGAACCACAAGGAAATGACGTTGTTGTCCCCCATGTCGAGGGAACTAGAATCTCCGCACACATGGACTCCCGAGCGCAAGGCATTTGGGGACGACTTCTAGATTCCCCGACATGACCACTAGAAGGAGAAGAGCCCTCAGCCTCACCACTTTGTGGAGGAGAATTGTTGCGTACCTTCAGTCGCTTGGCCCGGTGGCTAGAAGGACGTGAGGCACGTTTTCGACGAGAGTGTTGGGTCTCAAGAGGCGGGATGCTACCCAAGAAATTCTTTCCAATGGCATACAAGCAGTTGGGCATAGTTAAGTTGTTGCAGATGTTCTCGTCAGAAAGGACCACATTGGTCTGCGACTCATCCGTGTGGGCCCACGCCCAAGCTGTGACGAACACAAATCGAGCCTCTTCCCTCCAATTGAGAGCAAGCTCTAGGCTCTTTGCGGAAGGGGGGAACCTCCAACACGACTAAATAGGGAACTCCTCATGGGCGACTTCCCCCTCAGGATACTCATAGTCCGGGCCTGACACAAAGAAGAACTTTCGCGACCATTCATTTATGCTCGAGTGACATTGCTCGAGCAAAACAATCTTTCGGCCTGAAGACCCAGCCTGGAAGCTGACGATGCTACTCGGTCAGAAGACAAGCCGATATGCTACCCGGTCGGTAGACAAGCCGGTATGCGTAAAAGAATTCCCGAGCCGTCAGGTCTGGGTATTCTTTGGGTGTCTTGCTAAGTACCATCCAGTAAATGATACAATTGGAAATCAGGAGGTGCCACGCGTTTGGGTGGAGCTGTGACGGGGCCAGTCCAAGGTAATTTAGAACCTCGCAAATCGGGTGACAGAACGGGAAGCGAAGATCATTGGCGAGCATTAATTGGAAAAGAGCCACCCTTGTCGCAGTGCCGTCAGGGTTAACCACATGCTCTCCTCGAGGAATCTCCAGAACCACAGAATGAGGAATCTTATACTTGGAGCGGAATGCCATGAGGTCAGTGCCGGAGATGGAGGAAACCCAGTGTTTCCCCCCGAAGTATAAAGCAACAAGATCAGCTTTACGTGCCACTGTGACGATGGAAAGCAGCAGGAAAAACGAAGCGGACTCAAAGGGAGGAGAATGCTGTTGAAGGAGGAATGGTCGAAGGAACACGATAGCTGGAGAAATGGAGGAACTCGAAAGAAGAAGTGGACTATAAGAAACTCGAGGGAGGCTGTAAGGAACTCGAAGGAAGACTATAAGAGAGGAAGAAGAGGGAGAAGTGGGCTTTATATAGTAGGGGAAGATTGGATGGCACACAGGAAATGAAACGACCCTGACAATGATGACGCCAGTGAAAGCCACGCGGATACCAGAAGCCGAGGTGACGTCTCGAATGGCAGCCGTCACGTCAGGTGTGTGGGGGGGGCACAGACCAATGATGTCCTAGGGCGTGAAGAGAAAGACAGTCAGCACGTCCAATCAACCGTTGGGAGATGGAACGCTTGCGAGAACAGAGGAAAAGCATTTATTGAGCGTGCAACTGGCCTCGGGAAGTAGAATCGACAGGAACCGAACGGGCGGCCTTTATCGAAGTAAAGGAAGCTGAACTGTCTGTGGGATTAAAAGCATTATAAATTCCCATCACGCGCACATGATAGAAATTCGCAGGGTACTATGAGGGAGGGCCCTTCCCAGAAGGGCCCGGGCCCAAGAAGGATGAGCCATGGAACCCATGTGAGGAAGGGCCTAAGCCTAGGAAGGTTGAGCTATGGAACCCCGGGTCCGAGGAGGGGAAGCCAGAGGCCTCTGGCCAGAAGACCAGAAACCAGCATTTTCAACTCGGGAAGGCCTTTTGACACAAGCTCGGAGGGATTAAGGAGAGCATCTCATAACTCGGCAACTTACCAAGCCCTACCGTATGGCATCAAGTAGGACATCCCACTGAACGCAGACTGCTAGGCATGCCCGATCATGATCTCGTCAGACTCAAGGAACGCCGCACTCAATGCACATGTCAGAAAGCCCAACAAGCTACGGCATGCCCCCCAGAGCATGTAGGACGACTCGGTTACGATCTGACACACGACCTTAGCAGAAAGGAGGCAGCAGGTCTGGCCTAGCATGACCTAACATGGCATGATCTCCCTCAGCCACAGACTGACACACTGTGGTGACAGAAAAATGAGTGGTAGCAGGTCTGGCACCTGACATACCATAATTTCCCTCAGTAGAGGAACCCGGATCAAGTATAAATAAGGGCTATCCCTTCCATAGGAGGTCTCTCTCTCGCTCTCTGTCTGAAAAACCTTACTATCACTTTGTATTTTTGAGCTTTCTTCATATATCTATCCATTGACTTAGGCATCAAAGTGATCTCAAGTGTCACCGGAGCCTCTTATCCCCTTAGTTGCAAGCGACGTGGAACTTGGATATAATAGTACTACTCAAGCTGTGAAATACGACATCAACATATATATATATATATATATATTTATATATCATGGTATTCACGAAGTCGTTTAAAAAGTTTGGATTAATCAATTAATTAGAAGTGATCGATTTATGTGGTCTAGGTTGTCGGGAGGGAATATGTACCTAGAGAAGCGACAAAGTCTTTGATGATCAATTACGTACTCTACATGACTTATCCTCCCTTTCGATTCAATACATGATGCATTAATCAAGGGTTTTTTTTTCTTCTAATGTCTTGGCTTTTCCGTCGGAAAGGGAGCATGAACCTGGAGATCATGATCATGAAGCTATTAAAGTCTTGGATAATTTGAATCTTTGCACCTAAATATTTAATGACGTGATTTGCATGCATTAGGTATAAACTGATCTAACTTGTATGGAATTTTCAAACAAAGAAGTTAAGAGACCAAGCTTTTCCAAATCTAGAATTACAGGTCAGATTGAATGGATTGAACAAGATAGAGATTAATTTCCACATGAGATCATCTAGTTTTTCTATAATTATCCAGAATCTGTTTTTTTTTTTTATTAAAATTACATAATTTTATATTTTTCTCCAAAAGAAATTATATATAAGGGATATAATTTTCAAATGATCCAATTAATACTGATATGTATATATATTTATATCTATATATAAGATTATATAATATTGGGATGCCAATAGTGAAATAAAGAGTAGAAAACCGCGCATTATATATAGGGTAAGGTTACTATGCCGCCCAGACATTTTTTTTTCTTTTTACATTTTTTAAATCTATTTAAATTTTTTTTAAAAATAAAAATATACATCAATATACTTAAAATTACTTACTTAATTATTAAATAAAAAATATTAACCAGCGATCAACTAGAACGGTCAAACGTAAAAGACATAGTAGCTTTTCCATTATGTATATAGTGGATTGAGGTGAAGTACTACTACTGTGTGGAAATTATGATAAAACATTGGAGCAAAGTAATTAATATTATAAGCTTAAGAAAAAATCTAGACATAAGTTTCATATTCTTGTACATAACTTAAAAATATGTAATTTTATTCTTTTACATATTTTTAAGTAGTGTGTAGAAATGTGAGGTTTCTGTATAGCATAACTAGATCTAAGCTTAATATAATATATAATATAATATATTTATGTAGATAATGCATTTGGTGGCACGTCCCTGCCCTACTTACCAAAACATATATACTTTTTCTTATGTTATTTTTGCATACATGCATGCGTACTGTTCATACATTTATTAATTCTAAAGTAATTAACCAACTTTAGGTTGTGGGAATTAATCACCGTCTAGATCACTTTTGTATATATATATATATATATATATATATATATATATATATATATATGTTGATGTGAAGAGATCTTCAGCAAGTACCGCTGCGCCCAAGATTGAAATTTTGACGAGGGGCTGCTTGTGATTGTGAAAGCTAGTTGGTGGGGGAATCCATGCAGGGTTGGTGGGGAAGTTGGTGAAGACGGTGTATACGGTTCTGAATTCTCTTTGAGCTAGCTTAATTATATCTTGTAACAATTATATTTTATTAAATTTTATAAGAGAACTACACGTTAAATAATCAATAATTTTAAAAATATTTTGATA
Source organism: Juglans regia (assembly GCF_001411555.2). Lineage (NCBI taxonomy): Eukaryota > Viridiplantae > Streptophyta > Magnoliopsida > Fagales > Juglandaceae > Juglans > Juglans regia. The sequence goes on from NC_049916.1 coordinate 6,048,102, forward strand.
AAACAAGATCTTTTATTAAATTTTATAAGAGAGTTATATATTAAATAATCAAAAATTTTAAAGATCTTTTAATAAAATAAAACTTAACGAAAAAATAACAAAAAATTATTGTTTATAATTAGATAATTACTTATTATAATAGAATATATATATATATATATAATCTTTCTTCCAAACCATTAAAGCTGGTGTCAAGTCATGATTGGACACGGGAAAGTTAAAAAAAAATTAAATTTGAGAGTTTGAAATAGGAGATGAGTAAGTATTTAAATAAAATCTAGAATACTTTTTATTGCATGTATAGATTTTTTAGACAATATTAAATACTCCATAAATGTTGTAAGAAATTAAGAATCATTTCACACGTCTATCTTTATTTTACTTTAAATATAGATTCAACCACATCAGACACTGCAAACATAACTAACATTCTCACATTAATTGTATTGATTAATTTGTGCACAAGCCATGATTGCAATGATGAAGGTGTACATATATATATATATACATGAGAAGGTGAGTGGGTTTAAGTGAATTGCAAGACATCACAAAATATCATATGATTTAAGAAAATATCATATGATTTAAGAAGGTGGCACGATCGATTAACTGTTGTGTAAGGAGAAAGTAATGAAATAAGATGGCTCTACAGCTACCGCTCCCAGCTCCTGCTGGGAGCTACCGTTAGTGTTAGGATTTTTTTTTTTCATATATATATATATATATTTTAATACTTTTAAATATTTTTAAAAAAATTAAAAAAATCACAATAGTATTAAAAAATATATTCTTAATCACTAAGTAAAAAAATATTAAAAAAATAAAAAATGAGAGCGGGAGCTACCAGCAATAGCCCCGAGCAGGAAGTGTATCATTTCCCAATGAAATAATATGATTCAACGTCATTTTATAAAGATGGGTCCACTTACCAAACTTTTCCACTCTTGACTGCTAATATTAAAGGTTGGAATTATTAGCATAGATGATAACACTAAGCATGTTTTAGAAGAACCGTAGAAAACCTTTCTGTTATTCTCTACAATTTCTGTAACTATTTTTATTCCTTTTTGATTCTATATTCTCTTGAAAAGGCTGTGTATATAAACACGTGAAATGTAATGATAAAGTACTGTGGAATTCAGCAAATATGCAACTCTGATATGGTATCCAAAGCCTCTCGACCACTAGTCATTCTGATTTCATGGCCATTTGCTCTGCACCCCTGATTCCCCCTCCCAACCCTTCCCTTGCTTCGTCCTTTTCCAGTATCGTTTCCATAAAGTTAACCACAGATAATTACCCTCTATGGAAGGTACAGATCAGCGCCTACCTGAAAGGTCAAGATCTCTACAAGTATGTCGATGGGTTTTTTCCTTGCCCACCTAAGTTCCTATCTATTCAAACAACCACTCCAACCATTAATTCAAGCTTCACTTACTGGAAAAGAACGGATCAACTTGTTCTTAGCATTTTATTCTCTTCCCTTTCGGACTCTGTTGTAGGACATTTTCTTTTTGTCATCACGTCTAGCAACTTATGGCATTCTCTGGCTTCCATGTTCACTTTGTACTCACATGCAAAGCAATTTCAAGTGCAATTTCAACTTGCAAATTTATCTCGTGGCGACATAGCCATCACAGAATATTTTGGCAAAGTTCGTGCTCTAGCAGACATTTTAGCAATCTCTGGTAATCCCTTACCTGATCAAGATTTTGTTACCTATCTACTTACTGGTCTTGGTTCAGCTTATGAGTCATTCATAACTTCTATCACCACACGGGCTGAACCCATCTCTTCACATGAATTATTTCAACTGCTGCTTGTACATGAAAATCGTATTGCTCATGCTGCGCGGCCTTACAATCAAGTTGAGCTTTCAGCTCACTTTACTACCACTGGAAGCCGAGATCAGCGTGGCAGAGGTTTCACGCGAGGAGGTCGACATGGTCGCAATGGAAGAGGTCGCATAAACAATCCCTTAAGAGGAGGTTGCAACACTCACTCTGCTTTTTTCCCTATACCCAGTCTCAGAATGCAACCTCCAGGCCTCACTGTCAAGTATGCCAAAATTATGGGCATGTTACATTACAATGCTATCATCGGTTTGACCACTCTTACCAGTATGAAGCACCACCTTCCCTTTCTGCAAATCTCACAACCTCAAACACCCACCCTGATGTCAGCTGGTACCCAGATTCAGGGGCAACTCACCACATCACTACTGACTTGAATAATCTCAGTCTCTTTTCAAAACCCTATCAGGGTGGTGAACAGATCCGAGTGGGTGATGGTTTGGCTCTCCCTATACAGAACATTGGTGACTCTTCTCTCTTCCCCTCCTCCTCTTCTTCATCCTTTACTCTTCGTAATTTACTCCATGTTCCCTCAATCACTAAAAATCTCATTTCAGTTTGTAAATTATGTACTGAAAATGGTTGCTATTTTGAATTCCATGCATCTCATTTTGCTGTGAAGGACACATTGACGGGAACGCTACTCCTCACAGGTCCTACCCGTAATGGGCTCTATCTTTTTCCCTCTACGTCGGCTTCATCTTCATCACCTTCAACTCATATCGGCGAGAGGACTTCCATGGCTCAGTGGCATCTTCGGTTGGGTCATCCGTCCCTTACTTTAGTTTCTCGTGTTTTGCATCACAATCGTTTGACGTTTCTCCCCACAGACAACACCTTCCAGTGCTCAGCGTGTCGCTTGGCCAAAAGTCATCAGCTACCCTTTCACAGTAATCGGGCTCAGGCAACAAAGCCTTTGGACTTATGTGCGGATTTGTGGGGCCCAGCCCCTTATGTTCCTTCAAGTAGTTTTAAATACTATCTATCCTTTGTTGATCAATTTACAAGATACACTTGGTTCTTTCCTTTAAAATTAAAATCTGATGTCTATAATATTTTTCTCAATTTCTTACCCTATCTTGAGCGTTTATTCAATAAAAAATATTAATCGTCTTACAAACTGACGGTGGTGGTGAATTTAAACCACTCACTCCATTTTGTCAAAAATTGGGCATCACTCATCGCTTCTCATGTCCTCACACTCATCAACAAAATGGACTCGTCGAGCGAAAGCATAAACATATCGTTGAGACTGGACTTGCACTTCTAGCCCATGCCTCTCTACCTCTCACTTTTTGGCCCGAAGCATTTGAGACATCAGTGTATTTAATTAATCTCCTCCCATCTCCAATCTTGAAAAATAAATCACCCCATGAACTTGTCTTCAACAAAATTCCAGATTATAACTTTCTAAAAGTTTTTGGTTGTGAGTGTTGGCCAAATTTACGTCCATACAACAATCATAAACTTCAATTTCGGTCCACATCTTGTCTTTTTCTGGGCTATAGCCCTTCACATAAGGGCTACAAATGCTTGGATTGTACTACAAACCGAATTTATGTGTCCTAAGATGTAAAATTTAATGAACAATCTTTTCCGTTGTAAAAAACGCCGCCCATACCCACTACTTTCCCTTCGTCAAATCCAAATAACACCAAGGTCCACTTACCTGTCTTCACTGAATCCATCCTCGGCCCAAGCCCATCCCCAAATTCACCTATTTCTTCTTCCTCAAACAATTTGTCTCCTTCCTCCTGATCCCCTGCATCTTCCTCTTCGACAGAGTCTTCTCCAAATCCGTTCTCTTCTCCCACCACTCTAATCCCTCCACGTTCTGCTATCATAACTCGAGCCTAGACAAACTCTTCCTGTCCCCTTGTTCGAACAGATGGCACTGTGACCTATCCCACTCGGCAATGTCTCACCGTCACTACCACTATTCCCGAAACTCCATCAAGCTTTACAGTTGCCTAAAAAATACCCGAATGGCTTGATGCCATGAATGAAGAGTACAAAGCTCTCATACAGAATCAAACGCGGACTTTAGTTCCACCTGATAATGCTTCTAACATTTTGGGTTGCAGGTGGATCTACCGAATGAAATTCTTTGCAAATGGCTCCATTGACCGTCGAAAAGCAAGATTGGTAGCTAAAGGCTACCTTTAGCAGGTTGGAGTCGACTATCATGATACATTCAGTCCTGTGGTAAAAGCACCCACCATCCGTCTGATACTCTCCATAGCGGTTTCCTGTGGGTGGCCCTTATGACAAATAGATATCCCGAATGCCTTCCTCCACGGCTCCTTATCGGACACAGTGTACGTGCAGCAACCGCAAGGATTTTTTGATTCATTCCATCCCAACTACGTGTGCAAGTTACAGAAAGTCATTTATGGCCTCAAGCAGGCACCACGGGCGTGGTTTGCCCAACTAAGCTCATGGCTTCTACGGTATGGTTTCGTAGCCTTCAAAGCTGATCCATCTCTGTTTATTTTATCCAATGGTGATCTACGAATTTATCTACTCATTTACGTTGATGACATTGTCATAACATCATCTTCAAAAGCATCTGCCATTGACACACTCATTTGTGATTTGAGTAAGGCCTTTCCAGTCAAGCACTTAGGTCCTTTAGCTTACTTTCTTGGACTAGAAACAGACTATACACGAGATGGTCTTTTGCTCTCTCAGCGAAAGTACATAAAAGACTTACTCATTCGCAGCAACATGCTGCATGCGAAATCCATGAGCTCACCCATGGTAGCCTAACTCAAACTCTCTAAGTTTGACTCCCCTGATTTTGAGGATGTCACATTATTCAGAAGCATTGTAGGTGCTCTTCACTACCTTTCACTCATAAGGCCCAATATATCATTCTCTGTAAATAAGGTGTGCCAGTTCATACACTCCCCAAAGCTCCCACACTAAAGTGCTGTAAAAAGGATATTATGATATCTCAAAGGCACAATCAATTATGGTCTTCATTTTTCATCTCAATCTCCTTTTATCCTACAAGCATATTCTGATGCCGATTGGGCAGGATGTCCCAATGATCGTCGTTTGACTGGTGGTTCTTGTATTTTTCTTTGTACACACCTGATTTCTTGGAGCTCTAAAAAGTAAAGAACAGTCGCAAGATCAAGCACCGAGGCTGAGTACAAGTCGGTTGCTACCTCTGCAGCAAAGCTTATTTGGCTTCAAAATGTGATATGAGAATTAGGCCTTCCACTTTCTCAAGCTCCAATTTTATGGTGTGATAATATTAGAGCCACTTACTTGGCTGCCAATCCGGTCTACCATTCCCGAACAAAGTACATGGACCTTCATATTCACTTTGTGAGAGATCAAGTTGCTGCCAAGACCCTTGATGTCTCTTTCATCGGCTCCAAAGACCAGCTTGTTGATGTCCTTACAAAACCATTGTTGCTGAAAAATTTGCTCGTTTTCGATCGAGTCTCAAGGTCGTTGATACTCCATTGGACTCGAGGGAGCGTATTAGCATAGATGATACCACTAAGCATGTTCTAGAAGAATCGTGGAAAACCTTTCTGTTATTCTCGACAATTCTTGTAATTGTTTTTATTCCTTTTTGATTCTGTATTCTCTTGAAAAGGCTGTGTATATAAACACGTGAAATACAATGATAAAGTACTGTGAAATTCAGCAAATATGCAACTCTGATAGGAATGTCACACTCCTATGCATGTATACGCAGTTGAAATCGAGGGTACGTAGAAGAAGAAGTCGTGCAAACTACTACTTATTGAATCATTAAAAGTCTTTGGGAAAAATAAAGCATATTCGAAAACTCTTTTTTTTTTAAAAAGAGTCCATTTTAAGAAAAGTCAGCTAATAAATTTAAGAAAGAAAAGTCAATTTTAGTATATTGTGCAGATAAAAATCCTTGTATTTTCAATTAAAGTTTCCACTAAAAATGTGCTTTATGGTACCCAAACTAAGTTTTCGCATTGAGATAATAGTTATAATTGTAAAGCATAAGTGCATGTAATTATTTAAAAAAAAAAATGAATAAATATGAGATTTATATGAAAAAAATTAATATTTTTACAATAAATCTCACTTTTTTTAAAAAAAATTACACGACGTTTACGTATTATATAATCCATTTGAAAAAAGATAAATAAATACGATATCTATATGAAAAAAAAATTAATTTTTTAATAATAAACATCATTTTTTTTAAAAAGATTGCACCACTACATTTTTGCATTATATAACTATACTTAATATTACTCTTACACATTTTGGTACCCAAGTTTTGTTTTGGTTTTTTTTTTTTTTTTCATTGGGGAGGGGGTCCAACCAATAACTCCATTTGAAAAGTTGGGTGTTGTCCTTTGACAGTTTGACTAATATCCCAACTTTTCAAATGAAGTTAAGAAGTTGGGAGTGAGATGATAATTTTATGTTTCATTTAAAAATTTAAAATATTATATTTTAATATTATTATTATTTTGAAATTTAAAAAAGTTGAATTGAGATTTAAAAAAGTTGAATTGTTTATTATATTTTGTATAAGAATTTGAAAAAAGTGTAATGATAATATGAGAATTTTGTGTCTCATCTCCACCCCAAAACCTGCCCTGCTTTTATTAATGTGCTTTTATTGATAGGGCCTTCCAACTTCCAAGGCCTAAAGCTAAAATTTTGAGTGGGGTTTTTTTTTATAAAAAAATAAAATTACATAAAATTATTTTTATTTTAATACGATATTTTTATTTAAAAATAAATCTTATAGTTGTGTAAAGTAAAATTATTAATTAAGATTTTAAACTAAATTTTCAACTAATAACTAACTTAGTCTTTATTAGAAGATTTTTTATTTAGAGAGAATTTTATCAAATCTCATTTTACAAGAAGTAGTTTTAGACTCTTAGAAGCAATTATAATTATTATTATCAACAAAATTATGTAAACAACCTATACATTTGGGGAAAAAAAAAAGAGCTCTTAACTCCTCAAATGATTATACAAAAACTTTTTATGAACACTCGAAAATTAGATTTTGCTATTTATAATTATCATATTATATATTAAACTAATGATGATAAAAGATAAGTGTATTCTTAGAATGAGAGGACGTAAAATAGTTATTATATGGGATACTTTTAAAACTAATAATGACTTAATATATATCTATTTGATACTTTTTATGTTCTCTCATTGAGTTAATTAAGTTTTTTAATTGGATATTTTTTTTTTCTCTTTAAAGAATTCTACTTACTTCTTGTTTTTGTTGGGGATTTTTTCTGCTGGAGGGCCTTAGGCAATTGCCTAAATCACCTAATGGAGAGCCGGCTATTATAAATGAAGGTTATCAATAAAATTAGAGTTATCCTACAATATTTCTAATAAAAGCCACTTATTGCCTTGCAGCTTTCTCCCTATATAAGTAATAGTTGGAAGCACACTAAGAAGGATGCTCTTCATGTATATGTTATATATGCAACAAAGGTTTATTTTTTGCTTTGATTCTGTTTTATTAGTCAATTATATGGTCAATGAACAACAAGAAGACAAATGCTCTATTATATTTATAAGTGTCAAAATTTGGGTTATTTGAGTTATAATTGAATATAGTTAAATTTGGATTAAGTCAAAGTTTAAATTAGTTAATATCTAGTAAAAGAAAAAACAGTTATATGCTAGGAAAAGCGTTTAGGGCATGAGTGAATAGATGGTTGACCTCAGAGTATGTATTACGAAATGTAACAGATATATAAATACTTGTAGGATTAGTGAGTGTTAAGTTTAGTTTTGGTTGATTTCATTATAAATAAAACGTTTAGATCTAATTCGTCTATCAGTTCTAAATCTAGTATGCTCACTGATATCATTAATGAGGATAACTTTTCTATTAAATAAACTGATAATATTGATTTTAATAAATAGAGTATTCCAAATATTAATGTTAAATCCATTTACAAAATTAGTTGATTCAGTCTGCTTTAATGACTGAATTCAATGTTAAAATTGTTGAATAAATATATACTAATTCCATGTTAAAAAGTTACAAATATATATATATGATGGTATCCACAAAGCCATTTAAAAGGTTTGCAGTTAATTAATTAGAAGTGATCGATGTATGTGGTCTAGGTTGTCGGGAGGGAATATGTACCTAGAGAAGCTACAAAGTCTTTGATGATCAATTACTCTACATGCATGATTGATCATCCGGCCTTTTGATTCAAAACATGCATTAATCAAGGTTTTTTTTTTTTTTTTTCCAATCTCTTGGCTTTTCCGTCGGAAAGGGAACATGAACCTGCAGGAGATCATGATCATGAAGCTATTATAAAGTCCTGGATATGACGTGATTTGAAGTTTGATCTGCATGCATGCGTTAGGTATAAACTGATCTAACTTGTATGGAATTTTCAAACAAAGAAGTTAAGAGTAGACCAAACTTTTCTAAATCTGGGTCAGATTGAATGGATTGAACAAGCTAGAGATTAATTTCCACATGAGATCATCTAGTTTTTCTATAATTATGATAAAACATTAATGGAGCAAATTAATTAATATTAATTATAAGGTTAATATAATATATTTATGTAGATAATGCATTTGGTGGCACGTCCCTGCCCTACTTACCAAAACTTATATGCTTTTTCTTATGTTATTTTTGGTTACATGCATGCGTACTGTTTATACATTTATTAATTCGAAAGTAAACAACGGCCAACTTTAGGTTGTGGGAATTAATCACCGTCTAGATCACGTTTGTATATATAGAATAATATATAGTATATACACGTTGATGTGAAGTCAGATCGTGGTCAGCAAGTACTGCATGCTGCGCCCAAGATTGAAATTGAGGAGGGGCTAAGCTGCTACTTGTGATTGTGAAAGCTAGCTGGTGGGGAATCCATGCAGGGTTGGTGCGAAAGTAGGTGAAGATTGTATATACATATATATACACTAGCAGTGTATTTACGTGCGATGCACGTTTGTCCTGTATTAGGTTATTCTAAAATATAAACATCTAATATAGAATAAGAGAATTTAATGATAAGGTCTATGAAGATAACATAATTAATTGTTTAAGTAAACTATAATTGTTTAAAGTCTCTGATAATAGATTTAGACAGACTATATGTTTAAGCAAGTCAGAAAAGTGAATATTACATAATTGTTTTTTTGGTTACTGAAAGTATAGTTTAAAACGACTAAATATTACATAATTGTTTCTATAAACATGCATATATAACTAATAAGATATAACATTTGATTATGTCGAAATGTAATTAAATTATATGATTATATTGATTAATTCAATTAGTTTTATTATATAATATGTAATCAGAATAAATTATGAGGTTTTTAATTTAGATATAAATAACAAAAGGAAAAAAAATTTGCTTAGTAGTAAAATAATAGTAAAAGAAGTATAATTACATAATTATAATTTAAAAATATTTTAACAAACTTTATTATTAATATTCATAAAATTTATATTTCATTATGTTCTTGAAGCATATTTTAAAATACAAGTTTATGCACAATATTAATTTTATTGAATGTGTACTCTATTTTATCAAATTATTTAATTAAATTTTCTATTTTTAAAAATTTCAATATTTTACTAATTGATTATGTATAATTATATGGGTAAAACTGTAAATATTAATGTAAGTATTTACATATAGAACTAAATTTGTCGGTAGAATTTCTTGTCTCAAGTTTATATATATAAAAACTTTCATTAATACCACTACTAAACTTTTATTTTTTAAAATCTAATAATTATTTAATCGGAAAGTACATCTCTATTATTTACAAACTTTATTATTAATATTCATAAAATTTTTATTTCATTTTGTTCTTGAAGCATATTTTAAAATACAAGTTGTAAAATTCAACCATAATATTCAATGACCCAAGGAGCATTGAAAAAATTCAGAATATTTTATTTTTATATTATTCTCACATTTTTCATTATTAAAGTAAATCTCTTTTATTTTGAAAATTCTAAAGATATTATAATGATAGAAAATCATTTAGATAAAATGATTTTAGTTAATTAAAAATATTATGAGATTTAAATTATATTAAAAACTCTAATTATTTACATGATTTTAATTTTTTAAAATATTTAATAAAATTTTATCATTTATTTTACTGTTTAGAACTGTTTATTACTGTAATTGTTTATTATTGTTCACGAGTAATGTTCGGTACTGTTTATTATTGTATCACATATTATAGCACTGTTAATTACTATTTGTATTGGTTAGTAGTATTTATTATAAAAAAATCTTCACTACCTTCTAACACTCTACACTCCATATTATTTTTAATTTTTATTATTTTTTTATCAAATATTTATTATATGTATAATAATTTAAAAAGAATAAACTCACAAAAAAATTTAAAAAAAAATATTAAAAATTTAAAAAATTTTAAAAAATATAAAATGTAAAATGTGATAGAAGTTGTGTAGTAAAATTCATTTATTATTGTGGTACTGTTTATTATTGTTGTATATAGCCGAAATAATTTATCATTGAATATTCACAAAATTATTATTTTATTTTATTTTTCAAGCATCTTTTAGAGTATAAGCTTATATACAATATTATTTTTAATAAGTACGTACTCTATTTTATCAAAATCTTTAATTTAAATTTCAATTTTTAAAATTTTTAATATTTCAATAATTGATTCTGTATAATTATATAGGTAAAACTATAAATATTGATATAAGTATTTACATATAGAAATAGATTTGTTGATAAAGTTTTCCTATATAAAAATTCTATATGTAGCCACTTTTATGTTTTATTTGTACATTTTATTAATGTAATTGACTGTGTTACAATTTTAAATATAATTTTTGCTGCTAGTTATATTATCTTGAATACATAAGATTTAAATTTTAAAAATTTATTTTTTAAATTAAATTATGTCATATAAATAATATATAATGTAAAAACCTTCAAATAATTTTTAAACTAATTCGAAATTATAATTTGAAACAGTTCAAAGTTCATGCAGAATAAATATTGAATAAATGACATTAAATAATTGACTTAAAAAATTCTAAAATCAATGAAGCAAAATAAATTATTTCAGTTATTAATTTACAGTATGAAATTAAGAAGTTAAAGGATCCATACTTTTGATACTTTTATGAGTAGCTTGTTGTTGGGATATCTTGTTTCCACTTTCAACTTCACGGAGTTCAACCTATGTAAAAAATTCAACAATGTAATATTATAGTAAAAACAAAAGTATAGTTGTAAAGAAAAGAAAAAAAAAATATTACTATTGAACATTTTCAGATGGCAAATTGTAGGACATATAAATACTTATTCAATGTATTTGACACAATTATTTTTTCTTAAACTCTCTCTCTCTCGTAGGCGAGTCCGGAGCACGGCTGGTTCTCCTCCAGCGCTGCCCGGCGCCGCCGAGTCCCGGCTATCGTCACGGCCAACATCGGCGTGTTCTCCTCACGCCGGCGAGCATCCCTGGCAGTTTCAATCTTCCCCACACGCAGCCATGGATCTCCTCCGTGGAAGGAGAACCGAAATGGGTTTCTTTGATTTTTTTGAGTTTCCGCCGCCGTACGCCGACACCGACGGTCACGACCACGACGGAGGAGTCCCCCTCAAGGCGGCGACCATCCCAGCCGCCTTCGCATTGGGCCACGCGTAGCCCTCGGTCTCCCCCACGGAGACCGAACGGAAATGGGTTTCACCCATTTGTTTCACGTTACGCCGCCGTACGTGGCCACCGAACCTCACGACCACCACCGACGAGTCCCCTTCAAGGCGGCGACCATCACACCCACCTTCGGAGTCCCCCACGCGCAACTCTCCGTCTCCCCCACAGAAACGCACACAGAGAAAGAAGAAAAAAATATGCGAGAAACAGGAAAAAAAAAACAAAATGGAGAAGTTAGAGGTGAGATTAGATGAGAAATGCATACCAACGGGTGGAAGAAATCTGAAGAGTACGGGAAAATTTTTTCTTCGTTGAGTTGAGTTTGAGAAATGTTCTGTAAATTTGAATTGTTCTGTAAATTTGAGATCTAAGTGTAGATCTGATATTTCATCTGTTATATATGTAAAGAAGATTAGCTATTTTACATGTATAAGATATTTTGCATGCTAACTGAATGAGGAAGATGAGTAAAATCTGAACTGAATATCAGAATAGAATCGGAAGAAGCAACGAGAAAAAGAAAACGCTGTTTCTGTTACTATTCACTACTGTTCATCTTTATACACGCTTTTAAGATTAAGGAAGATATAATGATTAATTTTTTTTTATATCAATCTCATATTTATTTATTTTTTTTAAATAATTACATGATAATTGTTGTTGCAATTTTCATTTCTATATATACATATATATATATAATTTTTCTTCCAAACCAATGCTAGTGTCAAGTCATGATTGGGACATGGAAATAATGTTTTGAATACCGTACCGGATGGTGTACCGGTCAAGACATTAAAACGAAATATTTTAATATCGATATCGTTTCGAAATAGTCGATATATGAATAAATTATATATATAAATATATATAAATTATATTTTAAAATAATAGTCTATATATGAATAAATATATATTATAAATAGTCTAATTTAAATTGAATGTCAAAAAATAAGTTTGTAGTTTGAAAAAATGAAAAAAAAAATTAAAGGCCGAAATACAGACCGATACAGTCAGACCGGTACGAAACACCTAAGATACCTGTACCAGCCATTGGGCCAATACGAAGAATTTCGACCATACCGGCCGGTACGATACAAAATTTAAAATAATGTACGGAAAAGTTCAAGAAAATAAAATTTGAGAGTTTTGAGTAAATATTTAAATAAAATCTATAATATATTTTATTGCATGCTTAGATTTTTAGACAATATTGAATTCACAATAAATATTGTAAGAATCATTTCACACGTCTATCTATTCAACCACGTCAGAAATTGCAAAGCCAACATTCTCACATTAATTGTATTGATTAATTTGTGCACCTGAAGCCATGATTGCAATGATGATATATATATATATATATATATATATATATAGAGAGAGAGAGAGAGAGAGAGAGAGAGAGAGAGAGAGAGATGAGACGTTGGGTGGAGGGTTTAAGTGGATTGCAAGACATCACAAAATAAAAAAAGGTAGAGATATGATTTAAGAAGGTGGCACGATCGATTAATTGTTGTGTAAGGAGAAAGTAATGAAATAATATATGATCCAATGTCATTTTTATAAAGTTGGGTCCACTTACCAAACTTTTCGACTCCTGAATACATTTACGGTTGGAATGTCACACTCCTATGTATGTATACTCAGTTGAAATCGAGGGTACGTAGAAGAAGAAGTCATGCAAACTACTTGAAACATTAAAAGTCTTTTGGGAAAAATAAAGCACATTCGAAAACTCTTATTTTATTTTTTTTAAAGTCAATTTTTAAGAAAAATCAGCAAATCAATTTAAGAAAGAAAAGTCAATTTTAGTATATTGTGCAGATAAAAATCTTTGAATTTTCAATTAAAGTTTCCACTGGTCTCGTTTGTATTCGTAACTCATCTCAACCTATTTTAACTCATCTCATCTCATCATTAGAATTTTTTCAAATTCTTACACAAAATATAATAAACAATTCAATTTTTTAAAATTTCAAAATAACTTTTTTAAATTTTCACACAAAATATAATAAATAATTCAACTTTTATTCTATTATTCATAAACCGTCTCAACTCATCTCTGAATCCAAACCACTCCTAAAAATATGCTTTATGGTACCCAAACAAAGTTTCCGTAGAGCACATGTGATTGTAATTATTTTGAAAAAAAATTAAATAAATACGAGATTTATATAAGAAAAATTAATTTTTTAATAATAAATTTTACATTTTTTTAAAATGATTATATGATATTTATGCATTATATAATCCTTTAAAAAAAGGTAAGCAAATACAAAATTTATATAGAAAAAAAATAATAAATAAATAAAAATTTAATAGTAAACATTATTTTTTTTTCAAAAAAATTACATTACAACATTTATACATTATATAACTATATCTATATCTAGTATTACTATTAAATATTTTGGTACCCCAAGGTTTTTTTTTGTTTTTTGTTTTTTTTTCATTCATTGGCGAGGGGGTTCGAAGTTCGAACCAATACTCCATTTAAAAAGTTGGTGTTATGCCATCAGCTTATGTCCTTTGACAGTTTGACTGATACCCCGCTCATTTCAATTTATTATTATAAATTTTTAAAATTTTAATATAAAATATAATAAATAATTTAATTTTTTTAAAATTTAAAATAATAATAATATTAAAAAATAATATTCTAATAATATTTTATCATCTCAACTCAAATCAATTTAACATTTAAATGCAGCCTTAATATGATTTTATTGATAGCCTCTTGCTTTATTATAAACAGGGCCTTCCGACTTCCGAGGTTTAAAGTTAAAATTTTGAATAATTTTTTTTTTATAAAAAAAAAGGGTAAAATTAAATAAATTTATTTTTATTTTAACATAATATTTTTATTTAAAGATAATTCTTATAGTTGTGTAAAGTAAAATTATTGATTAAGATTTTGTACTAAATTTTCAACTAATAACTGACTTATTCTTTATTAAAAGATTTTCGATTTAGAGAGAATTTTATCAAATCTCATTTTACAAGAAGTATTTTTAGACTTTTAGAAGCAATTATAATTATTATTATCAATAAATTTATATAAACAACCTACACATTTGGGAAAAAAAAATGAGCTCTTGCCTCCTCAAACGATTATACAAAAATTTTTTATGAATACTCAAAAATTAAATTTTGTTATTTATAATTTTTATATTATATATTAAACTAATGATGATAAAATAGAAGTGTATTCTTAAAATGAGAAGACGTAAAATAATTATTATATGGGATACTTTTAAAACTAATAATAACTTAATATATATCTATTTGATATTTTTTATTTTTTATTTTCTCTCGTTGAGTTAATTAATTTTCTTAATTGGATATTTTTTTTTCTTTTTAAAGAAGGCAAAAACTCTAAGCCGGTCAAGTGAAAATCTAACTTTAACACCAGCTAATAAAAATATGCCACGTAGGATGTGTACCGCACTAAAATTTACAATCACATACATATGATTTCATTTTATTTTTCATCTCTTCTCCCTTCTCTCCCTCCCTCCCAATGCCTGCAACCGAAGTTTTAAAAATCATTTCGTACCGGTCGGTATGGTCGGTATTTGCCGTACCGGCCACTGGACCGGTACAGGTACTACCTATATTTCGTATCGGTCGAAATACCAGCCGTTTCGGCCTGTACTGGTCGATATTTCAGCCTTCATTTTTTTTTTAATTTTTTCAAACTACAAGCTCATTTTTTTACCCCTAATTCAGATTAGATTATTTATAATTCAAAAAATCTACTCAACTTCCTACTATTCACACAACCTCCACACTCCACATTATTTTTAATTTTTATTATTTTTTTCTTTTATTAAATATTTATTATATGAATAATGAATAAAAAATTTGAAAAATTTTAAAAAGAATAAACTCAAAAAAAAATTTTAAAAAAATATTAAAAATTTAAAAAATTTAAAAAAGTGTGGAGTGTGGAGTGTGGTGGAGGTTGTGTAGCAAAGCTCTATAATTTATTTATATATCGACTATTCCGAAATGTTATCCCGAAACGCTATCCCGAAATGGTACCGGTACCGAAATATTTCGTTTCAGTGCCTTGACCGGTACAGCGTCCGGTACGGTATTCAAAACATTACCTGCAACACCCCTCTCTATCTTTCTCTCTCTAAAACATGCCTGCCACCTGTTCTTGCTTGAAGCTTCCATCTACCCAATGCCTCCTTTCTACATCAATGTTTAGATCATTTCCTCAAAATAAAAAAAAAAAAATGTTTAGATCATTTTCTGTGCGTGGGAGGGGGTTGCAGAAAATCATCTAAATGCAAGAGTTCATCTAAATGTTTCATAGCAGAAATCATCCAAATGTAAACACTTTGGGAAAAGATTGACTCTTCTTTGAATAAAACTTATTGGTGCTTCTCTCTTCGTCCAATATATATATTAAGCTTCTCTGTCATTGTCCCATACCAGTTTGGGGGATGGGTGCTACCACTTTTTTGCATCTTGCATTGTTTTCCTTCAACCTTTTCAACCTTTTCCTCAGCTCAGGTGATTTGTTTGCATTGTTATGGAGGCTTATTTGGTTCTCCTGTTCTTTCCAATTGCAATTAGAAAGCTTTGTGGATTGACTACTTTCCTTGTGAAGCTGTAAAACTGCTAAACAATCTCAAATCTAAGAGTAATGCTACATATAGTCGTGGAGTATGCAAGCGTCGTGCAGTCGCTTTAAAAAAGAGTGGAGTCTACTAGTAAAAAACTAATTTCTTTTTATGTGGGTCTCATATTTATTTACTTTTTTTAAAGCGACTGCACGACTCTTGCACACTTACGACTGCAAGTATCATTTCTCCAAATTTAAATGTTTCAGAAAATCATCACATTCTTGCAGGCGTCGGGGTGGGGGAGAGATAAAATAAAATCATATATATGTGGGTGTAAATTTTAGGTTGGTACACGACCTATGTGGCAAATTTGTATTGCCTGGTGTTAAAATTAAATTTACATCCAACCGGCTGGGGAGCTTTTCCTTTTAAAGAATTCTACTTGCTTCTTGTTTTTGTTGGAGCCTTTTTCTGCTGGAGGGCCTTAGGCAATTGTCTAAGTCGCCTAATGGAGAGCCGGCTATCATAAGTGAAGGTTATCAATAAAATTAGAGTTACCCTCCATTGTTTCTAATAAAAGCCACTTATTGCCATGCAGCTTTCTCCCTGTATAAGTAATAGTCGGAAGCACACTAAGAAGGATGCTCTTCATGTATATGTTATATATGCAACAAAGGTTTATTTTATGCTTTGATTCTGTTTTATTAGTCAATTATATGGTCAATGAACAACAAGAAGACAAAGGCTCTATTAGATTTATTAGTGTCAAAATTTGGGTTATTTGAGTTATAATTGAATATAGTTAAGTTTGGATTAGTCAAAGTTTAAATTAGTTAATATCTAGCAAAAAATAACAACAGTTATATTCTGAACAAAATATAACTATTTTATAATTTTTGCACAACTCTTTTCATAATATTTTATTATTAGTTAAGTTCAAAACTATAAGATCAAATAAATTTAAAAAATAACTACATTTTACTAAAGAGTTGCATAAAAAGTTGGAGAATAGTTGTATCCAAGTAATACAGTACCAATTAATATTGAACTATTTTACAACTTTATAATAAAATAATAAATTTTAAAATTTAAATACATAAATATTAAATAAAAAATAAATAGATATTTTATTATTCAGTTATACAAAAATTTATAAATTGATTGTGTCCTTACAATTTCAGATTTTGTGAAGTACTCTTGGAATACTTATAATTGAGAGAGATAATGTATTAAGGTGGTGGTTGAGCCAGAAATCACCTATATATCACCACTTTGCAGCCTTGTTCCAAGCATACAAAAGTTAACCATCTCTCTCTCTCTCTCTCTCTCTCTCTTCTTCTGTCTTTTCCAACCTTCTTCAACCTCTCGCAAGTGATCACATCAAAACTAACCCAAGCAGAACGCAGCAGAATGGGCTCCACCGGAGAAACCCAGATGACTCCGACCCAAGTCTCTGACGAAGAAGCCAACCTCTTCGCCATGCAACTAGCCAGCGCTTCAGTCCTTCCCATGGTACTCAAATCTGCCATAGAGCTCGACCTCTTGGACATCATCGCAAAGGCTGGGCCTGGTGCGTATCTCTCGCCTTCAGAGGTCGCTTCCCAGCTCCCGACTACGAACCCAGATGCGCCGGTTAT
This sequence comes from Juglans regia, assembly GCF_001411555.2. Classification (NCBI taxonomy): domain Eukaryota; kingdom Viridiplantae; phylum Streptophyta; class Magnoliopsida; order Fagales; family Juglandaceae; genus Juglans; species Juglans regia. The sequence continues at coordinate 6,065,862 of NC_049916.1, forward strand.
GCTGGACCGCATCCTGCGTCTCCTCGCCAGCTACTCTGTTCTCACTTACTCTCTACGCACACTCCCCGACGGCAAGGTTGAGAGGCTGTACGGCGTGGGTCCCGTTAGCAAATTCTTGACCAAGAATGAGGATGGTGTTTCTATTGCTGCTCTCTGTCTCATGAATCAGGATAAGGTCCTCATGGAGAGCTGGTAACCATTCCTTAAAACTTTTTCTATTTTCTTGGTTTGATTTGCTTTTCCAATATCAGTAAGTAATGATTGTTTGTGCCAATTTCCATTCGTAATGTGAACACAGCACTTAAATCCCCACTAAAAGGAAAAACATGGCCTTTAAACTCTTGAAATTTTGAAAATATTTGATGGAACTTGTACTTTGTTTTACAAGTAGATTTTTGTCACATGAACATAAAAATCCTCATTTAATTCATTGGTTATGCCAGCAACCATATATATATATAAATATATATATATTCAGGATTTTATTCTAACTTGACTATTCCATGAGTGTACAAATCCAAGACTCAATTGTTATTTGATTTGCCTAATTTTACCCCCTTTCTTTTCAATTATCTCTTAATTCGTAAAGGAAGGAGACATGTACTAAACAAGCATTTGACTGAGACTTTACATAACCATAAATTAATTTCAGCATTTATGGCAACAACTCCCAAACTTTTTTTCCTACAATTGAATTGATCGATGTGTTTAGAGTAGGGAAAAACACCTCCCCCTCGGGTAGATCTCAGTCTTATCCTATATTACATGTAGCCTCTCTCTCTTTCCAGTCTCTCATCTATACCATCCAAAAACAAATCAAGAAGAAACCTACCCAGTAACCCAAGTTCACAAAGATGTCACAGGAGTCAACACAAAACCAACAAGTTTAAGGGTAATGCTACACTTACACCTACTTTATTACTATTTTACTATTCAGTCTTTTTTTTTTTTTCCTCTCTTTGAATCTGGATTTAAATTCTAGAACATAATATTCTTGTATAATCTAGACGAAAATGAATTGAATCGATCAACATAATCATATACTTTAATTAAAATTAAATTCAATTTTTTAAAAATATCCCTTATTTTGCTCTTTGAGTTTCAAAAACACTATCAGAAAGAAAGAGTTCCCTTTTCGTAGCCCTTTAAGTGTGATATACATATTGTAAATTATAAGGAGAATATCAAACTTATAATTTTTTTTTGTAATATTATATTAAAATATAAGATATTTTTATAAAATTGAATTTATTTTAATTAAATTATATGATTACATTAGTTGATTCAATTTATTTTTGTCTAGATTATGCAAAAACATGCATAAATGTCATGTTCTGGGAATTTTAATATAGATTCAAAGAGCAAAATGAATAAAAAAAAGACTGAATAGTAAAACAATAATAAAGGAAGTATAAGAGTATCACTACCTAAGTTTAAACACACCATTCACGCTTACAAAAAGCAAAATTAAAGAAGTTAGGAAACAAGAACATTGAAGGTGCGTTTGGATGTTGAATTGAGTTGAGTTGAGATGATAAAATATTGTTAAAATATTATTTTTAAATATTATTAATATTTTGAGATTTGAAAAAGTTAAATTGTTTATTATATTTTTTGTTGGAATTTGAAAAGTTATAATGATGAATTGAGATGAGTTGAGTTTGATTTAATTTCCAAACGTACCCTCAGAGATTGGAGACATGCCACGTGTTTTTTCTACTTCTCTTCTTTTTGAGATTTGGAAATTGTGCCATAAAAATTAGAGAGAAAAAAAAAATTAGGACCACCATAAAATGTTGAGGGCAAGCTGGGGGGGCAGATTGGCACCACATTCTTGTTGCTTAGACAAGATCTGATAGGAATTGGGTACCCTCCACTTTCAGATGAACCACAACTTCACTAAGTAGTGTATGTTAATTTGTGGATGATATTTCTTTTCATTATATATATATATATATATATTATTTAACATTTGATATCCTTAGTTACTCCTTATAAAAGGCTGCTACAACTTTTATTCTTTGTGCCTCCAATGATTATGCCCCCCAACGCTTGGTAGGCCATACTTTTCAATAAAGAAGAAAGAAATGAAAACTAGCGAAGCATTTCTTTTGGGTTTACATTTTCGGATGCAAATATTTATCTTTTGGCACAAGAAGTTGTTCACCTAATTTTGTTTTTCCACAGGTACTACTTGAAAGATGCTGTTCTTGAAGGTGGCATTCCATTTAACAAGGCGCATGGAATGACATCATTTGAATATCATGGGAAAGATCTTAGATTCAACAAGGTCTTCAACAAGGGAATGTCTGATCACTCTACCATTACCATGAAAAAAATCCTTGAGACCTACAAAGGTTTTGAGGGCCTCACATCATTGGTCGATGTTGGTGGTGGGACTGGAGCTGTCCTTAGTACGATCGTCTCTAAATACCCCTCTATAAGAGGCATCAATTTTGATTTGCCGCATGTCATCGAGGATGCACCATCTTATCCCGGTATAATAGTATGCTTAATTTAAGCCGATATTTATCCTAATTCACTTATAGTTAATTTAAGAACCTAACTTTTAGACCTTTGTTCTTTAGTTTAGACTCATTTAGAGAACATTGGCTACAGACTAGTCGTTCCATCTAGAACTAAAACCCTGTTGGCCACATGATAATCTTTTCTCGTATTTTTTGGGTTTGATATGAGCTAATGGGATGGAGATGGTGACTGCAGGTGTAGACCATGTTGGAGGTGACATGTTTGTCAGTGTTCCAAAAGGAGACGCCATTTTCATGAAGGTGGGTTTGAACGTAAATGATCTCAAATCCTTTCACTTTCTTACCTACTCCCTTACTTGACTTGTAGTTGGGTCCAGTTGTATAAAACTGCTATGGTTCCATTGATGCTTGACACATGGATGGCACCACTAGTACGCAAGATTCTCTCGACCTGAAATTTAATACTGTTACTGTAGAGGGTATTTCATTTTCAAAGAAAAATCAATTAACCCCCAATTTCCACGTTGCAGTAGAATGATGTCAGTGGATTGCTGAATTTTCCTTTAAGGTAAAGGGAACCTAAGTAGAAAGGAATCAAGATGTTTGGAAGTTTTTTTTATCCAAATTTAAGGACCTTAAGTGGGAGATAAAAGATACTTGAAGGGGATCAGATAAGATTTATCGAGTACTTAATGTTATCCGAAAAATCCATATGGGGCGCCAATAAATATTGTGAGACCCAACCCGTTGGCTCAAGTGATAAGGACCTTGGGCTTGGGGCTATGCTCTTCCAGGTCTAAGGTTCAAATCCCCTTGGGTGCAAATAATCTCTAGGTGCCATCGGATTGGGGGATTTTTTCTCTAAATTACCCAAGGTGCACTTGCAGGAAACTCCTTACCAAGGATCTGTGCACCCCTAGGATTAATCGGGACGCTGTTCCTGAACACCCAATGCCAATAAAAAAAAATATTGTGACACTTTATGCATTTATCTTTCTCTTATTTGAAACCTTCAGGTTCATATAAAAACTTTTCTTGGGGCTTACAGTTTGTAACTGTAGGATTACCAAGTGAAAACATTTTAACCTATTGATTTTTGCTCTTGACATGTGTGTGTTCCCTTGAACAGTGGATATGTCATGATTGGAGTGATGAGCACTGCTTAAAATTTTTGAAGAACTGCTATGAAGCGCTTCCAGACAACGGAAAGGTAATTGTTGCTGAATGCATTCTTCCGGTAGCCCCAGACACGAGCCTCGCTGCTAAGGGAGTCATCCATATCGATGTTATCATGTTGGCTCATAATCCTGGTGGGAAGGAGAGGACCGAGGGGGAGTTTGAGGCCTTGGCAAAAGGGGCTGGATTTCAAGGGTTCCGAGTAATGTGTTGTGCTTTCAATACCTATATCATGGAATTCATTAAAAAGCTTTGAGACCTCGGCTAAACAGGCAGGATTTCAAGGGTTTCGAGTAATGGGCTGTGCTTTCAATAACCATAGCATAGAATTCATTAAAAAGCTGTGTCCTCGGCAGGTGGGGTACATACCTATTGTATTTGGTTTTTGAGGTTCTGACTGTCTTTTTCACTGGTGGCTTTCTGGTGTATGTAGTTTCTGTTTCGAGACAGAAAGAGAGGTGAAAAAAGATGGCAGAATATTGTGAAAATTATATCCTTCTTGAATGAAATAAAAGTGTTTTTAATTCGGATTTCTGTAAATTGCTTTCTGTGTGGAAGTGAGAAGGCTAAAATTAGCAGGTCACTCATGCTAAAACCAAAGTGAATATGGCAATGATTTGATGCTTGGACTTGCAATCAATTCATCTAGTTAGAGTTGTGAGAGAAGAAAAGTTCAGCAGCTAGAAAGGCTTCAAATTAGATCCAATGCCTATTTATCTCTCTAATCGCTGCTGCAGCAAACTAAGAAGTTATTATGTTTTTCCAAAAAATGGAGCACCTAAGGTCCCGGATAATAAAAGTGTTTCGTCTCGTCTCGTCTCGTCTCATCTCATTATTATAATTTTTTTAAATTTCTGTACAAAATATAGTAAACAATTCAATTTTTTCAAATCTTAAAATTATAATAATATTAAAAAATAATATTTTACTAATATTTTATTCAATTTTTATTTTAACGTATCTCATCTCAACTCACTTTTGATATCAAAAGGAACCTAAATCTTTGATTCAAAACATGGAACGCAGAGTTTACCTTGGTGAATAATACTACATACAGTCGTGAAATGCGCAAACACTTTACAGTAGCTTTGAAAAAGAGTAGGGTCTACTATTAAAAAATTAATTTCTTTTCATGTAGATCTCATATTTATTTATTTTTTTTAAAATGACTATATGATACTTACATACTCACAACTACAAATATCATTTTTCTAAAAATTGTGCTTAGAGTGAGCACGAGTGTATGCATGGGTTTGGACTTTACACTGTGTTCATCCTAATGGCACTTTTGTGGTGACTTCTTGGTGTACTCGGCAGTCGGCACTACTTGAGATGCACGATGAATCAAGTGACTAGATTCAAACACTTTATTGGCACCTAGTTGGCGCACTTGGCACTCGAATTTCAAGATGAATTGGCTTAGTTTATTTTTGCATATGAGATAAAACGAGATTAGTTGAGATAAAATTTAAAAATTAAATAAAATATTATTAAAATATATTTTTTTAATATTATTTTATTTTAAAATTAAAAAAAATTAAATTATTTATTTTATTTTATGTAAAAATTTAAAATAATTATAATAATTAAATAAGATTAAATGAGATTAAATGAATTGAATTGAGAATAATTATAATAACAAACGAGAAGTATTTAGTATATGCCTTCCAGCAAAATCTCAATCTCGTTCCCTTTAATTTTTTTTTTGTCTATATGCCAAAAGTTTGTAATAGCCATTATTTTTTGGTTTTATTCTTTTTAAAATAATTGAATTATTCTACTCATCATCCATTTACTACATTTGATAAGAGAAAAAAATTTAAAAAATAATAAAAAATATGTTGTGTAGTGTATGAGACTTATAAATAGAATTTTTCATAAAATTATTAACGTAAGCATCGATTGTACTTGACAAGGCTTATTGTGATAGGATATGAACACTACGTGTTTGTACATTGAGAGTACCCAATAAATAATCATTTGATAAAGAAAAAAGCTATTTGCACTTGAGAGGGGTACACATCGGGTACCCGGGCCCTCCACGTGGAAGCCAAAAGAAATGCTGCATTTCAACTTGGATAATTCACTTTGTGCGAACACTCATTGTTTCAACTTGTGAAATCCCATCCTCTCCTTCGTGCAAACACTCCCCTTCGTCACAAGCAAGCGACCTCTCTGCTTCCCACCCATAAAGAGCTTCACCACGGCGAGACCTCTTTGGGTTTCAATCTTCTTCATCACGAAAACAGGTTAGCATTTCGTCAACTTCATTTTCTTTGTATTTCATCCTCTTTGTATTTCGAAGCCCAAAACTCTAACCCACTAAGAGCTTCATTTTCACTGTAATGTGAAGTCCTCTTTGGGTTTCAATCTTCTTCACCACGAAAATAGGCTAGCCTACGGGCACTTTCTTTCAGAAATCGACTAATTACTATTTGTTGCAGAAAGGTAAAACTCTATTGATGGGTAGCCAAAGATATAGGAAAAAAAAATTGCATAAAACAGAGAATGCTCATACCCTCAGACACTTTCTTTCAAAAATCGACCACCGGCACAGATGGGGGTTCAACGGCATAGCAGCGCTGGTTCGACGACACGAAGACGAGATGGTTGATGCATGTTGCTCAGATGGCTAAGGAATGAAGAGGATGAAGAAAATTTGTGAGATGCAAAATAGGGATGAGTTTGGCACCGGGTTTTTGAAATTGAGTTTTTTTTTTAATTCATTTGTTAAAATAATAACATAAATGTGACTTGGGTAATGCCACATCACACGATTCCGCAACAGTTACTCAACGCCGGGTGCCTGTAGCAAAATTGTTTGATAAATACCCATTTTCCCTTTCTTTTATTTTTCAACACCCATTCCTCTTTAGATGTCCATAGGTTATGAAGTGGCTTAATAGGCACTTCATGAACCTTGATGGCTGGCCAGCCGAGTGTTACACTTGGAGGGGCTATTTACTCCCCCTTTGGATGAAGCACTTCATGCACAAACAGAAAATCTCTCTTTCAAATGTGTGTCAATCTAGTCTCGACATTTTACATTGTGGAACATGTGGGTGTTACTCTAGCTTCCTACCACATAGCACACTCTACTATCGACGGGATGGTTTCGGATGAACAACAACGACGATGAAAATCTGTGGAACAACCACACTAATCTAAGATTTGCCGACGATGCTTTGTGTATACGGTTTTGACCATACCACCATGAGAGGTGGTTCATGTAATGTTTGCCACTTGATGGATGCCGAGCATTATTAATGGAACCAAAGGACGTTACACAAGCAGCGGTTCCGACCACTCAAAGAAGCGCAAACCCGTGCAAGTGGAGGCGCTCCAGATATCGACGCTGCATGCGCCATATGAGGCTGCAATGTGCACTGGAGGCACCTAAGTGCTACAAGCACCATAGGAGGTAGCAGCCCTCACCACTTGGGTGATGCGTGTAGTGTACATCATGGGTGTTGCCGCACAGGTGGCGTGTTTATCGCCTCAATGCGTTGACCACCATAGGTGAAGGGATGCACTTCTACGATGACAGGACAAGCTACACACTGCCACAAGAGGCAGCGTTGGCTATTGGAAGCAACCGAGAGGCAGAGCAACCTGCAACACTGTGTTGTGTTGCTCATGGCTCTGTCCACACCATGGAGTCCATTGCACTCTACTATTAGCAGAGTGGCATGCACCTCTATGGAGGAGTAGCCCTTTATTGCTTGCGTTGTTTTTTTGTAACGCAAACATTAATTGCTCTAATATTTGAGGTTGAGCCTAGGGTTGGAAAAAATCGACGAATCGAACCAAACCAGCCCAAACTAGTTGGTTCAGTTCAGGACCCATTCCGCCATATGAAAAACCAGTCAAAACCGGAATGGTTCCAGTTTTAAGTTTCTGGCATCTAACCGGACCGGTTCGAATATATATTTTTTAATTAATTTTTATTATTATAGAAACTTTTTTTATAATATATATATATATATATATATATATATATAAGATATAGAGAACTGATATGTGGCTGAACTTCTGGCAATAATGCAGATTTTCAAGGAGGGGGTTTTCGAAATTGTTGAAGAAATGCTAATGTACAATAAAAACTTCACCTTTGGGAATTGTTGTTCTTGTGTGCTTGCTTATATATTTCAGCAAAGGGCGAGGGCAGATGTAGTGTTTGTTTTTCTTTTCAAAACCCAACACAGGGAGTTTGAACCAGCTTCGTGTTTTGTCAGCATTGGTAGCCATCGTAATGTAATAATTAAAGGGATGGCATGAGTGGTCATCCATGATCACCCAATGAATGGACGAGCTCTAAGAAAAAGGAGTTGCCAGGCCATTTACTAAGAAAAAGAATGGGAGAGAAAGAAAAGTTCAACCAAGGAGGCGTCGGATTAGAGCCAATGCTTATTTATCTCTCTAATTGTTGCAACAAACTAAGGATGCTATTATGTTTTTTAAAACTTTGAGCACCTAATCTTTGATTCAAAACACTTGGTATTTCTATTAAAAATAAATTTAGAAATTAACATAATTTCATATGATATATTAGATTTATATTATAATAAAAATAATTTTACAATTTAACATATCGTATTAAATTATTCTTTTTAAATATGAAAAGAATTATAGTAAGTTTAAAAATATTTTTTGAAATTATTATATTATAGATATGAGATTTTTATTCATATGAGATTTTACCATCTATATACATATGAGAGTATTATATTATAGATTATTAGATTGTAAAAATAAAAATGAATATGATTTGTTAGAAGTTGTTGAAGATTATAAAAATTAATTAAATATTATAAATAATAAAAAATAATAATATTTTATTATTATAAAGAATATAATAATTAATTTAATATAAATTTTAAATTTTAAATGATTAATTAAAGATAAAAAAAATTATATATTAATTAAAATTTAAAAAATAAAATCACCAATTTAATACTAATGATCTAAACCCTCCCTTAAAAGTCGTCGCGGTTGAACTAACGACCACTAGTACTATAAAACCATATTCATAGATGTCAGTCAGTCCACGTGTGACTCTGAGTTGGGCCTGCCGGTCAGCAGCAGCCAGTCCAACGACTCCAACCCCGAAAAGTCCAAAGTCAAGTTTCTTCCCGGCTATATCTTTCCCGACTTTCCCGGAAATAAAACCCAAACAGAACTCCATAGCTAAAAGAGCTTTCCCTCATTTTCTCGAGAAAACTCTTAAGAGTGAGAAAACTAGAATCGAGAGAGGAAAAAATATGGAGCATTCGAGCCAAGAGTCCCTGATGAAACACTCGAATTCCATAACCTACGAATCCCCTTACCCACTGTACTCCTTGGCCATCTCCCACTCCCCCTATCGCGTTGCCATCGGCAGCTTCCTTGAGACCTACAACAATCGCGTCGATATTCTTTCTTTCGACCCGGACGCCTTGACCCTCAAGCCCCACCTCCCTTCTCTCTCATTCGATCATCCCTATCCGCCCACCAAGCTCATGTTCCACCCCTCCAACCCTAACCTCCTCGCCTCCTCCGGCGACTTCCTCCGCCTCTGGGACCTCCGTGACCACTCCGTCGAGCCCCTCTCAGTTCTCAACAACAGCAAGTCCTCCGAGTTTTGCGCCCCGCTCACCTCCTTCGACTGGAACGACATCGAACCCAGGCGTGTCGGCACCTCCAGCATTGACACCACCTGCACCATCTGGGACGTCGACAAGGGCGTCGTTGAGACCCAGCTCATCGCCCACGACAAGGAGGTATACGACATCGCTTGGGGGGAGGCTAGGGTTTTCGCCTCCGTCTCCGCCGACGGATCGGTCCGGATCTTCGATCTCCGGGACAAGGAGCACTCCACCATAATCTACGAGAGCCCTCTGCCCGATACGCCACTTCTGAGGCTGGCCTGGAATAAGCAGGACCTGAGGTATATGGCGACGATTCTGATGGACAGCAACAAGGTCGTGATTTTGGATATACGGTCGCCGACGATCCCGGTGGCAGAGCTTGAGAGGCATGCAGCTAGCGTGAATGCAATCTCTTGGGCGCCCCAGAGTTCCAGGCATATATGCTCGGCGGGGGATGATACTCAGGCCCTCATTTGGGAGCTGCCCACGGTAGCTGGCCCCAATGGAATCGATCCGATGTCCGTATACTCGGCTGGGTCGGAGATTAACCAGCTGCAGTGGTCGGCGGCGGTGCCTGATTGGATTGCCATCGCGTTTTCCAACAAAATGCAGCTCTTGAAAGTTTGAGGTGCGCCCAAAACTTCTTGTTACCCATTACAATTATATTTGATTGGTGGTGCTTAGAGTTCTAGACTTCTGGGCGGATGCTTAAATAGGTATTTTTATGTGGACAACCACATGTGGATTGAACCAATTTGACTCTGCTACAAAGTAATGACTGTTTTGTGATTGTTGGGGAGCAATGAATTTGGTCCCTTGCCACTTGAAAGGATGCATTTGACCATAGTTTGTGTTGCTTTGTGCCAAGTCTAGATGATTGTAGTTTAAAGGCTCAAAAAGTCTGTTATATTGTGGTTAATGATGATCGATGTGGAGCAACTCCTCAATTTCTTCTGAAAAAGTGGGGACAAAAACCTGTGCTTTACGTACACCTCCCCTTTACTAGCGACTAAGCCTTCATCCCTTACAACTTTAGTTAAAGAAGTGTCTTTTGGACAAGTATGGATATAAACTTTAAGAGCAATGGTGCTGTTCTCTTTTCTAGCTTGTGGAACTCTTTCAAGATTCTCAATTGGGTGTTTGAAGCTAAATTATTGGTTGGAAGTTGCTTCATTACAATGCATTTGTCTCATCACCCATCCCCTTTTCTGTGAAAGCTGAAAGCCATTTTGGAAGTTTTCCTTTTGAGAAAACGTTCAATTTTCTATATCTTACTTGGTCCCTTCCTTACTTCATTTTTGTCGCTTTCTTGCAGCCCCATTTTCTGGGGTAGTCAGCATATCGCTTATCCCCCCCTCTTTCTTCCTGTGTTTTGGGAATGCTAGTTGGGGATACTTGCTTGTTACTGTGACAATGTTAGCAATGATAAGGAGAAACTAATGAATGGATTTTATATATTATGGAAATGCTACTACGCATCAACATGCTAGGCCTATCGAGTTCTTTTACTTTCTATATCATGTAATAAATATTTCTCAATGTATAAAGTTGTTTAATACTTGTAGAAAAATGTTTGTAGTTGTTTGATGAGTTTTTTTTTATATGTTTCCGGATTCATTGGGACTTTTGGGGCACTTTTTTTTTTTTGGGCATATTAATGGAATTTAAGCAATACCTTTGTCATCTTGGGATCCATCAGCATCAAGGTTGTTATTGATATGCAAAATTAAATATTGATTTGGCATGGCAGCTATTGGGTTTGTTTATAAGCATGTACTTTCTCTATTATTTCTATGAAAAGCGGGCAAGAGGTGGGGAAAAGGATTTGGTGTTGGAGTCAGATCGTAACTTCTTACGGAAGTAGCAAATGTCCCTCATTTCAGTTTGTTAGCCTCGTTGGACATGCATTGCCATCAATCTGCCTACCATGGCTTCATAATGATGCAACCAACCTGCCCAGAACAGGGCATCATAATGCTATCTGCATTGTGGCCTGCAAGGTTTCATATTTTATTCATCATGACACTGTTGTACTTTCTCTTAACTTTTTCTCATGTGTCGAAGAGTGAATTATGTTTTTGATTATGAAAATCATGACAGTCAACTATGGATAGCTTAGTGTGGCTTTTACGATGGTAGATTGGTTTACATTCTTTTGAATTTTATATTGAATTATTTTTTCTGTAGCAAGACTTCCTAAGTTGCCCTATTATTTTAGGCGTGTCAATGGGATGGGATGGAATTCATTCTTTTAGAATAATGACCTGTGTTTTAGAACGATGAACTTATCCACATGGTTGTGATCTTCTGAAGCTTGTAAGTTGCAGCTGAGGATATAATTGAAAGGAAAAATAAGTGCTCAAAGTAAAACATGGACTTGTACAGCATATATTTTGTACGAAGCTTAAATCAGTGGCTTGAGTTGCAATGTGAAATGTTGAATGACCATTTTATATTTTCATTTATGACATAACTTTTTTATTTTTTACTGATAGAAACATATATATATATATATTTTCCTTTACGACGTGAGCTAACTCTTCTGTGTTTAGAAAGACTGACTTTAGTGTTCATATTGGTCCCACCCTGGTTCACTGATAAAATTGTCTCTATTAGCTTGTTAGTTGGGTGAGTAGCCCCAGAAGACATTACAGAGTATGATTTTACGCATGAAAATATTCATATTTTAGCTATGACTTCTAGCATATGCCTTCTTTGTTAAATCGGACGTGTTTTGCATCTTCCATTTATGCAGATGTCTTATGGTGGCTAGGAAGGTCAGCAACCTAATGGACTTGCTCTACGCTTGATAGCATCTTAGACAAACAATATAGCTAGTGAACGGGGATGTCTCTTCTGCTACTGGTGATCAATGTTCTGGTATCTAAGGAACAGGTGCAAGCAAGTCACTTTTGCAACTATTTACTTCCGCATCAGTTTATAGATAGAGTTAGCAGACTCCTGTTAGTAGCGTGTAGATGTTCTTTTCCGTGTGTATTACCTGTAAGAGCTAACTATTCTAGAGTGTTAACCACAACCATTCCCACTTCAGATTCCCGTCTATTTGGATTGAGTTAGCCGATGCCTACTGCACATCTCATGCGGTAGTGCTGCTTCTTGGAGCACCATGGAGAATATTATGTAATGAAACTTTGTTGTAATGCTGTTTCTTTGACTATCAACTCTGACTCTCTTTAGTTCAATGGGAATAGTTATGGCTGTACTGATGCAATGGACTGGTTTTCCTTGTAATGAAAATATAAAACTATTGAAAAAATGAGTAGTGCCTATTTAGAAAGAGAGTCATGGAGGATGAAACAAGGAGACTGACAGGCTTTGATGTATGGAAAATTATTTACACAATATTTTTTACAACATTTTACACAACTATGTTTTAAATAAGAGGGGTATTTTTGTAAAACATCTTATAAAAGTAACATAATTTTACAAAAATACTCTCATTTTATAATATTGTTGTGTAATGTATTGTACAATATGTTGTGTGTATATCATTACTCATGTAAATATATACACTCTAGTTGTCATTTTTTCATTAGGATTCCTTGGAGGTTTTGTCCAACGAATGGATCTTACAATATTATAAACTTCTCATTAAATGATGTAGGACTCATCGCATACGTCCATCTCTCTTCCACTCTCCATAGAGTTAGATTCATCTCATACGTCCATCTCTCTTCCACTCCCCATAGAGTTCATCAAAATTCTTATGAATTTTGATTCATTTTTTTTCAATTGAAAAGTATTCCCACCTAACACTGTATTTTGTTAATCTCTCTCTCTCTCTCTCAATTTGCACCCTGATAATCTGTGTAGGAAAGTTCTGGCAGCAAAAGTTAGGAAGAAGGAACCTTGAAAACAAATCAGGGTCCTGCTCAACATGTTTTGAGGTTTAAGTCGAGCAATATCAAAATTTATTTTACTAAAGAAAATAGAACTTCATTTGAAACTCAACTCGAGTTTTGAGATGGGAAGTTATTGATCACGTTTTTATAGAGAATAACTTCTAGAATAACCGGTCTCCCCATGTTAACGCCCTCCAATGGAGATGTGCCACGTAGACACTCCATATTTCCAACTGTGTGGCCGCACTGTAGAGGAACAAATTTTTGTTAGACTCCCGTCGACGCCCTCCAATCAATAAAAATTAATTGATATCAATTAATTTTTATTTGTTTTATTATTAAGAAAAATTAGGCAGTGCTATATACTTTTTGGGGTTAATGCTGAACCATAAAACCACGATCAATAATTTTGATTGAACAATGGTACGTGTAGTTGTATAGTAGGTAAATATGGTGTAATTATTTTAAAAAAATTTAATTTATTATTAAAAAATTAATTTTTTATATAAATTTTATATTTATTAATTTTTTTTCAAACGACTGTATGATAATTATAATAACAATTTAAATATATTTCCATTTTATTTTCTGAAGACAGAATAAAGAGCGGAAGGATTAGAACAAAGAATATGGAAGAGAATAATCTCATCTGCCACACAAGTCCGCCGCCACAAACTCATAGCCCTCTTTCCGCTTTCTCTTCCCTTCTCTGCTCTGCTTAGTAATGGACTTGATTTTGTTCAACTTCCAACCCCATAACCCTTTTCTGCAACTAAGCTATCCCTTGGAAAATCCTTGACATGTCTCCGCCTCCACCAATCACAAACATCCACTCCACCACCACTACCCTCCTCAATAGCCCTAGCCTTCCTGACCTCTTCTTCACGGCCCTTTCCCTCTGCTTCCTCTTCCCCTCCAAACCCAATCTCTCCAAACTCCCCTCGTTCCTCATCCCTTTCCCTCTGAACTCTTCTCCTCGCCGATTCCTCAAAATCCCCACCATGTCCCGCACCCACCACAGCAACTCCTTCTCCACCCCTCAGTCCCTCTCCGAATGGCTCAAGCCTCGCTTGCCTTCCGACTCCTTTGCCTCCTGGGGCGTCAAACCCGGCACTAAGAACGTCCACAACCTTTGGCTGGAGCTCGCTGAGGGCGAAACTTCCCTCGCCGACTCCACCCCTCCGCTTCGTACGGTTCAAGTCGTTACGGTCAGAATCATCGACAAAAACAACCTTGTTCTTATCGAAACCCGCCAGGAATTGTCCGACGGTAGTTTACGAGAACGGAACCGACCTTTGTCGGAGAAAATGAAACCCAACGAGACGCCCGAATCTGCGGTTTATCGGGCGGTGAGAGAGGAGCTCGGTTCGATAATTAAAGGGTCGGTCGGCGATTTGGAGAGCGAGAGCGTCGTGAGAATTGTTCCCGGCTCTTATCGGATGAAGTTGGAGGAGAGGAATTCGGCATCTTATCCGGGATTGCCGGCGTGTTATGTGTTGCATTCTATGGACGCAGTGGTGGAAGGCTTGCCGGAAGGGCAGTTTTGCACGGAGGAGGGTGATGAGTATGGGGATTGTGGGGAGACGAGCATGAGGGTGGTGGCGGATAAGGCGGTCTCGGTGAAGAAGCATTATTGGGAATGGGTTAGTGCCGAATCGATTAAATCTTCAAGTTCTTTGGTTGAGGGCAACTGAATTATTTTTATTTTTATTTTTTATTTAAGATTTCAATGTATTGTTGAAGCTCATGGCGTTAATTTTTTTTTTTTTTTTTAGCATGATACGATAATGTTTCTGTTGTCGATCTTGATAATGATATTATGTATGAAAGATTAGTGATATTTACAACATTGTGACTTCTCGATAGAATTTTCATGTTAATGTGAGTATGCCTTTGTGTAAATCTTAGTCAATTTCTTGCTATACTTTTTGGAGTATGTGATTCCTTCTTTTTTTTTTTTTTGGTTTGATAAGTAAGAAACACACTTTAATTCATCGAATGAAATAGGCAAATGCCCGTGTACACAAGAAGTATACAAAAGAAACACCTAATTACATTCTAGAATCAGAAAACTAAAACAAAAACTCATTAACAGACCCTCCATTAAGCACAATAGCTGAAAACCATTGAAGTAAAGAGCACACAAAAAATTTCCATATTTCCTCTACAGTATGCTCCTTATTATTAAAGCACCGCTCGATCCTTTCCCACCAAATACACCACTTAAGACATAAAGGAACCATCTTCCACGCAGCAGCCACTTGAGTACAACTATGAAGCTCATTCCAACACGCAAGTAAATCCACTGCTTTCATAGGCATTACCACCCAAGCCAGCCCAGCTCTACAAAAAAATCATCCCACAATGCCTTAGCCACCTCACAATGTAGAAGTAAATGATCCACTAATTCACTATGTTTCTTACACATCAAGCACCACTCCATAACAACCAAGCCACACTTCCTCAAATTATTGATCATCAAAATTTTCCCAAGCAATGCTGTCCATATAAAAAAAGCGACTTTGGATGGAACGTGAGACCTCCAAACATGCTTCCACGGAAAAGAAGGGCAATGTTGAACAGTCAACACCTTATAATATGACCGAACCGAAAACTTTTTACACCCCATATGCTTCCATAATTTTCTGTCCCTCTCATTACCTCCAATACCCAAAGAATACAAGAAGCTGAAAAAACCCGCAACCTCATCAAGTTCCAAATTCTGCACAGCTCTAATAAAACAAACATCCCACTGCAAGGCTTCATTAGAACGGATTAACAAATCTGAAATGGATGACCGATTAGCTACCATACGAAAACTAGCCGGGGAACACTCTAAAAAGAGCACGCTTACCACACCAAACATTAAACCAAAACCGGATCCTTGAACCCTCTCCAACAACAAAATTAACGTGTTTACCGAAATCCTCCCACCCCTTTGTAATGAATTTCCAAAGACTTACATCATAAGTCCCCCAACCTCCTTAGAACACCAACACCCCCCCCCCCCCCCCCCCAAAAAAAAAGAAATGTGTGAAATAACTTCTCAACCCAACTTGTCACTCCTGCACGCAATGAGAATAAAGAAAGATAATAAGTCGGAAGGTTGGAAAGACTACTTTTGATAAGTGTAATTCTACCCCCTTTTGATAGGTATAGCTGCTTCCATCCTGCCAATTTTTTCTCAATCTTTTCAACCCCACCGTCCCAAATATTCTTAGCCTTAAAAGATGCCCCCAATGGAAGACCAAGATATTTCATAGGTAGAAAAGCCACTTCACAGCCCAAAAGATCCGACAAACAATTAATATTCCGCACATCCCCCAACCATCTCTAACTTTCCCAAATTCACCTCAAGGCCCGAAATAGCTTCAAAACATAATAACACAGCTCTTAAGGCTTGAATTTCACAAAAGATGAGAGTGTTATCTGCAAAAAGTAAATGAGAAATTTTGATAGTTCGTTATTAGCATTTCCCACCAAAAAACATGAGAGACCCCCCCCTTCCCCGGCAGCCTCCACCATACGGCTCAAAGCCTCCATGATGATAACAAAGAGGAAAGGAGATAACGGATCCCCTTGTCTCAAACCTCTTGAACTCTTAAAAAAAAAAACACAGGAATTTCCATTAACTAATATTGAAAACCGAGCAGTAGAGACACAGTCTAATCCACCCACACCACCCATCTCCAAAACCACATCTCCCGAGCATATAGAAAAGGAAATCCCAATTTACATGATCGGTACACCTTTTCCATATCAAGCTTACAAAGAACTCCATGAACGCCCTCCCTCAAGCGAGTATCTAAACATTCATTAGCAATCAGTACAGAATCAAGTACTTGCCTACCCCGAGCAAAAGCATTTTGGGGCTTAGAAATAATCCTATCCATCACTGTATTCATACGGTTTGCTAGCACCTTAGAGATTATCTTATAAATCCCACTTACAAGGCTGATGAGCGAAAATCCTTCAACTTTGAAGCCCCAAATATCTAGGGAATAAGGGCAATGAAAGTGGCATTAAGAGACTTCTCGAACTTTTGAAAGGAAAAGAATTCCTGAAAAACCTGCATCAAAATTAAGAGACTTCAACTCTGGAGTATCCGATTCTGGTTGTTGCTTCAGTCATAAAATTTATTGCTTTGATTTCTTTTCTTTTTTTACCTTTCAATTTCAGTCCCAAATTCATTGGTCTGTGTGCTGGCATGCACATACAGAGAGGCAAATTCATGACTTTGTATTCTTTGACCATAACTTATTTGAAAATTTCAAAAGTGATTGCTTGACTCAGGTGTGATTCTTATTTATGAGTCGTTATGAAGGGAGTTATGGTTGAAGTGTTTATGTAGGTGAATTTTGGTTGATGTTTTGGAGTGGCGATAGTTGCCTGGAAATGTTGGCAATGGCCAATGCTAGGGAGAAGTGTAAGGTTAGGATTGTGACCTGTTATTATAGTTGCTTAGTAGTTAGAGGTATAAAGTTATGGGAAAGAGAAACTGTGAAGTTGTATAGTAACTTTTTTAGATTTAACTTATTTGCTTTTAAATTTGATGGAGACAGAGATCGTTCATTCTTTTCTTTTTTTCCTAAGGTAAATTTTATTCAAAGCACAAAGTGCCACTACCCCAGTTTACCGAAAGTATACAATACCAAACGCCCGTCCATATAGATGAAGAAAAAAAACACAATTCAATCAATTTTGACAAATTATTATGCCCTGCTGTCTATACATAAAAAAGAAATGAGCACAAGGGCTCTTAATTCTTGTGCTGTCCTCTTGCAATCTTCGATTCGCCAAAGACGCCATATTAGACATAAGTGAACAATTTTCCAACCTTGAAGTTGCTATGGGTACCAATAGCACACTACACGAACAAGCGAGCAAATCCCTCTCCCATCAAGGCATGACACATCCAAACTCAAATGTGCAAAATATGATGTCCATTTCTCCACCCTGCTTCCACATACAACAGCTGTCCATTATTACAATATTCCACAGCCTCAAGTTATCTGCCATTGAGATGTTCCCTGATGGTGCCTTATATCTCCAAATCTTCCAAGGAAAAAGGAGGCTATCTCGAGGGAAGAGCATATGTACAAAGATTTGAGGTGTTCATATCCTTTATGCTTAAAATCTGAAGTCGATTATAGTTTCCATTTTTGTTTGCTAGTGTCTATTAGAAGTCTAAAAACTAGCTTATGATGTCGCAATTAGGGTGCAAAACTGCAAATGCAAGGGAGGTCACCTTGTCCTGTGAAGCCCAGGATGCTTTTGGACTGTCATTGTAGGATGCTTCTTCCATCTGGTGTGGTAAAATTTATTTTGTGCTCATTTTCCACTTAAATATCTTTGATAGCACGACCTTAACTTGGTGTTTTCCTATATCCTATGAAGTTCCTGCATTGTATCCGATAAAATAAATGAAGTGCCTGTATTGTAACTCTTACTGCCACCCAATAAAGGAAATGTCATTATCCAGTGTTGATCCCGCTAGCCATAACTGTGCCATCTCTTACCAAGTTAAAAGCACTTATTTTTCCTTGAATATCTCGTGAGAGGAAATAGGCAGTGGCCTGTATTGGTTCTATCTAAGTGAGGCATTGGATCAGATGGCTTGGATACAACCCTACCATTCAGCACTTTATGCTCAAAGTGGCCATTCTCAACACTCAAAACTGCACGGTTGTGTTTGATAGCTGGACACTTAACCATTGCATCCCACAATACTCTTGCTATGACATGACAATTATCCAGGCATATGTTGAAATACCACTTCAACATGTGTTCAAGATTCATGATCCCACTTTCATGGTATCTTCACTTTACCTTTTACACGCTTTTTAAAGTTTAGTTTTCCCACAATGCAAATTATATATCACAGTTCAGAAGTTTTCCATGTGCCAAGATATGTGCTGAAAAGAATTTTTTAATCTCAAATCATTCTTCAGCTGTAATTTTACCATTTAGAGAATATAGCTTATGTGGCTTTTGATACGATGGAGGAAGGACAGGTTATCTTGCTTTTTAGGAAGCAATTTTAAGCCTTTTTCTGAATTAGAAAAAGAAAAAGATTTGTTGCACATAACAACCAAAGAGCCCAAATATTTTCTGTTTGATTGAGAAACAAAATTTTATTGAGCATAAAGTAGACAAAGGTCTGAGAATAGAGGACATATACAAGAGCATTGCCTATGCATGTGAGTTTAGCTACCCAAGGAAGTAAAGAGCCCAAATATAAACCAAACCCCTATCAAATCTGTTTCACCTACTTCATCTCAACTACACCATTTTGACAGCACTCAGCAGGTTTGCCATGTCTGTATGTTTGTTATAATAGGTTTATAAATATAGGGTTGTTATTGAACCTAATGTGGGAATTTTGTTGTTCCAATTCCTGGAGGCCGCAAATCTTCCATTGGTAATTGTGGTTTGTAATGTTTAATTCCTTTTAAGGTGATATATTCAATTCTTCTATTCTAAGCATCTTAGATTCGTACTAGTTGAATCTTTTTTTTTTTTTTGGGCGGGAGGAAGGGGGCTCTTTTCTCTGATCTCCTTTAATATATGGTGGATTTCAAAGCTCTATATTTTTTTTACTGAATAAAGTTGTACTTTTATGTGGATAAAAAATGGTGTTGGACATGAGTGGAAATAGGTTTCGTGTTAACTTGCATTGGTTGAGCAAAATATTGATAGGGAGAAGAACTGTCTACCTGTTAATTGATAGGAGTGTTTTTCTTCTAATTTTCTTTTTAAAACCATTAGAAAAGAAACACTCGACAACATGTGACTTGCCGAAGAAGTTACGGTGATGTTGTTCTGCATGTTTATTTTCCACAAACTGAAAACAGCACTGCATGTGTTATCTTGAGTGGGTGTAGGCCAGGCATAGCAAAGATGTTAATTAACTTGTAGCATGGCCACTATCTAGTTTGTTATGAATCTTTTTGTGTTTTTTGATAAGTTGTTTACTATGAATCTTGCATTTGATCTTTCATTATATAGCAACCAAAGCATACCCAGTCCAAGCCTGTAGAGAGGAAAGAACATGCTACCTACAGGATGAAATGTAAATCTGCCCTAATTAATACTATGCTTTAGTGAGTTTCGTGGTGTAATTGCTTCTTAACATACTGGTTCAGGCTTAGCTTTTCTGGTCCACTGCTGTTTTCTGGGTGTAATTGTGTCTTAACATTCTTACATTATTTACTTGAGCTATTTTGACGTATAACGGGCTCTCAAACACAACTCCCCGAATATACACTGTTGAATTAGCAACTCAAATTGGAAAATAGACTGTTTGATTAGCAAAATAGCTGCATACTTTTTTTTTTTTTTTCTGTTGCTGCTATTGGTTTAAATTTCTTCTTTTGCCTTTTCTTTTTATTTCTTTATATTTTGTGCTCTTTTACCCTTATATAGATATAGATGGGTAAGAAAAAGGCATTAGCTGTCTACTGTTAGACGCGAGGCTTTGTTGTCCTCAAGCATCGGACGCAGCAACATTTTCAATATGGGAACTGTCATTGTCATAAATCATAGCCTTGCACTAGTTTTTGTCTTTAGATAAGCCATATTGGCTAGCAAATGTTGGGGCAAATCTAAAGGATGGCATAGCTGGGAAGTCTTTTTGAAGTTGCACAACATACCTAGGTTTATTAGTGTAATAAAACTCTTTATCTTAGATTTTTTTTTCATCTTCAACTGATCTATGTGTACATTTTAAATAGTTTCATATGAATGTTTTTGAGTTTTACTCATCTCATTCCTAGGCTGCTTTCACTGTAATAGCAGAAAAGTTGGCATTGCCTGTCAAACCAGGGGGTGGAACTGACAATAGAAAGCCATACACTCTAATTTTGTTGAACAGCAGTTACATTGTGCTTATTTTGTAGGGACATATCTCAGACAGGAAGCCATGCACTTGGCTTTTCAAATCCCAAAAAGCTTACTACTTTTTTGAGACTTGTGGCTTAAGGATTTTCTCCCATCTTATATTTCTCTCCTTCTGAATTATCTGAAAAAGCGATGGTGATCAATCATTAAAGCCTTGTTGTCTATATCTGTTTGTTTTCTTTATCAGACTCTTTCATAATTTCTCAGTTGCAGGATAGCTGCGTGACCTTTACGCTTGATGGTGCTCTCCACTGACAATAATAATAATAATAATAAAGATCGATTAAAGATTGAGCAAACCTAAAAGATACCAGAATACCTTCAACTACAATATCTACCAACGAAGTTGCTGTATCAGCTCCTCATACTTCAATTCAAACAGCCAATTTTATTGAAGTCTTTTGCACCATTTGAGTTGTTATATCAGCTTTTTATTTGGTATTTCAAACACAATTAAATCTTTGTTAATAGAACATAAATAAAATTAAGAATTAAAAGCACTATTGATAACCCCCTTTGAAAGTTTGTCTTACCGAGCAACGCTAGATACAGTTTTAAGATGTGTAACTATCGCGTACTTCTATTAGAAAAAAGTGAAATTTACCATTAGAAAATAAATTTCTTCATTAAGTCTTAAATTTGTCCACTTTTTCCGTACAAACCATTTTTCTTGTCCGACCATCTAGTAATTAGGGTTGGCGTGACCAACTTAATATATATTCCAGAGTAAAATAATAATAAAAAAAAAATCTCAAGTTTGAAAATTTATGAAATATATATATATTTCATAAATTTTCAAACTTGAGATTTTTTTTTTATTATTATTTTACTCTGGAAGTTACTTGGACTGCACTGTGAGCAGCTAATTATGCGACAAATTCTCACTCGATGGGTCGTTAGAAAATAAAATTTTCCAGTTCACTTGAAACGCATAAATGAAAAGGGATGATGAGAGAATAATAAGAAAATAGATGATTAATAGATTTTTTCTCAATGAAATGGGAAGAATCTTTATCCTCCTTATTCATGTAGTAGTTATTCTCAAAATAGATAAATCCATAAATAAAACTTTTCAAGTCGAAGCCATTATTCTGTATTAAAGAGAAGTGGTATATATATATATAAATATATATATTTATATATGAATTGCAAACACTCCATTATTAATTACATGATGACTAGCTTTTGGAAACATTTTCCATTTCTTTGGAGAGAATTGTGCAGTATATTCGTTTCGACAAGCCAATTCTGTCACCTGGGTATGGTTCAAAAGCAGGCAATGAAAGAGAGATCAACAGATTCAAGACCCAATGGTATATGCAGATTCAGTTGTCAAGGCGTTGCATGCGACTTCCACTTCCATGGACTCTAAAACCAAAGGTGAGGGTTTGGCATGTAAATTACAATTGTTTCCTCCTTTTTCTCCCCAACTTTGTTTCCTCCTTGGAATCTCTTTTTTTTTTTTTTTTTTTTTCTGCTAATGAACAGCTAAAGAAGCAAAGGTGAAACAATCCACCATCATCCTTCCACTCTCACCATGAAAAATGAAACTCCTAAAGCCCTTCTTTTCTCCCACTCTTTTACCCATCAGATACAAAGAAAGAAACAGCCAGAATGACAGACAGATTAAAACTATGATTCCAAACAAGCGTTATTTTCATTCTTTATATCTTCCTTATAATCATCACATCCAATACTATCAACCCGTAATTATCAGTATACAAGCAGCAAACTAGGTTAAAAGCAAGCCCATTAAAAACAACAGATACATTACTCACTAGATCAGGAGGCTCTTCATGTTGATTCAAACAGTAGTAGCACACTGAATCCCTTGCTTTGAAGTGAGTGGACCTGTTGGGATGGCTGGCCCAAAAGCCATAACTGCAACACAATCCACATTCAAGCGGTAGCTGCCGGAGACCCAAGTCCCTACTTTCCACCGAAGCCGCCCGTTCACCTTCAGATTCAGAAATAGTTGACCGGCTGTTTGATCACGTCCAACTTCATAACCAAAAGATGGAGCCACAGGCAGCCCTGATCCCACCAAAGAAGCTGTCAAGAGATTACTGTCTTGATGTCCTTGATAGAACGGTGGAAGAGAGGTATAGGTTGTTATCTGTTGTCCCTTGTATGCGGCATAAACTTGCAGCTCGTCGTAGTAAATTCCAAGTTTTTGATTTGGGTTCTTGGCGAGGAGGGTGAGTTGGACGGATGAATTGAGAAGGTGAGGGTCTGATAGGCTAAGCTGGTAGACGCCAGCTTCTCTTATGGAGAACTCAGGCTTTGAGGGGCGTAAGATAAGCCAGATTATTAATATTAGTGAGAGAATGGAGGTGAATAAAGTAGAAAAGGCAAAGAACAACTTCTTGTAGAGCTTGTTGACGTTCAATCCTTTCTGTGCACAGTGTTTAGGAGATTTTACGAACACTTGAGACATTTGCAGGGAAGAAAAAGAAGAGAGAGCGGGAGAGAGTGGCAAAAAGAGAGGGGACTAAATTGACAAGGCTAAGGAAGAGGAGGTGATCAGGCTATAAAGAAGCAGCAGGAAACAGAAAGCAGCAGTAGTTTTTCTCTAAAATGCTTTTTGACTAGTTGCTACGCCCTGCAGTGGCCCTGTGGGAGGTAGAGAACAGAGATTTTCATGTAATTTCTGGAACCAGAGTGGACTTTTTTACGTATGGTTAGAGAATATTTATAGACCCAGAAAATTTACTTGCAAGCTTGTTACACTTAAGGCACTATTAGGACAATGATTGGGGATGTAAATTTAAATCGGAAAACCGGTCCGGACCGGTTGGTCCGATTTTGAACCGATCCAGAATCGGTTCTTATTTTATGAAAACCGGTCGGATCGGGTCCGGTTTCAATTCCATAGTTTCCAAGGCCGGACCGAACCAGACCGGTTGGAAAAATATATATATATAAATTAATTTTATATATTATACAAAATATTTATATATAATATATAATTATATATCATATATGAAATAATTTCATATTCTAATTTATAAATTATAACATAAGACGTTAATCTTAAATATGAACATTTGTAATTTGTTTGATCATGTTGTTATGAACATTTGTAATTATATATAAGATAATGTTGTTATAATTTATAAAATAAAATTTTAATCTTAAAGATAAAAATTTAATTGATCATATGCTTTAAACATAATATATATATATATATTAAATTATTAATAACATTTTATCATAAGAAGTAACACTTTATTATATATTTTTTACATTTTAAAAAAATTGAAAAACAGGATCGGACTGGACCGGAAACCGGTAAAACCGGAGATACCGGTTTAGGAGGGTAATCGGGGCGTAATCGGTTTTGAAAAATACAAAACCGGTACATACCGGTTCGGTCCTAAATTTTGTCCAAAACCGGACCAGTAACACCTCTAACAATGATAGACATTTTTATTTTTTTTAGGATAATGATAGACTTACTACTTCTTATAACTCATTTACTACTCTTTTTATTTTTTCTAATTTTTTTACTTAATAGTTAAGGAATTGACTATTAGTGAAGTCGTATATTTTTCAAATATACTATAGAGTAGTAAAAAGATAGTAGGAAGGTAATAAGCCTATCATTATCCGTACTATTAATATGAAAGTCTAGCTTCTATATCAGTTAATATAAAAAATAAAAATATTGACATTTTGACTTATTTTTAATAACTTTAATGGTAAGTAGTGGGTTGTATCTTGACGAAATTGCATGCACTCCTTGGATACCAC
Organism: Juglans regia; assembly: GCF_001411555.2. Classification (NCBI taxonomy): domain Eukaryota; kingdom Viridiplantae; phylum Streptophyta; class Magnoliopsida; order Fagales; family Juglandaceae; genus Juglans; species Juglans regia. Next base: position 6,090,669 of record NC_049916.1, read on the forward strand.
AAGCTAGTTTGGTAATCACACAATAAAGACAAGCTAATTGGGTGGGATAAGTCTAGCCTTTGCCCAAAAGCAAGTAATTGTGAAGGTACATTCATGTTCAAGATTCGCTAGTAATTGTGAAGGTACATTCATGAATCGCACTGAGATCAAAAGGTATGATAACAATATCAAAGTCATTATTAGAGATTCTTTGTTACTTTTAACAGCTTTTGCTGTTTATGTTTTGAAATGCTAATAAACATCTCTCTAATCATTTACCATTTGCACAGTTGTACACACATACGCAAAGCTTGGTGAAGTTGACGACTCATATGCAATCATAAACTTGTTCAACCATTTCCAAGGGAAAATGAATCAATTATTTGAGCATTACCAGTTAGAAGGTTCAATTTGGATACATGGTGGTAGTAGATATCTTGCTTTTATATATATATATATATATTTTAAAGAGGCATAAGAAGCCCCAAATTTTATTGAAAAGCCTCGCTAAGGCAGAGGAAAGCCATCAATACAAACAAAAAGACGCTAGCGCCTAATATAGGGAAGAACCCATTTATCAGTACGTACAAGGCCCCGAAAACGTCTCCCCCCAAAATCCTCATCCTGAAAGTCTATACTCATACCCTTAGCACCTTCCTTCGTCAAAAAATCTGCCACCATGTTAGATTCTCTATAAATATGATGAACTCGGACATTTAACAGGCGGGACTAAAGTTGTTGAAGAGTCATGCAGGACATACAAAACCAGAAACTTTGTCTCAATAGATTTCCTATTTTCATTTCTGTTCATTTTCTCACCAATCAAACAGAGATTTCCAGGCAAACAAAAGGAGTAATTTCAGCTAATGTTGGATTCTTTATGCTTCTGTTTCCAGGAATATGTGTTGTTAACTGGCCTTTCATATATTTGAGCTAGGTTCAAACATAGGACAAATGAAGAATATTAGTACAGAGGACTAGTGGGGCCAAGAAGCAGTGTGTCAAAAGCGTGGTATGCATGGTCCTGATTGTGATTACCAGCTATAACCACAGAAACAGTCCAAATGGCAGACAAATGGGGACAACCCATCATTCAGTTAGCCCCAAACTTCTTTTTAGAACCTCTTATCACATCATGAATATGCATGCTCTATATATATGCTATTCAAAAAGACATGCTTCTTCAGGTTGTCCAACTTCCATTTCTATGCAGTTATCCTATATTTTAAACCAGAAATATTTTATACACACTAAGCCATGCTGCAGGATTAATTCCCATTACCTGTGAAAAGCTCACAAAATTTACACTATAATATATGTAACAAATGCAGCTGACAAGGACTGCTGTGGGAACATGAGAAACCGATTCTTTCATACTTTGACAATAGGTGATCAAAGCAGTCAAAAAAAAAAGTAGACTTTTACAGTAGGAAGTATATTATTATTATTATATCTATCATCATTGAAAGCAGAAGCCGAGGATACGGGATATCTTTCTTAGCCAGTATCAGAGAGGGAAATACTTTTAGAATAATTGAACATAAAGAATCAAAAGAGCCATAGGAGGGAGGAGATAGGGTCTCCAATGGCCATTCTTCTTGATTAGAGAGATGTAAGAAAATGATGCACAGAGTTGAAGAGGAGGAAAACATGAAGAATCTCTGAAAGTCTGCTTTTTAGAAGCCCTGGGTGATTTTATTAATAATTTCTTGGGCTCCATGTGTCTTGTTCAGCTGTTACTTTTAGGTTAAGAAAAGGGCAAATAGAAGGACAGAAGATTGGTATTTGGTAGTTGCAAGTTGTCCTCAATCTCGGCCGTTTGATTTGAATACCCCATCAGACTTCTTGACAATTTTAGCAGGTCATTTGCCATTGGATTTGATCCAAGGACCAGTCTTTTGGTTTATCATCAGGCACTTCTGTATGACAAAGAGCTCTCTAATGGGACCCATCTAATTAGCATGTTCAAGAGTTAGAAATTAGGCGATTTTTTGACTTATTAATTCATTGCTTTTGGAAAGTTTTGATCAGTTGTTATTGAGCCCTTCAATCAGGAGAAAGTTTGAGGACCCCAACACCTTAGTGGTTTCTCATCTAACTTCTTTCCTTGCCAAAATTAACTTGCTTATTTGTTTTGTTTTACTCTGGGACCATAAGGCCATTGTTTGTCTTTGATTGAAACAGGAAGAAAAATCTCTTGGGCTTTTGATTTTATTAAATTTTCCTGAGAGAGATGCCTGTGTTAAAGGGGTTGATGAAAGAAGCCCCCCTGTCCTCGCTCACCACATTCAGCCAATCTTGGCTTTTAACTTGTTTCAATCAAACCATAGAAACCCTACAAGAGCATGTTGAGAGGATGCGTGGCAAATTTATATCATCACCTTTCTTTTTGGTTGTTAAAAGTGGAGGAAAAAGAAAATCAATTTGCTAACAATTTTTGGGGGATGACTTAACACCCAGTTGTAGGGTCAGAGTCCAAAACCTTTTTTTTTTTTTGGTTAAGTTAGATTGGTGATACTTTTGGAACAGTTTTATGTTTGAAATTCTTCATATCTAAACATGATTTATGTTAAGATAGATATGAATGATTAACTTCATCTTTCCATCGATTTAAATTTTTTAGACAAGTATTAATTTCACGTGATATCAGAGTAGAGAACTCGAGAGCTTTCAAGACAAGTGATAATTTCATAATTTACGACGAAAACATTTGTACCTTAGACAACTGTCCAAGTAAGAAGTGGAAAACAACATGAATTTGAATGTATGGCCTAAAGTAGCTTTATTGAATGTATGTCCTAAAGTCCCTATTAAAAGTTCAGTTAAATACCTTATTGAAAAGATTTGGCAAAGCCCATATGGTACATAAAGATGAAAAATACCTTGGAATGAGAGGCTGAGGCACACAATCACAAAACATTCATCGATAAACAAACTTATTGCATTGAGCTACCTTTCAACATCACCCTATATACCATACGGTCGGAGGAAAGTAGGAGCCGTTGTTAATAGGAAGTTGTGCACCACTACAAACTTTATTTAGTGGGAAGAAGGCATTGTCACTATTGCAAATGTATTGACTCTACTCTCCAACTATGACCTGAGTTGTTGCCAACAATAAAGTTATGAAATGAGTAACGGGGCTTAACATAAAGAAATTCTTAAGCTTAGTTTCGATAGCTATCTCATCTTATTTCAATATCCGAACATTCTAGACACAAACTTTTTAATTTTAAATTTTCAACTTTTTTATCTAATCATTACTTAATTATTATAATTTTTTCAAACTTAAAAAAAAAAAATCATAAAAAACAATTCAAAATTTTCAAATTTTAAAATAAAAATTATATTCTAATAATATTTTAACTTTATAATATTTTTATTCAATTTTTCCTCTCATTTCTCAAAACCCCATAAAACATCTAATAAACTCAAACAATTTCATTATTATTCACAAATCATCTCATCTCATCTCATTACTCAAACAAACTTTAGAATTGGAAGTCTTGCACTAGATTAGGTTGGCTGACGAGATTATATGGCGTTTCCTGTTCACTGCAATTTGTCCAAGTTGATGTTGAAGCATTAAAACAAAATAAGCTAAAACTCTCTCCTCAACCCTGACTCTTATATCTCTCTCTTTTAATTTTAATGCATCTTCGATTGAAAATAAAAATAAAACAACAAAATAAGCTAGGGAAAATGATGCATGAAAGCGTTGAAAGATGTCACTCATTGAGGATGCTGCAAGCTTAAGCTTGAGGACCCATTTAAACTGAAGCCCATATTCAGGTTTCCCTATGGGCTCCCTCCTTGGTAATCAAAACATAACATTACAGAAGGAAAAGGAAATAACAATAGCTAGCGTAGGTGGGAAGAAGAAGAAGAAGATGAACTAACTATAACTTCTATACCAATAAATCTCTAAGTTTCTAAGTGAAGAAATCTGCATATCAACAACCCTAAAATACAGCGGATACAAAATAATTAGAACCAACATCCTACGAGAAGATCAATACAGATATGGTGTTAGAACTTGCATTCTGTCTCCTCTTTGCTTCTCCGGTTTCAACAAAGGATGAGGCAGAAATATATCAGTCATTTTAACTATCAGAAGTTGAATTGCTAGCCATCAAAGGAGTCACCATCAGTTCCTGCAGGTGGGGGATAATTCTGCACTTGTCGAACAAACTGTCCTTTTACTCTTGGACGCTGCTCAGCAAGTTTTTTTCTGCTCTCATACCGTACCTGTTGAGTTATATTTCACTGGGGGCATTTTTATTGGTTGGACATTGTAGCAGTCAAAAGGAAAGATGTAATAGCATACCTTTTTCTCGTAACACCTTTCTTTCCGCTTCAAGCGAAACTTGGTTAGAGCCACTTCTCTTTGAATCGATCGATGAGCACTTCCGCTAGGAGTGAGAAAACATTCATTCTTGCCCTCTGAAGCAGCCTTGGCAAGAGCAATGTGATCAACATTGCTGTTACTCCCACAAGTACTTCCATCCCCAATGCTACTATGATTACTTGCACCACCATTCCAGAAACTATTACTTTCACTCTGATCAGTGGCCGGAGATATATGTCCTCGGTCCTCCAGAAAATCAAATTTGTGTTCATGCTTGTGCATAGTCTGATTCAAGGTGTTAATTGCATACGGAATATATGGGTCATAGTGCTGCTCAGGGTTATTATTTCTAAGATTTGACTGGTAAAAGATATCCATATGAAAGGAGGGTTCGTGCTGGGCGAATAAACCTGGACTCAGCATTGGTGATATTTGTGATGGACAAAAACTTGGAGAAAGTACAGAACCAAAGCCAGTGCATAGATTATTAATCCGTACCCCTTTTGCTGGAACTGGCACAGGAAATATTTTCTCTTGAGAGCTTGAAGTTGCAACTACAGATTCTCTAGATTGACCAGTGGCCAGAGTGACAATGCTTCTCTGTGTACTTTGTGTCAAACCAGCAGTATCAGAACTAGAACTGGTAAAAATATTGGATAACATGTTCTCAGAATTTTTTCCATGCTCTTTCTGATGATCACAATTAGCAACTGTTGTTTGTGGGGGTTCAAATGGCTTGGTAGTGTACCTGCAAGGACCACTTTTAGTACATAAAACCCAATAGAGAAGATTTTTGAAGATTTAATCACAAAATTGAAGACCACCTTCCTTAGCCCAAAAGATTAGAGGAAAAAGCAAACAGATCATACTGAAACGTTGCACACACAAGACCCTCATCACAATGTATAACTTTTACTTGGAGCATCATATTTTAAAAGATGACCTACACACTTCTTGGGTTTATTTGGTCCAGCCACTCGCATTAATGCAGCTAAACAGCAACTTATAAAATAAATAACACTAGTGCTAATTTAACAATTTTTTAAAGGACCTGATAACGAGTCACTCCTAGTGAAATATTTAAAAGGAAACTAAAACTCACCGCGTAAAGGCTGAGGAGTTAGAATGGCCAAGGGTACGCCTTTTCTCAGCATGTTCATTCCAAAAGCCACCGGGATGAGATCTTTTCAAGGACAGATCCAAGTGAAGTGAAGAATCAAATTCCCCTATGCCTTTACTAGTGCAGTTTGGATAATTGCGAAATGTTCCAATCAAATCAGCAGCTTCTCTAGAAGAGTTGACAATGACATAACTATTATCAGAAGCCTCATTAGTGATATAATCCTCCCTTCTTTGACTTTCTGGTTCTAAATCCTTGCCAAGAGTGTTTTTGTTAGCATTCTTGCAGGCATCTACCACCGATCCTAGAGATATTCAGAAAGTTAGATGTTTCCCACCGAACAGAATATAAGATGACGCTAATGTACAAGGTGTTTACCCCCATCATCAGTCTCATGCATTGGCAGTTTCTGACCCAAACGGATGCATGCTTCATCCTTTTGTGATATTACATCACTTGGAAACAATTTGCCCCATCTTGATTGTGAGAAGCCCTTCATATTCTCCATGGAGGCACTTTCAGCTTCCAACTCTGGCTTTGTACAAGAGCTCTGCAAGAGATAGCAAACATGCAATCTCTATATGAAACTTCCTGTATCCACCCTAAACTGCGAGGAAATTTCTTTTAACCATAACTGGCCCTCATTTAACATACGCACACATACCCTGGATGAAACACACATCAAGCAATCATGGCAATTCAACTTGACAATTCAAGAGCAATCGATGGTAACTTAACGTCGTCTATGAGTATGAACATGCCATATTCATCTTGATCACTATCATGTTCCCAGACTCAACCAACCTGAATGGAGCTGTTTTTTTTTTTACCTTTTCTCTTGTATGTTCAGTTTTTTTTATTTAATCTTGAATATCTCTACTCTTCATCGTTTTTTAATACACTTAGTTTGTCAGGTTGGATTTTGGTTGTAATTAGAAATACTAATGAATTTTCTCTTTTTTTCCATATTTTATCAATTCATTCATTTCCATTTAATGTCCACAAAAAAATTCCCATTTGAATTAATAAAGACTGGACATTACTTCTCTAAACAAAATAGTGAACTAGAATGTATCCAAAGAAAAGCAATAATATACCACATAAATAAATTTAAGAAAAAAAATCAAAAGAACAAGCCAAATCTTTCATACAGATTTCATAATAATCCAATCACCAAGCAGTGCATTCTCAGCATATACACTGAATTAGAATCACTACCTGAGAATCACTTCCTTTTTCAATTAGTTCATTATTTTCCTGTCCACAAGCCATACGACCATTTGAACAGTTGCTTGCAGCATTGTTTTCAGAAGTGGCTCCTGTCTTTTCTTGTGCAACACTCTCATCTTGGGGATTATTTACACCAGCCTTTGACTGATAGATCAAAAGGGACATATCAAGACTGAGAAAGAGGCTCATAACCTTCAAGACAAAGGCAAAAGAAAACAAAGGGGAAATAAGGCAAAGTACAAGCAAGAAGCATACAGTTTGTCTTCTCCAAACATGCTGCCACAAATTTCTCAGCTCATTTCTCCTAATAGGCTTTACAAGATAGTCAGCAGCACCTCTCAGCATGCATTTATAAACAGTGCTTATTGAATCCTGTGAGGACATCACTGTGAAATAACAGAAGTTGTACTATTAGTTTCATAATTTTCAGATACAATATCTAATATTCAAAGCATTTATTCTGCAAAACATACTTATAACTGGGATGTTTTTGCAAATCTCATGCTCCATGATTAGTGTAAGAAGAGCAAATCCTGATATTGCTGGTAAATCCACTTCTGTCAATATGAGGTCTATGTTGTGGGCTCTTTCCTTCAGTATCTCCCACGCTTTTAAGCCATCAGAAACAGCAACAACTGCTCAAACAGTAATAAAACATTTTTAGTTCCTAGAACAGCAAATATCAGGTTATAAGCAAAACTCAGTCAACAAAATCTCGATCTTCAATGAAGCAACAACAGTGGTAGAAATGAACATATACATGGCACCCGGATACTTTCAATTCCATTATCTGTCTAGGGGTTCTGTGACCAATATGCTTTTCAGGCAGTATTGGTCTTAATTCAAGCAAAACTACTCTGTTGAATAAAAAGACCCATGACGAGCTACAGCATGTTGGAACACCAGAAGGAAATGGATGCTCATAACCTATTTGGCAGCATTTGATATGTTCCTGTCATAATTCTTGTTCCTTCTGTCATGCGTTATGTGTTTCATCCTCTTTTCTTTCCAGTTTCCCTTGATACTTTTTTGTATGTGATTCTTCCATTTTTTGTCTGCAGAATTTGCACAGACCCTTAAGGGTTTTCCCCCTTCACATAGTGTAACAAGTTCATCCAGACAAACCTCTAATGATAATGGACTCAAAAGAGTGGTTCTCCAGGCCAAAAATTATAGCCGGTAAATGAAGAAATTCAATTGGTGACACAGTGGGTTCGAGACTCTACCAAATGGCCACAATAATTATTCCTATCTCCCCATCAGAGTAAACAGTAGTTCCTAAATTTGAAAGTAAAACCAGCTAACCATGCCTAGCAATTTACAAGCCAACCTTACAAGCTTAAGATCGATTACATCACTTCCTACCCCTATCTAATCCCCATAACTTAGAACTCAAACTGCAGTATTATCCACTTGACATGCTCAAAATTTTTCTGGCAAAAGCCGAAAACCCAGTTCACAATTTGACAAACAAAACTCCAAAATGGAAGAACACTCGAAATTAAGCAACCAAATAAACCGGAACCCGCACAAACACAGAGAAACGCTAAGAAAGACACATACTTACCTCTGTAGCTACACTTTGTGAGAAGGGCGGCTATGATCTGCCTCGTGGAATCGTCAGCCTCAACAAGCAGCACCCTCACCATCATCCTCGGCAAGAACCTCTCCCACCTTACAACCCCACTCGAAAGCCCACCCTTCCTCTTCTCCTTCATCTTCTTATTCTTCTTCTTCTTCTTCTTCTTCTCGATGCCGCTCTCCTTCACACTCTCAAGTACCTCCACATCCTCCTCCATCTTCTCTGTCTCACTCTCAGCTCTCGCTTCCAGTTCCTCGCTGCTCACAACCACCTCACCCATTTCTCACTCTCTCTCTCTCTCTCAACTCACTGTGAACCAGGAGGCGTGGTAGATCGCATAAGATTCAAGCAGAAGCTAACGAGGAGAAAAATATCATCGTTCATCCCCCCTAAATTGCTGAAAGGTGAAAATATCTGAATCTGAAATGGGGGGGAGCTCTAATATCTCGAACGGAATCGGACGGTTGAAAGATAGACTCCAACGACGACGGGGCTCAGATCTAACGGTGCGAAATATAATAATACGAAGCACATCAAAATATCTTGTATGTGTGGCCTGGTTTGGCCACGTCAGTAGACCATATGTATGTGAGCCAGATCAAAAAGGCCACGAGTCTAGTGGGTTATGTTCCGCAAAAAATCTACTAAATTTCTTACTATTCACACAATCTTCACACTCTATATTATTTTTTTTATTAAATATTTATTATATGAATAATGAATAAAAAATTTAAAATAATTAAAAAAAAATAAACTTAAAAAAAATTTAAAAAAATATTAAAAATTTAAAAAATTTAAAAGAATATAAAATGTAAAATACGGTAGAGGTTGTATAGCAAAGCTCTATGTTCCGTGGCTGTGGATGGAATGGCAGTTGGATATTTTTCCTTTTCCTTTATTTTCTGTGGGTCCCATTAGTTAGTTGGTAAAGATATTTTTTTTGGGAGTTGCGCTGTGTTTGGGGTGATAAAACACCAAGCAACTTGCGATCCCCTTTGAGAGAAGTTTTCGACACGTGGAGATATTGTAGTGGAGGGTTGGATTTGTGGCTTCGAAATTGTCCAACGTTATCCATACCCTTCCTGACCACGTTGTCTATTTCCTCGGCTTGTCAAAATGGACTTCCACTCGCTTGGCTTCTAGAATGTAATTACCACAGAATCATTGACCTCCCTTACTAATGCTCTAATATTTAGGATGAAAATTATATTCTAAAAAGCAATTCAGATTAACTTACAGATAAATACACATTCTTAATAATATATATGGCGAGTAAGAATATTAAAATCTGAGTATATAAGAGTGTTGAGAAAATTCTTGATTAACACATTTATTTTAAAAGTTTTATTAGTGCATCTTTATGTAGAATTAGCATTGATTATTTTGCTCAAGTTTTATTTCTCTCTAACGAGAACAAAAAGGTTTTTACAGATATATAAATTTAGAAACACACTTTAGAGTAATGTAATACCTAGCACCTTAGAGGTTTATATGGTAACTTTAACAAAAATCTGAATAATTAGGTACAATTTAATTAAACCTAAAAATCTTGCTTGTCGTTGCATTGATGCAAAATAAGTTTTAGGTTAAGATAATTTCTTGTAAAGTTTTTATTTTCTCTCTTATAATGGATTGAAGAATATGAAGAATATTGAGTAAGCAAGAAATCGAGATATATCGCTAGTTAGCAGATAAAATGTTATATACTACATTTGTTACACAAAACAATATTTTTATTAGGTTTTTAATGCGATATTAGATAATTTTAGATCTAATTTGATTTAACACTCATTGAAAACAATAATGTTAGTGAAAATTCTTATAGGTTTATGAATTGAATGGTCACTCATTGACTCAATGATATTATTTCTCGGGTGGAGAGATAATATGCTAAAATGTGTTGTGAAGGTATAGAATGATGGATATGAAGTTTGAGAAATTGAAGGTTTTCTCGCCAATGAAATACCTCTCCTCTATTTAGTCGAGTCAATGAGAAAAAATAATATTAGCATTTTCTATATAAAAGTTCCTATACATATATACTAAGGACATGAAATAATAAAAATAATGTTTCATCATATAAATATGATTCCAAATTTTTTTCAAGGAAGATATATTTTTCAGTTAAAGTATTTTTTCAAAATCGTAATCTTATGAGTTATATGATAAGAACAATTATCTCGCAGTTTAATAACTTGCTAATAATGGAGTTATAAATAAATTATGGCTCAAAATAGTTGTTACATCATAGTTGAGTTGATGTAATATGGGGTTGTAGCCTTAATTCTGACTTGTCGTCCTTAGATCAAGTTCATTCACCATTAAAAATGCTGGATGATTATTTTGTGCAAACATGAATTCAATTAAGATGAAAATCTAGAGAATCTAAGATTGACCATTTTTTATTGAGTCAAAAACATTACTCATATTTTTGGCAAGGGTGGGGTATTGTAGATTTTTGTAATACTTGTTTTTTGGAAATAATGTTTCATTACATTTCATTCAACATTATCTTAATATTAATATTTTCAAGCTTTTTTATAAAATATGGCCAAAAATAGTGGGAGTAATTCAACAATTAGTGTGAATATATATTTGAGTGATGGTGTACCACTAATAATAGTGACTTCCAAAAGTTAAAGAATATAAAAATTTCCATAAATAGCATGGAAACGATATATCAGTATTATCTCTTTGTTTAGATATTAGAAGAGAATATTTGTAATATAGCTCCGCTAAAAGTACTAAATTCATATAATATGAATTCCAACATAGAATCTTATATTCACTTCACTTATATAATCCAGCATGGGGTTGTTGATCTAATTGACACAAAAAAAGTGAAGTTGATAGAGGTATAAATCCATCTATTGGCACTAGTTGAGTTGCCTTTAGATAACTATAGATCGCACATTTATTTGAAATTTTCTTGAAAGAGTCAAATAGTTGATTCTTGCAGGAAAATTAGATGGTTAGCTTTTTGTGATATTTAGACAGAAAGTACTGGAGCGTATGATTGTTGTTTATACAGTTTTGGTCCAAAAAGTAAATGAATGTTGTTGGTACGTGGGTGGATGGGGCTACCTTCCGTGCGCTATGTTAGCGACAAGAGGTTGCCGGGATCTTCTTCCATGTCCCATATCCGATTCTTAAATGCGGTGTGGCTCTAGCACGACGTACTTCTGCAGAGTAGTGTTGACATTGTCAAGGTAGGTGGTGTCCTATTTTTCCATGTCAATCAGCCCTCTTATCTCTTACGCAATCCATAGGCCAACTGCACTACTAAATATTGGGCCTCCAAGTCCAAGGTGAACTTGGCCCAACCCGAGAGGGATGTAAATAGCCCTCCTAATTAAGTTTAGTCCGATAGTGGTCAATTACAAATAATTAAACGACAAACTCTTATTTAATTACCATTTCTTTTCACACAAATTTTGAAAATGCGTAATAACTTCTCAAAACATACTCTTTTTTTTTTTTTTTAACCGTGGATGTCTGAGCCAGCTTGCGCACATCTCGACTAATCTTATGGAGTCCTAAACTTCCTCAAAACATACTTCTACCAAGAGACTCTACTTTTATACATAAAAGTCTTTTGTATAACTATGAAGTTAGCGACGACTCATCGTAAATTTTATTTAGGTCAAACTCATGATATAAAATTTAGATTCTAGTAAGCAAATCCAACTATGACTTTTAAGAATTTACAAAGTAACGACAAATCCAACTAGGGCCTCTAATACGAGTTACGAATAGCTCACTTGAGAAGCAGTATAAAAGCTAGACGCCACGTTAGAATTCAAGATTTATGCTCCTTTGCTCATTAGAATTCTCTCAAGGAACATAAATCTAACTCTGGCATTGAAGGTGACCCCTCATCCTGTGTGTTGCAGGTGATTGGTACCCAGTGTGCAAAACGCATCATCAATAATAAGGATCAAAGCAATCAAAGTTGAATTATACAAATAAAAAGAAAAAATTATTTAAAAATTGAAAATTAATTTGTTAGAAGGTCAAAACATAAAAAAACTACATTAATATTTAATCCTATTTTTAATAAGACATATTCTAATTTTGAACTGGATCCATTTGCAATTTGGGAGGATTCTCAATTTTACAATAAATTTTAATGTTATGCATAAGGAAGATTTTAGGATTTGAGAGAATTGTCACCTTTTCGGCACCAACATGCTTGGTTGTAAAATTCATAAAGGGAATACACGGTGAGAGAGGGTGTCGACGGCAAGAGTGAGTTTTTGGACTGAACTCTAAGGCAGCAGTTTCGAATTGGTCAAGACAAGTTATATCCCAGTATCTTAGTTTGAATTTGAGAACGGAATGGATCCAAGCAATGGGAGCGGAGGTCAGCCTCCCTGGAACGGTTCAAAGAACCACTCGAGGGAAAAATAAAATATTCAGATGCATTTTGATCATTCAAGACAGAAGTACTAGTACACTACTGAATCTAGGACTAGGACTAGGAGATCCCAAGTATTTCAGATGGAACGGCTGCGTGTATTAGATCTTCTGTTGACTTCTTATCTTACCTGTTTGAGCAAAAATTGTGCTCAAATGAACTTCGAAAACCAGTCCATTGTTCTTCTGTACAAGCCATCTTAACTTCCATGTAGCACCAGATGCCAGAGCACACATAATAAGGGCACAAGAGCCAAGATTTTAAGAACTAAGAGCATTTTGCTCTACTACCAAGGGTCCCTTTTGCAAAACACTTAAAAAAGTTTGTGGATCAGTTCCATCATACTAGCTAGCCTCATACAAGTTCTATAATCTGTTATTTAAAAAGAGCAGTAATGGATGAAATCAAAATGAGATCATTTTAAAAAAAATAAAACAATTCTTTTGCAATGGTTGCTTGGGAGAAATGAAAGTAAAATAAATAAATATATAAAGGAAACAAAGAAAGAAAAAAGAATGAAGAAGAAAGCAGTTTCACTTTCATCTTCATGTGATCTGACGTATCAAAGAAAAATACTTGTCGGTTCCAGATATTTGAGTATAACAATTCTTATCTCAGAGCAGATTTCCTACTACTCAAGCATCAGGCCTTAGATTGTTAGAAGAAGTAACTCAATCTTCTATACTCCCAAGCTGCAATTCTCTGCATCAAAAAGTAGAGTTATTGTTAGTCAAAATTCGAAGAGGCAAAAGTTTCAAGCGGTTGTTCAAATAAAGCTTCCACGAGTGATTAAAACCTACCTTATAGAAAGGAAAATAACTGCTATCCAACTTATCTAACCCCCATTGCCATTCTGATCCTCAATCATGTGTAATAGCTTTGTCCCTTTCTTCTTTCTCAAGAATCTCTCAGTCGAAACAGTTAACAGCTTATTCAGCGACATTCCACCTCCAACAATCTTCTTCCTTGCCTCATACCTAGCCTTGATTCTCTCATCAAGCTTGTAACCAAGGAATGCAGGAAAAGCCAATAACTCTCCAACTTCACGACCCATGCCCTCTATCAAGTACTCCACCTTCTCCTCCAAAGAATTATGATTGTATTGCAGTACCTGGGGATGCCTCGTGCTCATGGCAACAATGTCAGCACACGAAAACCCATAACGCAAGAATAACCCAATTACCTTTTGCAAATTCTCACAGCTTGTTCTGGTTACAGATCCCATTGCCACTGCCATGTCCCTCGTTCTATATTTATACCCGATCTTCAATAAAAACACAAGTTTATACTCGACGTTATCAAATGACAAGCCTAGAAACAAGGGAGCTTTGATCAAGAACTTGAAAATATCATCGGTTTCTAACCCACATTGCTTGAGAAACTCTATTCTAGGACGCAATTTTCTCTCCCTGCTGGCAGTAACTAGACTCGGAAACACAAGAAGAATCTTGAAGATTTCATTATCATTTAGGCCAGCAAAAGACCTCAAGAACTCTATATGGCCCTCCATATGCTTCACACTATAACTCAAAATCATAGGAAACTTCCGCAGCACATTACCTGTGGCGTCCTTATCTCCCCCACTAAGCTCCACGAGAAACCTGACTCTCGGTATCAACTCACTGTCCAAATCATAATTGAGAATCACCGGTCGCTTTACAATCAAATCAATGCCACCAAAGCGGCCCAAAAAGGCAATACTCCTATCAATTTCTTCGACTGGCCTATGACATAACGCCTTGGTTAAATTAACATTGTTCAGTACAAAAGCAATCTTTTCACACGAAACTCCCCGATGAAGAAGCAGTTTAACCTTTTGATCAAAACCGACCAAGAATCTTGGATCCGTGTTAGTCAAAATGCGCTTGAGTTGAGCAGGCTCAATCTTAGACTCCAATTCATCACGCACAAAACATAGAAATGGGCCAATTTCCTCAGCTGTTAACACAGTAGGGCATTTCGTAATTAAGTAAGAAAGTGCAAGGCTATCAATCCCAACTGATTGTAAAAAATGAACCCGAGCACGTAATGAATCCAAAGATGTCAAAGCAATAGCTGGGTTCTTTTCCAAAAGCAATTCGGTTTCTTTTTCGTTGAGTCCAATTTCTCTGAATAGAGGAAAGAGAAACCCTGAAACCCAACATAAAAAGCAAAAATAGGTTAACAAGTTTGGACTGTATTGTGTTCGAGAAATGGACTCTGAGAGTTACTCACTCGTATCATCGTGACGATTGGCGGTCGAGTTGATGCCACTGCATAGGACTGAAATCTGTTTAGTGGGTCGAAGGCCCACGTGGGGAAATACCTGTTTGTGTTCGATTCTGGAGGCTTTACTGAGCTTTAAGAGAAAGAAGCATTCATGGGGGTGGAAAGCTGAAAGTGAAGCGTGTGAGAATCGAACAGTTGTGGGAAGGAACAACGAGTGCGGAAAAAGACTAAAAGACGAAGAAGAAGAAGAAGAAGAGGAGGGAAAAGGGTTTGCGGACAGAGTGAGTAGAGCATCCATTTATACTCCAAGGGGATTCGCGGTATTGACGCGACGGGTGTTTCAAATGGGAAGCGAAATCGCGGACTCGGAGAGGAGTTGAAGCTAAATGCATGGGCGGCTGGGACTGCGGTGTAGGATGTAAACGAGTTAAGGGTGGTTTTTAGTGGTTAAGACGGATCAGAAACAAAATTTTTAATTTTTAACATTTTCGTAATTTTATTTTCAAATATCGTTCAAACAAAAAATATTTGTTATCTAATTATTATCTAAATACAAAAACTTATATAATTTTACAAACTTCGTAACAAAATTATAAAAATTGATACAATTTTTATAAGCTTCAAAATATAAATAATATTAAAAAAATTATATTCAAACAACTTTTCAATTTTATAATATTTTTATTCAGTTTTTTTATCTCTCATTTTTCAAAATTCAATAAAATATTTTAACTCAAACTATTTTACTATTAATCACATAATTCTAAAATAATCCAAGTGTCCAAAAGAGCTTGAATTGTGTTCGAGTTATATTATATATTTATAAATAATATATTTATTATTCTGACAAGCTTTTTTTAATATAATTATTTGAACGAGTTCAAATTTATTCACGAGCTATTAAATTTTGAGAATAAATTATTTAAGTCATGCCTTACAAATTTATGTACAAACTTTGAGAAATAAAATTTTATTTTTTCTAAATAATTACATAGTTTACGTACATATATTAATGAATATATACATAAGGATCCAAGAAAGTCACATAGTATTAGTAATATGATTTCATCTTATATTTATAAATGTTTTAAGATATTCTCATTATAAAATTTGAGATAATATTATAAATTAAAAAATACAAAGTTAATTAAGTTTGTACAGGTTTAAACTAGTAAAGTCAAGTTTTATACAAATTATATCATTTAATAATTGATCATAATTTTAAACTCACAAATGACTTATTTATTAAGAGAAATAATAGTTGCAGTCATAAATGTACAAACATCGTGCAATCACTTTAAAAAAAGTGAATAAATATAAAATCTACATAAAAAAATATTAATTTTTAATAGTGAATCTCTCTTTTTTAAAATAACTGCATAGCTCATAATTACGCACTTCCCGACTGCATGTAACATTACTCATTTATTAAACGAATTGAGCCTAGTTCAAGTTTGAGCGTGACGAACTTGAGCAACATAGATCGACGGATGAAGCAACTTCGTTTATTTATAGCCCTATATGCCAATTTTTTTTTTTTTTTTAAATAACAAAATTTTGTTCAAAACGTAGAAGGTATAATAATCCTAACATATCATTAATATACTGGTGAGAAATCTATGCAAAATAAATGAGTGTTTTTCTAGGCTATAGGAAGAGTCAATCCCAGGATCTCATCCTAACATATATGGAGTCAATGGCACAACCTTTGCTAAAGCTGATTAAATAAGGTTGCAGGTGAATGTGAACAAACCTGACTGATAATTTTTTTAAATTTGAAACTCTATTCTTTTTCAAATGGAGTGGACGAAATTTGCACACCTTAAAGAGGTGGCGACACAATCCTAGGTCGCCGACAGAGATGTTTGTTGAGGTGTTTGATTTTTTATATTGGTCTAGACGACATGGTCTCCGTCGTCAAACCAGAGCCCTCGAGAGATTATCGATCACTACATCCCAAAAAATTCGTTTTGCTGAATCAAATTCCAGTTAGTTGGTGATCATTGAAACCATTCACAGTAGTTCAAAAGCACATTCATTCAGTTTGACGCATGGGGGCAATGGTGATCAGTCATAATAACCCATGCAGAAGCATTATCTATGCTCAAATTTTGAATTAGGAGGTGCACAAGAAAGACCCGTCACAAAACAAATAGATATCTTCAATTGAGGGAAGAAATAAATACTCACGCCATGTTTGATTGATTAAGCCAATTGTAGAGGAGTTCTACGTCCAGGTGTGAGTTATCCTCGAACTCCTTGACTTCTTCCAGATACAAGCAGCAGCAAATAGGACCCGATACTGATTGCATTATCAGCGCTCAGCTGTGCCCAATTCAAAATTTTCTTATAGCATATTAATCAGGCCTTTGATTTATCTTTCAGCATCTTTGTGACACTTTCTAAGAGGCTTTTCATCTTGTTTCTTGCTTGTGGGAATTCCTTTAATAAGGATAACTGGTGAGCCTCCCTTTCTTGATTTTCTGGGTGATCTGGAAAAATGAAACCTGCAAGAAAATAACGATGATGATGACGACGACAAAAATAATGATACATTTTTCATACACAAACAGACAGCAATAGGAGTTGGGATCAAATAACGTAAGAAACCTTACGCAGCTAGCAAGTGCACTTGCCTCTTTTTAGGGACTTGAGTAAGAACATCAGGTTTGTCTTTACAAACCTCTTCCCTTGTGTCTGTCTGAGAAATCTGTCCCTGAAAAAGGCAGCCGGAGGATACAGCTCATAGCATGCTAAAAATAGTCGAAAGGAAGATACTATCTTCATTTTTGAGAAATTTTAAAAAGAAAGATGATCCGAACTTATAAGTGATTTCCAGCATGTTGTCCCCGAGGTATAATGATGGGAGCAACCCCCTCTAACAGTAATACATGATGCTCTCATTTTCAGCTTTTCTACCAGAGTGGCACTTACAGATGCATAAAACATACTTGTATGCAACTGAAAGAAAAAAATATATATATTTGCATGATTTCTTATTATAAAGAAAAGTGAATTCTACAGAAAGATGGTTAATTCCGCCACGTCTAGTTTTACGAGCAAGTACCTCAAACAGCAAAGAGTCAACTATGTGTGTGTTAGCACATGTGCAGGAATGTGCGTGGGTGTGGCAGACCTCTCTCTCTCCCCCTCTATGTGTGCATGTGTGCATGCGTATGTGATTGTGTTGACACACACACACATACATACATCCATGTTAGAGAGCTTTGATTTTTACTAACTTGTTTCTCCCATTGTTAGTTGAAGATGTAACTCAGCAGCCTCTCTCTCTCTCTCTATACACACACGAACATGGATGTATGTATGCATGTGTGTGTCGACACAATCACATATGCACGCACACATGCACACATAGAGGGGGGGGGAGGGAGAGAGAGAGAGGGGCTGCTGAGTTACATCTTCAACTAACAATGGGAGAAACAAGTTAGTAAAAATAAAAGCTCTCTTAACATTGAATGGACAGCAAAATAATTGAATACAGCTATTACAACACATGATAATGATTACTGCGAGAAAAAAATTACTTGTCCATTTTTCTTGCACCATTATAATACTGGACAAAGATAGTGTTACTAGTCACATACTGTCACAAAAAGCATGAGAAGAAAGTTGCTTGCCCACTTTTATTTCACTACTATAATACTGGAACAAGATGATGTTGTTAGTCACACACTGTCATGCAAAGCATTTTCAAACTGAGAAAGTTCAAGAGTGTGTCAAAAACCAGAACAATGAAGCAACAATTAAAGTGAGGAGACAGGAACCAGTAGAGACCTCATGCTAGATATGATAGACCTACTTTGTTTTATGGCACAATAATGGATGTCATCACCACGTGAACCGGTGTAGATAAAATAATTGAAAGTTCGGCAACCATTCCATTTCTATCAGTTAATTCATCCAACACAACTGAAAACTTGAACAAAATAGAGGATCCAACAATAATATAATAATATAATGACCACAATAGGCATACAAAAACCTATGAAAATCTCCAATCCACCACTAGAATAGTTATAGTGCCCACACATCTAGTCATAGACACGTCCTCTAAGTTCAACTTGTTTACAATTTAAGATGATCAAACAACTTACACGTGATGAGCACAAAAGGATGAAGAAAACAAGGTCAAAATGAAAATGATAAGGTGACACAACAATACAGAAGAACATGTACCACCCAAAGAAAAAGAAGCTAGAGGGGTCTCTTGCCCTTGGAGCAACAACACAAGGTAACAAAAAAAAACTGCTGGATCAGGTTTTTCTTAAAGAAATCCAATTGAAAGCAGGCTCTTCAACAAAATACTATTGCAGCCTCTTAAAATTAACAATCATTTCATGAAAAAAGTCACCTGAAAAGAAACTGTTTATTACATCCAAACAGTAATCATATGGTTGGCTACATATAACTTGAAAAAGTTCAAAGCAAACTGCAGCTGATATTTGATCAACACTCGCAACTCATATTTTGTCAGAATTACTCTCAAAAAATCAAAATTAAACGTATTTAAATCATTTCAATGCTGAAGAAACACGCAATAATTAAAAATGCTCTCCATGCACATAAACTCTCGACAATGCTTATGCAGTAAGCTCCCGCTCATCTTTTAAAAGTACTAGGCCAATATCTTATTCACTTTAATAGTGATATCATGGAGAGAGAAAACAATCACCTTTTCTTCTGATTCTTGTTCATGGTTTATATTTATCGGTAAACAAGATCTTATTGATCATAAGAATAGGCAAGAGCCCAAGTATATGGGATATATACAACAAGTCTATGTGTGATGAACTTTGAACTTTTCCAAAGTCCAAACCACATTTGTTCCAACACTTCTCAGCCCTTATCTTTGCCAATGTTGAACAGAAAATGATCCATAAAATACAAAAAATCAAAGATAAGCTGACAGTTCGTTCATAAGATAAATAAACGACAAAGTGAAATATATGAGCAACAACTAATTTTAAGTCTAGGGAGATGACTTATAATTCAAAATAATTTCCAAAGTCCAAACACACTAATGGAATTAAAATGCTCACATGAAATTAAGACTATCCTATTTAATGTAAATAATGAAACACCCAATCATACTTGTCAGAAAAAAAAAATGAAACACCCACTTATATGCGCGCAGCTCAAGTCCTTGTCTCTAAACAGTCAGCAAATTAGAGAAGTATACCAATACTAGCTTATAAAAGAAACAGCATCTCCAGTTTAGTCTCTTTAACAGCCGAAAACGAGATGAATCACACTGAGACTGAAATCAAAAATCCGAAAGCACAAGCATTACAACCGAATATGAAACTCCAATTCCATAGGGCATTCATGTAACAAATGCAAAATGCAGACAACTAAACAATGTGCTTCCCCCTTATCGTAGCTGGCCAACCCCAACTCTGGATCGTGGAGTTTCAAACTCCATAATATTTTACCAAACCATATATAAGACTCATCCTCGTATCAATTGTAATCCAAGTTGCCATCGAAACCAACAGAAAACACAAAGATGTCAACATGCAATAACAAAAACCCCAAAAGATTGTATTTCGACAGAAACCAGAACATCCCCCATTCACCAAAACAGAATGTCGTTAAAAATGATTGCATGCATCAATACCATGACAGATTACATTGTACGTAACTACATTACATGCAATTACATTTACATACTTTCAATCAAACATAACAAAACGCATAACAACTTTCTTACTTGATTCAAAGCCGCTACAGACTCCGAGCTCGAAACCTTGGTTTTCTTCATCACCCTACCAAAATTTTCATCATCACCGTTATCATTGCCACGAACACCACTCCCTAATTTCCTCTTCTTCCTACCAAAGCTCCTCACTTTCCCTCTTTTCTCCCTAACCTTCCACGTGTTCTTTCTCCTATACACCACCTTGTCACTCTTCCACACCCCGAAACTCGTATCGATCACCGTCACCTCACTTCTCGAATATCCAACTAGCTCTCTCTCTCCCTTATCCTCCTCCTCCTCCACCCTCTCCTCTTCCTCCTCTCCCACATTCCCTTCTTTCGTTTCCTTCGAACTGTTATCCGAATTAAACGACGCCGTTCGCGGGCCATTATCGTCTTTCGAGGCACAAGCGGGACTCTTCACTTCTTGTTGTTTCTGGTGTTGGAGATGCGTATTACTGATGGTTGAGGTGGTTAGTGATTTGGGGATTGCTTGTTTCCTGGGAAACTTTTTGCCGGAAAGTTTGGAGCTTTTGATGTGGGCATCACCGTCCATAAAGAATAGCTCGGAGAGAACATTGCTCATGATACTGTACAGTTTTTCTTGCTGTTGATGTCCACCTCCGTGCCCTGCCCGATTAGCTACTCGTTCGTGGTCGGACTGAGTAAAGCCAGAGTTGGAGCGGGTCGACTCGCTAGGGTTTTGGTTATGGAGGAAGTGGTCGAGGCCGAGGTTGTTGTCAACATTGTCTTCGTCGGCAGAGGTCTGGAAGCCCTTGTTGGACCGGAGCCGGTCGAGCCAATTCGTACCGGACTTTCCGGAAGAGGGAACTGAGCAGAGCATTTTCGTTCTCCGGAACACCGAGAAAGGTGCTTGTGGTATAGGTCAGAATCGGAGAATTCTTCGAACCGCAGCGACGGTGTGAATTCGGAGAATCGGAGGAGAGCACCTGAATCACTCTTAGGACCGGAGATAGAGAGGTCTTTGAGCCTACTCTTTTTTTTTTTTCCTTGTGCTGCGAATCTGCGATAGATTATAGTCTGAAAGAGCACAGTTCAATGAAGGGCACGTGTCAGAAATCGAAAGCGTATTTTGGTAAAAGTGGACTTGGTCTGGCTGTCGGAATGACAAAACACGTTGAGGTTGAACTTCCATTACAGATGAAAGAGAGGGTTCAGCTACTTCAGTACAGTAATAACAGTACACTACCCTGGAATGATGCATTGAAATAGGGCTGAAACCCGATAGCTACGGTTCGGTTTACCGACAACTTTTAAATATGTTTAAAACCGGCCCAAACCGGCCGGTTAGTAGCACTAATAATTGATTCAATAAAACTTAGTCAAAATTTGATTAAAAAATTTACTTTTATAAATTTAGAGTATTCTCAATAACTTCTTTATCTTATCTTTTAAAATATATCAATAAAATTCACTTTTTTATTTTATATATTAACTTTTACAATAAGTCATTCATCAATTTATCTATTTTTTTATATCATTTAAATATTATATTGTTTAATTTTTTTATTTATTTCAAATATTATATTCTCTGCACATCATATATTTCGAATATTTCTCTATACATTATATATTTGCAATATTTGTAATATTTCTTTAAGTATAATGTAATATTTTAAATTACTTTAAAAAAGAAAGAGTAAAATGATAAAAAAAAAAAAAAAAAAAAGAATACCTGCATAATTTATTATTAACAATATCAAAACTTATGTATGCATAAAAGTCGAATGGACTATAAACAGAGTGCTAGAAAGTAGATGAGAGATAAGAGAGTGGGGCCTGTGCAAAAGTGATAAAAGGGTTAAAATGAAAATAAGATAAAAATGAAAGATGATGAAATGAGAGAGAAATAATAAACTAAAAATAGAATAGATGATCCAATGGAATGAACTTTTGGTCATCTTTCTATATATTTTACAGAAATTTGTATTTTATAAAATCCATTGTGAATGCTCTCAGCTAATCACTTTTCAACAACACTAAATAACAGTCTCAATAAATCTATCATTATTCTGTTAAAATATTGATTTTGACATTTTTACTTATTTTTAAAAATTAATTCAAAAAAAGGTTCTATTTTTTAAATGATTTTCATAGTCACGCAAACTAAAACCATCAATGTAGTTTCCTATATCAACTCATCAGTAGATCACATACACCTATTATCAAATTATACAAAAACTCATAAAGTTCCCCATTTTAGGCCACACCCATTTTGAAAGTTTTTACAAAACCACCATCTTATGTATTCTTCACGCAAGCACATTGACAATTCCTCGAGTCAGCTCATGCCAATTAAAAAAACCTCTTTCCAAACACAGTCCCCACTCAAAGTTTTTGATTTTTTCTATCATTCACTTGGTTGGATTTTTTTTTCTACTCTACACGTTAATAGTTTGAAGGGAAAAACAAATGCATGCATAGATGCTTACCAGAAGATGAGATCTGAGACGACGGTGTGGGATTTTGGGATTTCGGCTAGTGGTAATGCTTAAGAGAAAATGGAAATCGTGCTTCTTGAAATTGATCTCCCAAGTTCTTCACGATTTTTGGTGTGGCGTAATTGGTTTCTAAAATCGTGATTTTGCTTCTAAAGAAGATGAAATCGTGCTTCATATTAGAACGCACAAAATGAACAGCACGTGGGGAGGGAATTTTTTATGCAAAAATAATATTTTGGCCAGCAGTTGGGGCTCAATAAATTTGGCCAGTGAAATTGATGAAAGCTAAAATTACTGTAACTTTGTTGAGTCCACTATAATTCCTTTTTATGCAATCTAGTTAAACTTTGGCCAAATTTTGACTCTGTTGAGCCCACTAAGAGCACTAGTAGTAAAATCAACAAAGTTTGACCAAAATTTGACTAGATAATTCATTTTTATAAATTTATTAGTCACTTTTCAACAACACCAAATAATAGACTCGACAAATTTATCACTATTCTATTAAAATATTAATTTTAACATTTTCATTTATTTTAATTCTAATTGTAATTTGAATATTTATTCGTTATTAACAAGTATACATTAAATTTCTAACATTCAAATTATTCCTAACGGATATAATTTTCTAATAGTCTTTTTTTTACAATGGTCATATTCTTTCCACTAATATATTTTTTCAACTGTCATATTTTTTCAATTGATATATTTTTCTAACGACTATATTTTCCTAATGATTATATTTTTTCAACGGTCAAATTTTTCCAACGATCTTATCTTTCTAACCGATATATTTTTTACTGCCTTATTTTTTCCAATGGCTATATTGTTAACGACTATATTTTTTCTACGGATATATTTTTCTAATGGCTATATTTCTCCAGTGATTATATTTTTCATTATAAAACATAACATTTTCTCAACAATTTCATTTACTTCAACTCAAGTGTCTCCGTGAAACCATTTATTTTGATTTTCTCTCAATGGATCGTTCATTTTTTTACAAAATGACACTTATCGATTCAAATTATGACGAAAAATTTAAGATAGCAAGACAATTTGTTTTGGAAGAAAAAGGATCAAGCTCACGTGGTTCTTCTAAAAAATTACGTAGATTCATCAGACATGATCGTTTGTAAACTCACCAAAATCTTTTATATGACTATTTTGTTGATCATCCAATCTATCCTCACAAATACTTTCGAATGAGGTTTCGAATGAGTCGTTCTTTATTTTTCCGTATCTAAGCTGCGGTAGAAGCCCATGAATCTTATTTTGTCCAAAGACATGAAATAAAGTCGGAAGACTTGGTTTTTCTTCCCTTCAAAAAATATTAACTGCTTTGAGGATGCATGCATATGGTGTCGCGGCTGATTTTATGGATGAATATCTGAAGATTGGAGAGACTACCGCAGTAAGAAGCCTAAAAAATTTTGTCAAAGCAGTTGTTTCAATTTGTTCTGAAGAGTACTTAAAGAAACCCAACAGTGATGACATTGTTAGATTGCTCCCAGTTGGTGAGAAATGGGATTTCAAGGTATGTTAGGGAGCATCAATTGTATGCACTGAAAGTGGAAGAACTGTCCAATTGATTGGCATGATATGTACTCTGATCATATCCATGAATCGACAATTATTTTAGAAGCAGTGACTTCTTAAGATCTATGGATTTAGCATGCTATTTTTGGATTATCGGGATCTCATAATGATATAAATGTACTTGAAAGATCATTTATATTTTTTGACATTGCTCAAGGGCATACTTCGACTTACTCCTACACCATTAATGGTTATAACTATGCAATGAGGTACTATCTTGCTGATGGCATTTATCCGCAATGGAAAAAATTTGTTAAAACCATCTCTGCTCCTAAGGAAACAAGAAAAAATACTTAGATGTAGCCCAAGAGTCTGCAAAGAAGGATGTGGAGCATGCTTTTGATGTGCTTCAAGCACAATTTGCTATAATTTGTGGACCTGCACGATTTTTTTCACATTGAAACATTCAACGATATTATGATGGCATGCGTAATTTTACATAATTTGATCATTGAAGATGAAAGGGCTGACAACAGAGAAGAAGAATTCGAATATGAATAGTTGGCAGAAAGCACACATGATCCAATGTCAACAGGCGCTACATCTGAATTTAGCTAGTTCATTCAACATCATCATGCTCTTAGAAATAAGAAAATTTATTGTCATCTTCAAGCAGACCTCGTCGAGCACTTATGACAACAATATAGTGTTGTATAATGTTTTATGGTTGTATTAAAGTTTATGGTTGTATTTGTGCTTTTAATGTTTTATTATTGTATTAATATTTATGGTTGTATTTGTGTATTAATGTTTTATGGTTGTATTAAAGCTTGTGGTTGTATTAATGTTTATTGTTGTATTAATATTTATGGTTGTATTGATGCTCTTAATGTTTTACTATTGTATTAATGTTTATGGTTGTATTGGTGCATTAATATTTTATGGTGTATGATTGTATTAAAGAAGCCAACAAGCATAAAGTTCTCCTAACACATCAAATAAACATTACTCCATAAAACATAAACAACTTTGGAGTTAAAGACTCCTAAAATGTCAAATACAATCCGAGATTCAAAACATCAAATAAACGCTACTCCATAAAATACATAATAGCTAGTTTTTCTTACACGACTTGCAAGTATTTTCATTTGTCGTTGAAGATAGTATTGTTGTAGCATTAGAGGCATGATACTTGTATTTATCGTCATAATTCTTTCATCTTCTTTCTTTTATTCAATCCGTACTTTCTCCTGCTCAAGTAGCACCTTCTCTTTTTAAATACACACTTCGTTTTGCCTAGTCCTCACTTCCTCTTGCCTAAGACTCACTTCCTCTTGTTTAAGACACAACATCTTATTATCATGATCATGTGCTTCTTGCATAAGTATGAGTTTACTCTTTCTATCTTCCTTCATCTCATTTGGTACCACAAGAAAATCCAAGTCCGTTCTTTCTTTTTTCTTTTTCTGCTTTTCAGCCTATTGGTCAATCCAAATTTAAAGATGCTGCATGAAAATCCTCATCTTCATCCAAATTTACTGAATTTGGTGTCGAAGCATTTGGACTTGGTTTTTTCTTTGACTTCACCATTTCCATATGTTCCACGCACTTTGGATGGAATCTCAGCACGCGCCAACAATGGTCAAAGTGAAAAGTTTTCTTCTCTAGTTCCAGGTACATGACCTTTACCTTGCCAACCTACATACATAAAACACCATGAAGGTCAGTAAGAAACTCACTTTATATAATTAAGTAAAAAGCTTAAAAGGTGGAAAGCATACCTTATATTTCTCATTACAACCACTTGAATACATTCCTTCAACTTGTGCCAAGTAACCACAAAACTTATTCACCGTTTGTTGAATCGTCGACCATTGATTCCTTAGAAATGTGTAGTTATGTGTAGAATCAAGTTTATTGTTTTCATCAAAATAAGTATGGATTCTTTTCCATAACATTATGTGCTTTTGATTGTTTTCATGCACCGCATCTAAGGAAACTTTAAGCTATCCCTCCACAAGTATCAAATCTTCATCGTTACTAAAATTATTACCTCATTGTGATTTTCTTCCACTTGATTCAACCTCAATAACCTCAACTTGGGATGGAGAGAGTTGATGTTCATTAATCTCATTTGTGGCACCCATCAAAAAGTCATTATTATTTAGAAGATTTGTAAAGTAGACATCATAATGAGTGTATGGATCCATTTCCTAACAAGAGATGTGAGGATTTTAAATGAACGGTTTGAATTATTTAGAGATGAGATGATGAGAATAAGAGGCCATCGAGATTACATAGCAACTGTTGACATAAGAATTGTTGACCAGTTAACAGAGCTACGTAGCAACTGTTGAGAAGCCTTATGAGAACAACCAATCATATAATCTATTTTTGTGCAAAAACAACCTTAAAGAGTTTTCATTGGTTTTTCAGCTCCTATGGCAAAATTGATTTTTAGGTTTCTTTATTGTTTTCGAAAGATGAGGCAAAATAGTTCTCTTTGTTTGTTTTTTTTTTTTTTTTTTGGGATTTTCAAAAATTTTGTTCTAAAGACTTGAAATCGGTGGTTTGGATCAAGAGCCAGCAGCACCCCCAAGCGTAATTCTATTGTATGGCTTAAATGTACGAGCCCCCCCTCCCCCATTGATGTGGTCCTCTCCAACAGCATCTCATGAAATAAATGTATTAACATCTGTTACTTTCCCATATTCTTAGAAATGTATTAACATATGGTATTGGTTTTTAAGGATTATCCTACCAGAGTTTCACAACCTAACACCTAGAGTAGTACAGGACCATCATTCAGACCACAATCTACTATGATATGGCAATAAGATAAACAAAGTGTGATTGGCATAATTGCTCTGCAACACTGTCTAATATGATATGGGAATGAGATAAACTCAGATAAAAAGTGCAGAGATTTCAACCATCTATCATAAGCAAATGAAATTGAGAATGGCAAGCACGTAATGCTTATCATGAGATACAAAAAGGTCAAGTTCAAGAGCAC
Source organism: Juglans regia (assembly GCF_001411555.2). NCBI lineage: Eukaryota > Viridiplantae > Streptophyta > Magnoliopsida > Fagales > Juglandaceae > Juglans > Juglans regia. The sequence continues at coordinate 6,118,288 of NC_049916.1, forward strand.
AAAACCCCGAAAGCTTACATACTGTAAATAACAACCCAAAATCACTAATTCTACACAGAAGTGCGTATTCAGAATGACAATCACAAAAATCCAAAGGCTTAATATGATATGGGAATGCAATCCAAGTTGAGAAAATTTATTCTAATTATGTTATGTTCTGTTCTACCACCAACAAAAAATATATGTAGTTCACCATTGATTGAGTCCTAAGGCCATAGACAGAATTTATGAATCAATCAGCCATCTCATTAACAATAGAACTCGACGAAGAAGAAATGAACTGAGATCTAGAATTCAAAAAACAATCTATAATAACAGTCAAAGCTGCTAATCTTGAGCTGTCTCAAACCCCATCTCAAGTTTTTTGAATTTTGAAGAAATAACCAATCAGACCAAAAATTATTGCAGACTAGTTGCAGAGAAGATTAAATTGCAGAGGAAGTTGTTACCAGAGGAACAACTCGACGAAGAAGAAATTGCAGCGTAGTCGGCAAAAAGAAGTTGCAGAAAAGCACACGTACTAGGTCGTGAGAGACGATGATTTGGGCGTGGGATTTGGGTGTGGGATTTCGACGGAGAGAAGTTGTAGTCCACTTCGATGGCACGAGATCATGGGATTTGGGTGTGGGATTTCGACTGAGAGAAGTTGCAGATTGTATGCACTAGCATGAGCAAGTGGAATTTGGGCGAAAGATGAGGCAAATGTTTTGAGACAAAGATGACTTTTCTGAGTTGTGGATTGTGCGAAACGAATACAATGCAGGGGAATATGAATTTTTTAATATAAAATAGAGTAATTCTACATACAATCATAAAGTGCGTAAACGTCGTGTAATCGTTTTAAAAAAGAGTGGGGTCTACTATTAAAAAAAAAAATTTTATGTGAGTCTCATATTTTATTTACTTTTTTTAAAGCGATTACGCAGTGATTACACAATTCAATGTTGCAAATATCTTTTCATTATAAAATAACTGTTTTAGCCAATCACATCAGTAAAGTGTGCAAAGAATACACAAAAATAACTATACGTATAAGAACTCTTTTTTAAAAATGAGTGTACGATTTACACACTTTTCTTATAAATGAATTATTTTATTTTAAAATTAGTGTATAGAACACACATTTCACGTTATTTAAATGATAGGATTTTATTTATAATATTTAAAATTTATATTCTAAATTAAATTATGTACAGTACTTAGTTTAGAAAAATTATACATTGGACGACTAGAATTATACTCTTTGGAAAATCGAATCGGGAAAACTTCTATTAGAATTAGTTGAGATGCAAAAACCTCTTGATCAAATACGTGCATTTTAAGATTAGTCCAGATATTATTCCTAATATCTGATATCAATCAAAACAAAAGTCAGACACAGTAAAATAAAATACAAAACACAAAAAGCTATGTCAAATTCTAAATTCAGAGCCTCCAAACTGTAGCCTGCATGCATTCTCAAACCCAGCCTCCTTCAAGTCTTTCATTCTATATTGCGTTAATGATGTTATTAATGGGCCATTAAGTCATCTCTATATACTCTATCACATTTAATTAAATATTCTACGTGTTGAACCACTCATTGAGAAGCAGTATGGCCCACACATGAGGGGAGTGTTAAAATATAAAATAAATAATAAAATCTATCTCTTCTCATCAACTTAAACTTTTGAAACAAGTGGTGATTTCACAGTCACTATAGAACCCTCTATGTGAGATAATTAAGATCTCGAAACAAAGCACTTACAACTTACTAATAGACAGACCCTCATGATATAAACCTGACTTACAGCTTACAACTTACATCACTTACAACTTACAACTTACATCACTTACAGCTTAGTAAAATTTAGGGAAAAATTTTAGGGAATGTACTTTTTAACTAAATTATAGGAAATTTTATAAGGAATGAGATGTAAATGCTCTTATGGAAAGTAAGTTTAACAGCAATCCCTATTTGTAAAATCCATTTTTATGTAAAATTTGAAGAAAAGTAGTTCAAAACTGCCTTCAACGGATCATGTATTTTCAAATCTTTTTTCCATTTTGCTATAGTATTAAGCTACATGTAGTGTGAACTGTACACAAATGTAAAAATATTTTATTTATTTTTTCTCTTTACATATACTTTGTCTCTCACAATAGTTTCTCTCTCCTTGTACTTTTTTTCAACAAACTATTAAATAATATAACATTTAAATGGTATAAAGAAAAAATAGATATATTGATGTATGATATATTGTAAAAGTCAATATGTAAAATAGAAAAAATGTATTTTAGTGATATATTTTAAAGGATATGATATAGAAACTATTGGGAGTGCTTAGTGGTACAAAGCTAGAGGAAATGATATTCATAATTTAGAAGAAAAATGTTAAATGTACTTAAGAAAAACTTATAAAAAATTTACTTTTCTATATGTCAGTTATTGATATATTGAAAATCATAAAATTTGAATTTCAAAAGAAAACTAACAAAATGAATCTTATAAGTAAAATTGTAAGTACATGTAATACTACTCAATTTGGAAAGGCCATTCTTCTATCCATATCCCTTCTTCCCAAGGACAAATATTATAATGACTGAGCTTTGGTATTGAAATAAAATTATTTGTTAATGTCAAAAAACGTGCAACCCGAAAAGGAAGAAAGATCCATTCTCGGGACGTTGAGGTGGACTGGGCCTCGATCGGTATTGTATAGAATTCCCGACAATGGTTTAGTGCGGTTGTATGGTGTCGGTACGTACATCCATGGTGATGAATAATATTTAAGTGCAGAGAAAATAAAAAGAGATAAATACACAGATTTACATAGTTCGGTACTAGGCTTTACGTCTACGAGGGTTTGAGGAGGGGAGATTTCATTATAATAAGCTTGTTTACAGTCTTTTATAGCCTCTCATTTCTCACTATATAATGGAAGATGTAGATCTACTTGCTGGAGAATATATTCTCTCTAGAGCTGTCTATCTTAAAGTTGAAAAAGAAATCGAAACCAATCCAAAAGTTGGAAGTAGTCTCAGAGTCCTTGAAATCATAGGCACCTTATCTTTTTTATCTGATCCTCTACATGCATGCACTTCGATAGTGGTGAAGAATATCTATTTTGCATATGACCCTATTTTCCTTTTCCATTTTCTCCTCACCCCTAAAAAAAAAAGATGGAGGAGATAGGTGTGCTCCAACTTCAATGTTCGTAAGGTTTGACTTTATTAGAGCATTAGCATTAGTTTTATAAAAAATCTAGCTAAATGTAAAATTTGATGAATTTCATCAAAATAGGGCTGCATTGGATTAGTCAAATAGATAAATGTAAAACTTTGAGTTACAGTAAATGTATAGGTTTCTTCAAATTTGAAGGTCTACTATTCATTCATCAAATCTATTTTTTATTTACTCTTAATCTCCAAATGTCTTTTTTATTCACGTTTAATCTCTAACCGTCTTGTAATAATAATGTAAGAATCAAATTAAATTATTAATAAATATATAATTAGTGTAATTGTAAAATATGAAAAAATATAAAAATATTTTTATTAAAAAAATAATATTATATTATTATTTTGATGAATTTAATGACTAATTCAATGTAGAGTTATGATTAGAAAAATTTTGAATTTATAAAAATTATATATTTTTCATCAAACTTTAAAGGTAATTTTGATGAATCCAATGCGAATGATCTAATTCGCTTCATTCTCAACCAAGGTTCGGCCTTTGATTCCTCCTCATATTCTTTGGGAGAACCGCAAGATTAACTTCTGCACCACGGCATGCTTTCCAATCCAATCAAACGGCATGCTTTCATGAACCTCAAAACTAGTCTCCCCTTTTCTCTTCAAAGTTCAAACCTTCTGCCCACCTCTCATGTCTTAATCAGTATTCCCAATCAATGATACCCAACCCTTCGGCCTCTATCATTGGTTTTTTACAAAGTTTACTTGATGGTTTTTGTCTAGGTCTGATTTTTTCTCTCTTCTACACAATCCCTCCTTGCTCTCATTCAAACGTTTGCCAATTACATCTCTTTCCCATTATTATCTCTTCTTCTCTTTTTAGTTTCCTTTCTTTTTTTGATTGATGAAGTACTCTGAAGTTTTGAACTATTTTTATGGCTTTGATGGAGGCTTTTTATGATGTATTGGAAAGACAACCGGTAGGGGGAGTGGGGACAGGTATGATGGTGTGTATGGGTCCTACGTTGGTGGTAGCCTTTGTTATAGGAATTCTGCTTGGATGGGCATGGAAACCCAAATGGGCAACTATGGCAAGAGATGAATTGATTTCTTCTGAGTCAAAAGGCTCTGAATCATCATCGTGTTCATCGCCGTCTTGGACCGTGGATAACGGGAAGGATAAGAGACAATCCTCTGTATCGCCCACTGAATATGAAGATTGCAGGTACAGGGTACTTGGGGTTTATTCGCCTCTCTTTCTGTCTCTGTCTCTCGCTCTCTCTCTTTCTCTGGTTGTTATTGTGTTACCATTTGGATCCTGAGTTTTGTTACTCAGGTTCTTCATGTTTTATTGTACATTACGATCCTGAGGGTTAAAGGTTTAACCAAATTAGTATTTAACAATCCTAGGGCTTTTGGATGAATGGTTGAGTCTTTAACATTTCGAATGGCCTACTTGAGGATTACACATTTGTACAGGCGTTTACTATCCAGGGGATACCCAAATGCGCCTTAATATAGTTCTTTATAGTTCTTACACTTCAATATTTTGTTTAGGATTATATAAGCCCAATTGTGTTCTTTGTGTGTCTGTTGGAGATAGAGTGGGGAGGGAGAGAACTTGATGTGAAACAGATATCTCACTGCTTGATTTGGCATATTTAGAATGTCACAGCTACACAAAGATGTGGTTGATTTAGTGACTGAGGAGGATTTAGAACATTTATGTGAGCTTGTGGAGATGAAAGATGGAGGTCCTCGTTGGATAGAAATGATGGATCGTTCCACCCCAAATATGAGCTACCAAGCATGGTGAAGGGATCCCAAGGTAGGGATACCTTCTATTTTGTTTAAAGGATTTCTCAAAACCAATTAAGTGCTACTTGATTTGATTTGGGTCTCTAAACCAATTGCTTTAACTGGAATATTAGGTCTTGCGCTCTACCTACATCAGACTGTATCAAAAGCTTCTCCTTCTCCTGCAGAATCCTTTAATTTTTTCAACAGACCATTTGTGTGATTGGTTTTTGTTTTATTCGTATTGTTAGCAAGGTCCTCCACAATATCGCAGCAGCAGTGTCTTTGAGGATGCCACGCCAGAGATAGTTAGGGACTTTTTCTGGGATGATGAGTTCCGTTCAAATTGGGATGACATGCTTGCATCTTCTACAACTATAGAAGAGTGTCCCACAACTGGACTCATGATAGTGCAATGGATACGAAAGGTGATACTTCCAAATCATTTTGATCAATCAATTTCTTTCCGTTTTATGCTGTGATATTCTTGATCACATGGGCTTATCTTTGTCAATGGTTTGGAGTGCAGTTTCCGTTCTTTTGTAAAGACAGGGAATATATAATTGGTCGTCGTATATGGGAATCGGGAAGATCATATTACTGTGTAACCAAGGTACTATGTTTTGAACGTTAATTGAATTGTGTAACAATGATGACAACCGAAACATGTGTATACTTAAGTAGGATTTGTATTCTTTTTCCTTAGGAAGTCATGTCTTGATAAGGGGGACTTGTATTAGGTTGCTTATTTGGTATCCTAGTTACTAATCAAAATATTTGGTATCTGAGTTCGACCATATATTGATATACCAAGGAAGTCACTGATCAAAAAGATATGCCATGGAAGTCATTGTAATAGGATTGGATGGTGGTTGGAATATACTTTTTGTGTTACATGAGTGTCACCTTCATAGTTAGGTGCAAACAATTAATTAATGTGTGGGGATCAATATAAAATTAGTCTCTGGAGGTGATGTTGCAAAACCAAGTATCATGATGATCACGGGACAGTGATGGCCTAGAAAGAAGCTAAGAATGGAGAGAAGGGCACTTCAAAACAACTTGGATGTAATCTCAATATAGTAATTTCGGGATAGAATGGCAATTAGTTTTGACATGTACAAAAAAGGGAGTGAAAATAACTGAGATGTTTCTGCCTAGAGGAGCTGAATGATCAGATCTTAGAAACTTGAAGGAAAAGAGGAACAAGGAAAAGGACATGTACTGATATCCAACAGAAATTTTGTGCAATCTCTTCTTTCACTTTCTATGTTGGTTTTTTTTTTTTTTTTTCATTTTTTACTGTTATTTTGTTTATGGGGGTTTTAACCTGAATAGCTATCTATTTTTCTTTCCGTATCTCAGGGAGTATCTTGTCCTTCTGTCCCAAGGTGCGACAAAACAAGACGTGTTGACCTTTATTACTCAAGTTGGTGCATTCGAGCTGGTAAATCATGTTGCTTTACTTTCTTGACTCAATTAATTTGTTTTTCTTAGTAATTTGACTCACACATCCAGCTGGATGAGGACAAAATTTGTAACTAATCCCAATGTTTAAGTTACCATTCAACTTGTCGTTTTAGATTTGTTTTCCAAAAGTATATTTCATTTCATGAAATCTAGACTCATAGTGGATCTGTTTTATCAAAGTTGCATTCTAATGTATCTAAAACAGTGAAATCGAAAAGAGGTGATGGCCATCTGACTGCCTGTGAGGTATTGCTCTTCCATCATGAAGATATGGGTATCCCATGGGAAATTGCAAAACTTGGAGTACGGAAAGGAATGTGGGGAACTGTCAAGAAGATAGAGCCTGGGCTACGTGCATACCAAAAAGCAAGAGCATCAGGTGCACCCCTCTCTCGACCAGCCTTTATGGCCCGGATTAACTCCAAAATTAGTTCGGAGGACCTAAGATCCTTTGGAGGGGCTGATGATTTGGCAGAGACACAAATAACTTCTGCATCAAACAAATCACCAGGGAGGATTATATCGAAGCTCCTCATTTTTGGTTGGGTTTTTGTACTTGCTTGTAGTCTTGATCGAGGACGCTTGACGAATGCATTTATATTTGGTGCGGTCAGAAGGTTTGCAAATGTAGGAAGTGGAAAGTGAAGTGCTAGCCCTTATCTGAGAATGTGAAAATGTTACTCATCTTGTAAGAGTTGCCTCTACGTCATTCTGTTCAAGTGAGAGTTTATCAGAATTCTGTCTGGCAAGCACTTTAGAGAGAGGGGATAAAAGGTTGTATCTTTTAGGATTTTTTTTTCCTAATATTTTAGAAATTTGGCCACATGTATATATGAAAGCATGATTTTGTTTAAAAGAACAGGCTTCCCATTGCAGGTAGTTTGCGGTTTTTACCAATGTTGGTTTCAGTGTTTTCATTGCTTATGTTCATATATCTCCATCTTCCTGTGAGCATTTTCATAAATAAATATGATATTGTATTGCATGAAATGCTTTCTATTTTATTCATTAGGAATTATTACCCCCTCATTTAAACCAAAAGGTAATCTATTAAAATTATTGAATTTGATACCAGTATCTGATCTGAAGCAACCTATGAGGATCATGCTTGTATCTGTGTTGTCTCACACTGAAGTATCTAAACATCTCAGTTTTGGCTTTGGAAGTGATATGAGTCCAACACTTGTTTTAAGTTGCTTTCTACCTCAAATCTTGCTCTCCTCATCTTGATTGATTATAGAATTATATCAATATTGAGATAAATTCCACAAACTTGATGTCATGTTAGATAGAACACAATGCTGGTATGAAACTGAAATTTGAGATCTATCCTTTTTCGGTATCATTTGGATTAATGCTCGGAAGGTTCTAGCACTAAGCTTTGCAAATCTAAAATCTCACTCATAAATTCTCTGTGAAATAACAAAATGTGCCACTCATTAACAACACATTTTAATTTTTGTGCAAGTATTTTCTAGTAAGCATTCTGTATCTATCTCAAAATGTAACAAGAAAATGCGAAATAGAACTTTTCATTCTGTGATTTAAGGGCAATTGGTTTCCAGAGCAATGTAAGAAGAAACAGATTAACAACACATTGAAAAACCAGTACTCTGTTCTTTTGGTTGGAAAAAGATTTTCTACCTTATTTCTTAATTAATTTCTCTTTCTTTTTAGGACATCTGCTAATTCAAGAATAAGGTAGACGAATCTTAGATGACTAAACAACAAATAATCTTTGCTGAACAGTTGTGACAGAAACTAAAGAATTGTGATCTGCAGCACTAGTTTTCACAAAGCAGAACTACCGACCCACCAAAGTTTCAAAGCAGTGCAATCCATCGAACTGTGGTGCTAACTTTGGCATCCTTGAGGTCTTCACCTCTTCCTTTGCTTCTGTCTCCATATTTCTGATATATACCCCAATCCCACCTCCATGCTCCTGGATGTAAAACAAGCACAGTACAGTTCTAAAACTCTAAAGAAAAGGAAGTTGGAATTGCAGGATGATGAAAAAAGCTTAGAGATGGCACTGGATAAATGTTTGAGGATTTGTTACCTGCGGTTGTTTAGAGTGTTTTCTATCCAAGAAATAAAGAGCAGCAGCAGCAACAAAAGCAGGCACGGTTGCATAAATAGTACCCAAAGCCATTGCACCTTGGAAGAGAGCTTCTATGATTCTTAGAAGAGACCTTTTAATGGCACGTATATATAGGGAGGGAGGGAGGGAGGGAGAAAGTGCAGCAAAGGTATTTAGGATGGATGCCTTGGTGGTGAAGTTAAGCAAGGAATGGTGTGGAAAGGAGGAAAATGGTGAAAGAAAACGAAAGGAGAAGAAGATTGATGTTAGAAACTACTATACTTTACTGATGTGTCGGTGTCTATAATCAAAGGAATATTGAGCATTGTCTCAACAATACAATGAAATAATGCAACTTTTAATATTTTGAATGGAATAAAAGGCTCCTTCCTAATACTTCATTTAAAGATGTTTTGATTTATCGATCGAGAAATTCTATTCTTCCTCTTAAATTTTATCATTTATAATTATACTATTTAAAAAAATCATGTTTTGACTAATTTTTATTTAAATAATTGATCTGTAAAACCACTTAGAGGATGTGACGAAAAATTAGAAAATAAAATATGAAAGCAATCATTATTAGCACCATCTCTTGTCAAAATCCATTGATCTAACCCCATTTGAAATTTCATGCCCTGTCATAGACAAGAAGAGGATAACCTTATCTTGTGGGGTAACTTTATATATAATTAAAGTAAGCTACGTCGTATGAAGTGCGCCGACCACAGCCATTGCTAACATGTTATAATAAGAATATTATTATTATTATTTCTTGGAGATTTTACGATCTTATTGATGCTTGTAGATTGGACAGCGCTTGGAATACAGGCTGAGAGTAGATGGATGAGTTGGGATTTGGGAATCAATGTCATCCATTCATTGTTGTTTCAGTTCTTCTACATACAACCGGTGGTGGAAACCGCCGAGTAATCGTCTGACATGGCTTTATATCATGTCAGCAATATATTTAAAAAAAAAAAGAGCTATATCCCATTTTTTTCTCACTAGACACTCCAGATTAACCCAACACCAGAGTCTAGACATCCTCTCTCTCTCTCTCTCTCTCCAATTTTCTTACTTTGCAAAAGCCATATTTGAGTAATTCGTATCGTCTTCCTCTATACCTTCAATCTGGGTTTTCATTAACAATTGGTTCACATCCGCTATTCTCTTATTCCTCCTCAGTCTCATGATTATCACCATTGGTGTAACTTCAAGACTTGGGAACCAAAAGCACCGCGACCAACAAAAAAAAAAATCAAGAAGCGGCAGAAGCCCAAGAACAGCCGCAACGTCCACAAATTGCTAGATCTTCATCTGTGTTGAAGAGTCTCAAACCCATCAACTTCTACTCCTGCAAACAGATTCAGAACCCCGCAAACCATACGCACCACCATTCCAATGACAACCATTGAAGAAGAAGAAAAACCTACGTCATTATTTTCTTTCTCTGAAAGAAAATGAATAAAAGAAAAAATCCCAGCACTCAAAGAGAGAGCGAACCACCTGAAGGGGTAGAGAACGTCAGACAAAAACTGAAGGATTCACTTTCAGACTTAGTTGGGTTATGTTATCTTACTAAGCTCAATCTTGATTTACCACCTTTTGTTTTTCATTTTTTGAATTATGTGAAACATTGATCTTGAAGAAAGCAAGAGAACAAAATACAGTGTTTTGTGAAAGATGAAGTTTTGCAAAAAATACCATGAGTACATGCAAGGCCAGGATAAAAAAAACTATCTGGGCTTGGCTTCAAGAAGCTAAAGAAGATGTTGAAGAATTGCCGGAGCGATCTTCTGTCTAGCAATGGCATTGACGGGGTCCATGACAGCCAAACATGTCCTGACCATTGCCCAGTGTGTGATGGAACCTTCTTTCCTTCTCTTCTCCTAGAAATGTCTGCAGTAGTAGGTTGCTTCAATGAGCGTGCGCAGAAATTGCTTGAGCTGCGTCTTGCTTCTGGCTTTCGGAAGTACATTATTTGGTTCAAAGGCAAGCTACAAAAGAATCATGGCACCTTAATCCAAGAAGGAAAGGACCTTGTTACTTATGCACTGATCAACGCCATTGCAATAAGAAATTTTCTGAAGAATTATGATAAGATTCATTACTCTAAGCAAGGTCAAGCCTTCAAGTCACAAGCACAAAGCATGCATATTGAAATTCTTCAGAGTCTCTAGCTTTGTGAGCTCATGGCTTTCCACATCAATCTAAGAGAAAGCAAGATCAAATCTAGGAAGGCACCAACATTGTTTGAGGGCTGCAACCTCACATTTAATGATGGCAAACCATCACTTACTTGTGAGCTCTTTGATTCAGTCAAAGTCGATATCAATTTGACTTGTTCTATATGCTTGGACACAGTCTTTGATGCGGTTTCCCTCGCATGTGGCCATATATTCTACTACATGTGTGCTTGCTCAGCCCCAGGAGTGACTATTGTGGATGGACTAAAGGCAGTAGATTCTAAAGCCAAATGCCCACTTTGCTGAGAGGCCAAAGTTTATGAGGGTGTTGTACACCTGGACGAGCTTAATATTCTATTGAGTAGAAGCTGTAGAAAATATTGGGAGGAGCGGCAGAAAGAGTAGAGAGGCTTCGGCAGTCAAAAGAGCACTAGGAGAACCAATGTCAGGCGTTTATGATGATTCTATAGTTAGCACTAGGAATGAAATTGCCTAACTAGACCCCCATAAACACCCGACATTGGTTCTCCCAGTGCACTTTCGACTGCCGAAACTTCTCTACTCTTTTTGTCTGAATCCGCTCCTCCCAATATTCCATGTAGCTTCTGCTCAATAGAATATTAAGCTCGTCTAGGTGTACAACACCTTCATAAACTCTGGCCTCTCGGCAAAGAGGGCATTTGGCTTTAGAATCTCCTGCCTTTAGTCTATCCACAATAGTCACTCCTGGGGCTGAGCAAGCACACATGTAGTAGAATATATGGCCACATGTGAGGGAAACCACATCAAAGACTGTGTCCAAGCATATAGAACAAGTCAAATCGATATCGACATTGACTGAATCAAAGAGCTCACAAGTAAGAGATGGTTTGCCATCATTAAATGTGAGGTTGCAGCCCTCAAACAATGTTGGTGCCTTCCTAGATTTGATCTTGCTTTCCCTTAGATTGATGTGGAAAGCCATGAGCTCACAAAGCCAGGGACTCTGAAGAATTTCAATATGCATGCTTTGTGCTTGTGACTTGAAGGCCTGACCTTGCTTAGAGTAATGAATCTTATCATATTTCTTCAGAATTTTTCTTATTGCAATGGCGTTGATCAGTGCATAAGTAAAAAGGTCCTTTCCTTCTTGGATTAAGGTGCCATGATTCTTTTGTAGTTTGCTTTTGAACCAAATAATGTACTTCCGAAAGCCAGAAGCAAGATGCAGCTCAAGCAATTTCTGTGCCCGCTCATTGAAGCAACTTACTACTGTAGACATTTCCTTGAGAAGAGAAGGAAAGAAGGTTCCATCGCACATTGGGCAATGGTCAGGACATGTTTGGTTGTCATGGACCCCGTCAATGCCATTGCCAGACTGAAGATCGCTTTGATAATTCTTCAACATCTTCTTTAGCTTCTTGGAGCCAAGCCCAGGTAGTTTTTTATCCTAGCCTTGCATGTACTCCTGGTAGTTTTTGCAAAACTTCATCTTTCACCAAACACTGTAATTCGTTCTCTTGCTTTCTTCAAGATCAATGTTTCACATAATTCAAAAAGCGAAAAACAAAATGTGGTAAATCAAGATTGAGCTTGGTAAGATGAAAATAACCCAACTAAGTCTGAAAGTGAATCCTTTAGTTTTTGTCTGACGCTCTCTACCCCTTCAGGTGGTTTGCTCTCTCTCTGAATGCTGAGATTTTTTCTTTTATGCATTCTCTTTTAGAGAGAGAAAATAATGGCAGGTTTTTCTTCTTCTTCAATGGCTGACATTGGAATGGTGGTGCATATGGTTTGCGGGGTTCTGAATCTATCTGCAGGAGTAGAAGTTGATGGGTTTGAGCCTCTGCAACACAGATGAAGATCTAGCAATTTGTGGACGTTGCGGTTGTTCTTGGGCTTCTGCCGCTTCTTGATTTTTTTGTTGTTGGTCATAGTGCTTTTGGTTGCCAAGTCTTGAAGTTACGCCAATGGTGATAATCATGAGATTGAGGAGGAATAAGAGAATAGCAGATGTGAAGCAGTTGTTAATGGAAACCCATATTGAAGGTGCAGAGGAGGTCGATACGAATTACTCAAACATGGCTTTTGCAAAGTAAGAAAATTGGGGGGAGAGAGAGAGAGGATAGTGTCCAGACTTTGGTGTTGGGTTAATCTGGAGTGACCAGTGAGAGAAAAATGGGATAGAGCTCCTTTTTTTTTTTTAGATATATTGCTGACATGGTATAAAACCATGTCAAACGATTACCCGGTGGTTTCCACCGCCAGTTGTATGTAGAAGAACTGTTGTTTACAAACCTAAACATCGTCAATGGGCTTCTTTTCATAGTTCTGCACTAGTTTGGATGGAAGATAGGAATAAAAATGAGTATATAACTAAAAATAAAGATTTATTCTATTCTCAAGTCCATCAGGGCACACCAAACTTGACTTGAGTATAGAAATAGTAGGAAATAAAACATGGGTGTTAAAAAGTAGAAAAGATTTGGGGAGCAACCCCTGGTGCAGTGGAGCTAGTGGTGGCGAGGGGAAGGCAGCATGGTAGCTAGAGGGCGACGAATCTAGGCCAAATGGGTGAAGAAACCCATGGGAGAGTGAGGGTTGCATGAGGGGCAGATCAGGGTTATGGGTGGCTGGGGTAGGTCGAGGGTGGCTGGGGTAGGCTCAAGGTGGCAGCTGGAAGCCGTGGGATACGACGTGCTAAGGTGAAGAATCTGTGTATGGGTAAAACCCATTTCGAAAAAGAGAGGGGGAGGGCTGCCGTGCTATGGAAGCTCAGCGATGGCTAGGGGTAGGTCAAGGGCTCAGTGGTGCTCGACTGTGGGTCTGAAGGCTGACGATGACAACGGTAGTAGCAGCGAGAGGGAGAAACCGTGGAAGAGAACCCCTTTCGGGTTGAGAGAGGGGGCTGTCTTGGAGGCTTGAAGCTCACTGGAGGTGGCCGGCATGAGGGGGAGCCGATGGTGGTGGCCGGTGGCACTGTAGGTAGCGCACGGCAGGACTGGGTGAGCTGAGAAAGGGAATCGGACAAGGGGGAGGGGGTGCTGCCCAAGTGAGTGTAGAGGACGTTTTGTTAAAAACAATATATATATATATATATATATATATATATAAGATGACATGTAAGGTGTGCTACAAATCAACCATTCAGCTGATCCGTAATAAAACTCTAAAAATTATTGTCAAAATATATATTTTATTTCACAATGATATGCTGCAAAATACTTCTTTTTTTATTATTATTAAAATATAAAAACTGTTACAGATATAAAGAGATTATACAAAATAAATCTACAAACTAATGTGACTTCATAGAATCTGTTAGATCTATTTTATAATAAAAAATAACTTTATAATCTAATATACCATATCAATTTATAAGTTTATTTTTGTATAATTCATTTGTGATTAAAATATTTTCCTTTATATAAGATATTTTCTTCATACGATTTGAGAGGAACTTTGAAGATCTCTAGTTGCAACCTCTCGATTTGAAGGTCAAGGAGGGAATCTACGAACTTAGAAAAAGAAGTCCAATCACAAACATCAAGACACCCACCCCATTGTCAGCATAGACATCTAGAACATCTATGAATCCACAGCCTCCTTTCCCTTAAAATCCGAAACCCCCAAAAATTGAGCCCAATAATTCGAAGAAACAAATTCCCGAGAGTCCCATAACAATTAACACTCGAGAAGCAAGGAGTGAAAGCACAGTCACTATTCCCAAAGAGATTGAAAGGGGTGGGTATTTGGTTTGAAAGAGATCTACGGAATAGGTATTGGAGAAGAGTTTGATGTTTGAGGCAATCGGGTGCACACAAGCACACGAGTTTGATGGTTTAGTTCAACATGCATTGATGTTACACGTTTATGTAAATAGGAATAACGTTTTACAAACCACAATTACAGTATATACAGGTGAAATATAAATAGGACTTGGAATAAACCCAAGATGCTATTTGTTCTAGGTTTCCAGTCATAAAAGAGCACCCAATGCAAGTAGGGCTTATCACAAGAAAAACGCAACATCCGGAAAAGAGCATAAAAGCAAAGCCCAAGATTCAAAATCTCATACTTTGATTTGTAGAGAAAAACGTCAGCATGGTAGAGATGATTCAGTGGCCCAACCCACCCCCTCTGAACTTTACAATAAGTTCTACCATGGAGCTGCCTTTGCGCAAATTTCAATGTGAAGTAAAATTTGATTTCATGGCTTGGACGATTTGAGAAACAAACCCAAAACTTAACAAAATCATAAAACTCCCGCTAGATTTGAATCAGAACTTCATAACCGTATTTAATAGTCATTTCAATTTGCACCAATCTAATGATAACTACCAAAAAACAGAGCAAAAAATCAAAGATGCCGCCACTCAGGTCTTAACCTGCCTAGCATAATAGAAGAAAACAAATTGGTAGAACAACCTAATCAAACAAGCTGAATCCCAAGTCATCGTCATCACTCTCTTCCTTTGGCTCTTCCTGTTTAAACCATTAAAAAAGGGAACTTAATCAAAACCCAGATCAAATAAAAAGAAACTTCTACCCAATTCTTTTTTTTTTTAAATATGGAAGAGAATCATATTTATCAATCTTTTCTGCTATATTTTACTTTCAATACAAGACTAGACCATCGTGCAACGTCGAGAAGTGCCACTTTTATAGCCATAAAATTTGGTATCCTTGCATAGTATAATGCAAGCCAGGCACCAAACTTTCAAGACCAGAACAACGTATACCTTCTTTTCTTCAACTGCAGGAGCAGCGGCAGCAGCAGCACCACCAGCAGGAGCTGACAAAGCTACCGGAGCAGCACCACCACCACCACCCGCAGCACCAGCATTCAGAATGAGGTCATCAATGTTCCTCTTCTCTGCAAGCTTTGCAAAAAGGCTAGGCCAGTAAGACTCAACAGAGACGCCTGCAGCTTTTACCAACATCGCAATCTTCTCTGCCTGTCAAAGATTATTCCATAATTAAAAAGTAATCAACAAAATTGCATTAAATTTGCATCGATGGATAGAAAACGAGAGTGAATTAAAACAAGGGTTTCATCTTCCATACAAGATTTCATTTAAAAAAAC
This sequence comes from Juglans regia, assembly GCF_001411555.2. Lineage (NCBI taxonomy): Eukaryota > Viridiplantae > Streptophyta > Magnoliopsida > Fagales > Juglandaceae > Juglans > Juglans regia. The sequence continues at coordinate 6,134,067 of NC_049916.1, forward strand.
GAATGACAAAAATAAAAATAAGAACACATCAACTTAAATAACGTACAGCATTCCTATATATTAAAGAAATAGTTTAACGACACTAATAAATGTAATAACACAAAAAATATAAAAGTATTCCAAAAAACAAATCAAACAAGACGTACAGCTTCCCAACCAAAAATACTAATAAACTTAATATACACAAAAATTAAATACAATTATGGTAAACAAGATAGAATACCAAGGGATCTTACATTTATCTGGCTCTAAAAAAACTATCTTTGTTAGTAAAATAAAAGTGATGTGTTGGCTGAGAGCCATAACTGTAATTGACGTTATGAATGAATGTGTTTCCACTTTCAAAAAAAAAAAAAAAAGTCACCGAAACACCACAACATAATTTCGCATAGTTTTTCAAAAGACAAAAAAAAGAAGTGGAAAACAATGAATCTAATCTAATCTAATCTCACATCCATATCCAATATAAACAACATTAAGAAATATAAATACAATGAACCTAAAATCCAACAACTTTGCACCAGAGCAAAGAAAAAATCCCTTTTCGGAAATAAAAGAAGCGGGACTTACAGTGATTGCGATCCCATCGTCGTGGAGAATCAAAGAGGCGTAGGTACAAGCAAGCTCACTGGAAGACATTGTAGCAGCACTGAGATTCAATCACAACCTTCAAATAATAGAAGATCAAGTAAGCCTACATAAAATTAGTTCAAGCTGATGATTAAAAACAAAAAAGATTGTAAAGGAGACTTGAAGGAAGGGGAAGGAAGGAGAGAACCTAACAGAACAGAACAGGCGATTGAGGCGAAAGAGAGTTTTTGGGTGAAGATCTCGCTACGGCTAAGAAGATGCATATATATTTGGCGAGGGTTAGGGTTAGGGTTTTGATCTTTGCATGGCGGAGTGGGCTCTCAGACTTGCTCAGATACTATAACGGGCCTTAGCTTCATAAGAAACACTAATACAAAAGCCCATAGATTTGCCGTCTTCTTTTTTTTTCTTTTTCTTGTTTAAAAACAAAAAAAATTAATATAGACCTCTATATTAATTAAAAAAACTTTAATAAAATTAAGTATCTTAAAATATCTTAAAATGAAAATTTAAATTTGGAGAGAAAAAACTTCAACTTAAACTGATGTGGTTCGTTAGATTATAAAGTTAATTTTATTATAAAATAAATCTAACATATCAGATAAAATCACGTCAGTTTGTAAGATTATTTTTATATAATTCTTTTGTAGATGTAGCAGTACGCTTAAACTAATTAATGTGCTTGCTTAATGAGAAAATCGTGTGAGAAAATATGTTTGGAGTAAATCATATCTTGAAATCTCAGTAAAATAAAAGTCCCATATCGGATGAAAATATATTAGAAAATAACAATATATTTATATGATATTGGAGAGACTCTTTAATATTTATCCATAATCAAGGACTTTTTACACGTAATACATTATCTAAATCTTTATATTGCTGAAAGTTTTGAGTCAATATTGCATGTGTTATAAGCAATCCTCCTCCTCCTTTTAATTAATAAATGTATCACAAAATAATATTAGCAAGTCCTTAATTAATTTTTCTATTTTTAATTAAGAATAAGTAAAAAAAAATTAAGTTATTAATTAAAAATAAGTAAAAAAATTCTCAATTATCATCCTAATTTAAAATCATTAAAAAACTATTCATTATTTTTTAGTCATTTAAATACTAACGAACAGTATTTAAAAAAAAAAACAAAAAAGTAAAAGAAGGTGATAATGACACTAATTTCATATTCAAAAGAGAGATAAAAATCTCTCTCACACACACACACAAAAAGTCAAAGTTGTCAAACACATGACCTTATCTTTCGGTTTTGTTTTAGCCCAAGAAATTGACTCGGCCCGTTATGAGGAAAATGGTTAACAGAGATAAGTCGTAAGAGACTCCGTTCCGTTTCTTTTGCAGCCAGCCTTTAATTAATTATTATTTATTTATCTCCACGATTTCATCTAAGGAGGAAGAGTGCTTTGACCCACAGTTTTTTTTTTTTTTTTTTTTTTCCCTAGGCAAGGGGTGGTAGGGGCGACCGGGCGTAACAACTCTCTTTGAATATGATTATAGGAGCTCCTCTTTATCGTAGAATGTCTGATTTGAGATATGGGTAGGTCCGTCACCACAACACCTTTAAAGTATCCAAATGATTCGAAGTTCATCTTATAATTCAAATGTTAGATTTTACTATCACAAGTGATTTCAACTTATGTCCTGATTCGAATTCCTGACTTTGAAATCGTGAAATATAACTTGTACCAATTGAGTTAGCTTTGACCCATATTTGCGCAATGTTCAACAGTTTTGATTGGTTAATTGAGCTAAAAAATGAAAATCATTTCTCCCAAGCATTTAACATGCAGTTCATGCCCCCAACCACAAACAATCCCAAGTAACACGTGGCTTTCAAGAGCTCTTTCTTTGCCTTTTGTGGATTGCTTATATCACACTACTATTGAAAAATATTATATATTCTTATTCCCCTTCCTTTGATATATATATAAATCTCATTTCATTGATGCTATTGAAAAAACTTCTATTTGGCATTTTTTTTTTCTTTTAGTGGGGAGGGGGTCGAACCCAAGATCTCCATTTTGAAAGTTTAAGTGTTATGCCAACAGGCCATATGCCTTCGGCTAATTTGACATTTTTAAATAAATAGATTTTATCAGGTTTTTAAGTACTCAAAAAACTTTTTATAAATTTACTAAATATACTAATTAATCTCCTTTCAAGCAAGTTATTAAAGCCCTATAACAAAAGTGGAAAACATCAACTTGGTGTCTTCCATAAGGTGGATACTTTATATAATGGTTGTGTGAGATCTAAATCATATATAAATAACTCTAATTCATTTTATTTAATTAAATCTAAATCTTAACTCGTTAATTTCATGTCGATATCATTTGGATGATGTTTAAATTTTGACTTAGATTTCAAAATAATGTCATGATCTCAAATTCCTTTTCTTTTAATTTCAAAGTTCAAAATCCGATTCAAATCTAAATTTTAATAAATGACTCAAATAAATATTTAGATTTTAATATGAGTAATGCTAGAGAGAAATTACTATAGCAGTGCACACTTTACACTCACTGCGTAGTTGCTTCTAGTTGATTGTTCCCAACACTTACTTGGAGAGATGTGTGGTCTAAATGATGCCATATCATTTGTGCAAAATGAATGCTCCCCATAATGACTTCTATCTATATTTATTATTTCAGTATATAGGAAAAAAAAATATTAACACAAAAGGCATAGATTTTCAACATAAATAAATTACCATGCCTCCCAAATAAAAACTATAAAATACCCAATTTACCTTTAAATTATGATATGCATGTATGTTTGACATGTTTAGATTTAGGCTGTGTTTGGGTAACAGAGATACCTCAACACTTTCCAAGTATTTTCGTACTTTTGAAAATATTTCACATGCCAAACAACTTAAAATACTCTCAATGGGACCCACAAACCCACTTCAATATCTATTCATAACTATTCACAAACATTCTATAATACTTATCACTATTATATATACATAAAAAATAAAATCACTATAATATTTATCACTATTAAATATAAAAAAAAATCATTATAATATATAAATAAAAAAAATCACTATAATATATAAATAAACAATAAAATCACTATAATATATAAATAAAAAATATTTATCACTATTATATATAAATAAAAAATAAAATCACTATAATATATAAATAAAAAATATTTATCACTATTATATATAAATAAAAAATAAAATCACTATAATATATAAATAAAAAATATTTATCACTATAATATATAAATAAAAAATAAAATCACTATAATATATAAATAAAAAATATTTATCACTATTATATATAAATAAAAAATAAAATCACTATATTATATAAATAAAAAATAAAATCACTATAATATATAAATTAAAATTAAAATCACTATAATATATAAATAAAAAATAAAATCACTATAATATATAAATAAAAAATAAAATCACTATAATATATAAATAAAAAAATATTTATAACTATTATATATAAATAAAAAATAAAATCGCTATAATATATAAATAAAAAATAAAATCACTATAATATATAAATAAAAAATAAAATCACTATAATATTTATCACTATTAAATATAAATAAAAATCATTATAATATATAAATAAATAAAAATCACTACAATATTTATATATAAAGTAAAATAAAATTACTACAATATTTATTAATATTAAAAAATACTATAATAAAATCATTATAATATTTATTACTAAAAATAAAATCACTATAATATTTATGGGACCCACACATTTTTCAACTACTTACTCAAAAGTCAACAACTCAACATACTTCACACATCTAAACAACTCAAAATACTCTTAATGGGACCCACAAACTCACTCCAATCTCTACTCATAACTATTCACAAACATTCTCAACACTTTTCAATACTTTTCAACACCCAAACGTACCCTTATTCTCCAATAGCATCACCTAACAGACATATATAATTATATTATACTATCAATTCACTGTTACCTAACACAGTTGAAGAGAAAGTAGTGCTCAAAATTTATAAAATAATAATAATAATAAAAATTAATTATCCCAATTTAATAATGCAGAATGCATGATTGGACTGGAATAGAATAACTACTATACATACTATAAGGAACAAAAATAGAATATATATTTTTTTTTAGAGAAAATAAATTTGTAACTGTAAATTGTACAATCGTCACGTAATTTTTTTGAAAAAATGAATAAAATATGAGATCCACATGAAAAAATTAATTTTTTTTATGGTAGACCTCATTATTTTTCAAAACGATTATACGACATTTACGCACTTTATGATTGTATGTAGAATTACTATTTTTTAACATGATAGTTACAGTGACACAAACTGCAACCTGACTAATATTAGGACTTCAGTTTATTCAAATGAATCAAATTTATTTTGCTTCTTTGTCTATCATATAAACAAAACAACACTCTCAATCATTTCGTCATCAATGCTTGGCTGCTTGAGGTTTGTATAAAAATAATGTTAAATACAATCAAAACGTGTATTTATTTTGAAAAAATTGGAATTCACAGTTAAAAAATTAATATTTTCATATAAATCTGAAATTTTTATTTTTTTTAAAGAAAATATGTGGGATTTGCTCACTTTATTGTCACTCTAAAGCCTCCACACCACACATGCACTGCTTCGGTGATATAATTTAATTTATAAGTTAAATTTTAAATTTTAAATTTTTTAAATTAAATATTATAATTTAAATGATATGAATGACTATAAAATAGAAAAAAATTTTAAAAGAAAAGTTTTGATTTTATGACAATTGAGGGGATAAGTTTTCAAATCAGTGTAGTATTTGATCCATATAGAGAGAGTATGAACAAACCTCTTTCTTATGAGAAATATTCAACCCAGTTCCTTTCTCTTGACCCCAGATGAATTGCTTGAAAAAAACATCATGGTATACGTGGCAATACCGTGACCATTGACCAAGTTTGTCTCTGTTTAAGATCTTGAAAGTCAGATACGTGATTTGTGGTCCATTAGAACCAACGGCTGAGGTGAAGTAACATTGAAGGTTCGTAAACTGATTGGTGCCTTGGTGGGGTCTACCGAATGAGATGTCCATACTTTTGAGCATCAGGTTCACTGCCACTGTTTGACGAAAGCACCGCTAATTGATTACGATAAGATGAGTGTTATAAATAGCATTGCTATTTATAAGCCTATACACCACACACCAAAATTTTTTTATTTTTTTAAAATTTTTTTAAAGTTTTTTTTATTTTATTATTCTTAAAATAATTAAATTATTCTACTCATAATCCATATACTACACATTTAATAAGAAAATAAAATTAATGAAATCATAAAAAAGTTGGTGTATGGTGTATGAGGCTTAAGAATAGAATTTTTCGTGTTATAAATTTATAAATTGATGTCTATTTTATAATAAAAAAATAATTTTATAATTTAATATATCATATTAAGATATATTAATTTATAAATTTATTGGGATCCATTTCGGCATTGATTCGTAACATTAAGCAATAATGCCCTTCTCAAGGGAAAAAAAAATTATGTCGTATACAATTATTTTTATATATTTTATTAATATAATTAATCAAAATAATTATTTTATATTAAACAAACGTTATAATCAATCATATCAATAAAGTGTATAACAATTACGTAAAAATGATTACATATAAAGTTTTTTTTTAAAAAAAAAAACATAGATGTCTGTTACTCCAGTGGATAATGATGAGTAATGCTACATACAGTCGTGGAATGCGCAAACGCCGTGCAGTCGCTTTGAAAAAGAGTGGGGTCCACTATTAAAAAATTAATTTCTTTTCAGGTGGGTCCCTTATTTATTCACTTTTTTCAAAGCGACTGCACGGCGACTGCACGCTCACGACTGCAAGTATCATTTCTCATTAGGAAAGAATACTAGATATTCTTAAGTTTAAGAGTCATTCTCTTTATTTAAATTTAGTTTTACTAGTAATCATTCTCATACATCATATATCACACTTATTTTTTATTTATTTATTTACTTTAAATTTTTTGGTAGTATTCTTCCTGAACTAATTGAATTTTTATACTTCTTATCTATATACTACACATTTAATAAGGGAAAAAAAATGAAAAATTATATGTATTATGGAGTGTGAAGATGATAAATAAAAGTTTTCAATTTAATTATCACTAATCATATAAATTAACGTGAGCTAATCACTTTCATTTATGCACATGATTGTTTGAATTTATTATTATAAAAAATAATAATTGGTCTAAGAATTGATGGTCCGATTTAAAATTTTACAAGAAAAGTATAAGTGTAATGGAAAAAAGGTTTCCTCAAATTTTTGTTTCAACCTAAAATCTAAGGTTGGATTTAGATACACAGTTAAGATGAGATGAGACAAGATGAGATGTTTTAAATAGTAATTGAATAAAATATTATTAAATATTATTTTTATTTTAAGATTTGAAAAAGTTAAATTGTTTATTATATTTTTGTATAAAAATTTACAAAAGTTGTAATGATGAAATGAAATAAGGAGGTTTGTGTATCCAAACCCAACCTAATTGAAAGAAAGATAAACCTATAAAGTGAGCTATATAATATTTATAGTTTATTTAATATTGTCTTAAATATTTATACGATATTAAATATTGAGTAATTATATGCATCAACTACTATTCATTTTAATACTCTACATCTATAACTTTTCATAAGATGTATGAGTATTTTTTAAATATAGTGAATAGTAACTGATGAGAATAATTTTTTTTAAATATTATAAGATTTACTTTAGGCATCTCTCGCTTAGTTGGTGCCGACGTATTTGGAAAATTAATCATGGACGTGCACACATGCCATTCATGCCCTCTATGGTATACATGTGTAGATCCACAATTGTTTCCCTAATATCTCTAATTATTGAAATGTATTTTCTCAATCTTTAATATTCATTGTCACCCAATAATTTACCAAAACCTTAAGAGCTAAACACGAGAGGATCATTAGAGGTTCCTACTTTTAATGTTCAAATAAAATCTAAGAATTATAAATAAATGTTCGCTAATAGTAATGGATTTCTTGTAATTGCATTTTTATCTTGGAAAAAATTAATTTGCCTCCTAAATTGACCGCTCAAGTTAATCGCTTGACAAGTTTTGTTTGTTTGTTTGTTTGTTTTTTTTTTTTTTTTTTTTAAACTTAGTGATTAAGGAAGTAGTTTTAAATATATTGGTGTATTTTTTTATTTTTTAAAAATATTAAAATATATTAAAAAATATGAATAGAAAAAAAAAAGTTAAAAAAGCACTATCGGTCAAAATGAACATGCTACTCTCGATGGCAGAGCAGCCTGACTCTTTTATCTTTAATCGCAATTTATCTTTGACTTTTTTCTTCTAATTTAATTTGATTTAATTAAGTACTTTTTTTTCCCTAACTGCATCCATATATTTTTATTGTAATTGAAAGTTCCAAGTTCTTATTTCACTATATTTTACTCTATAATTTTTGTTTGTATGAAAACAACTTTATTGTTAACGTCGTGTTTTGTATACATTTGGGTTGAATTCCAACAACTCAGGTTTTTGACATTTCACCTGCACACTTAAGAAAACACAAAGAGTGTGGGGCCTTGGTGGAAGTCATGGAGTCTCCGATACTTAAGTCAGTATATTTTCTTAGTAGTTTGTGCGTGAGCTTAGTGAAATCAAATAGAGTTCTTCATACTTAGTAGTCGACTTTTATACTAGATCTCTAGGTGGGGAAAGCTCATACCTAGTCTCAGAGAGTTCATGTCACTTCAACTATTCACTTAGTCAGAAGCCTTTAATGCAACGTGGCTCCTTAACTCACTTTACCTTGCAGGCGTTTCTTGTCAAGCCCCTCCATGCCTGCTATTTGGAGATTGAAGGTTTTCCCGTATCTCTCATCCACTTACCTGCGTAGGATCCCGATGGTTGGGTGTCATAGGGGGTGTTAGGACAACGAGTCCCATTTGCCCCTACCATTCGCTTTTCTCACGCGTGAGTTGCTTCTGGGTATGTTTTGTTCATGAGTCGAGTATTCTGTAGAGACATATTGACTCCTTTTAGAAGATGATCGTTGGGCTTGATCGGACTCTCTGAATCACACCTATCCCTCATGGGCTTGCTATACGGGCCAAATAGGAGGGAAAATTCCCTTACATTTATGATAGGAAAATGTAAAGACTGCGGGTAGAATATGCGTCTATGATGTGATGCCCTTTAAAATATGACTTTGTTTTATCTACATTTCTTATTTAATACATAACAAAGAAAACTAATATATGCTCAGAGAGAAAAAAACAGCAAAAAAATAAAAAATAGTATGACTGTTGAGCTACTTGAAATTATGGGTGTAAATTTAAACTGAACCGAACCGGATCCGGTTGGTCCGGTTTTGAACCTGTTCGGTTTAAAACCGGTTCCTATATTATAAAAACCGGTCGAACCCGGTTTGGTTTCGGTTCCGTAATTTCCTAGATCGGACCGATTGGAAAAAATATATATAAATTAATTTTATATATTAAATTATATAAATTATATATATAATCATATATCATATATGAAAAAATTTCATATTATAATTTATAAATTATAACATAAAATGTTAATTTTAAATATGAACATTTGTAATTTGTTTGATCATATGCTATTAATATAATTATATATAAGATAATGTTATTATAATTTATAAAGTAAAAACTTAATCTTAAAGATGAAAATTTAATTGATCACATGCTTTAAACATAATATATATATTAAATTATTAATAATATTTTATCATAAGAAGTAACACTTTATTATATATTTTTTACATTTTAAAAAAATATGATCGAACCGGATCTGAAATCGATAAAACCAGAAGTACTGGTTTATAAGAGTAACCGAAGCGTAATCGGTTTTAAAAAATATAAAACCGGTATATATCGATTCGGTCTTAAATTTTATCCAAAAGAAAACCGAACTACATCAATTACACTCCTCTTTAAAATTTATCGATAGTCTTTTTAAGGGGCAGTATTACATAGTGTTACGTGTTTTATTAGGAAAAAAACACAAAAAAATTATATTCAAATTTAAAAATATAAATTTCATTAACATTTTTTATATTTGGGTTTTAATTTTTTTAATAATCCACGAAATAATACGTAGTGGTACCATCGTCAGAGCAGTAGGTTCGTATGGTCAGGTACGATTAAGGGGAGAAAAAACTGAACTTGTGCTCCCATGTATCAATACGCAACTGCATCTGAAGCATCCATCATTGATCATCCATGTATTCTGCATTGTTCTATGTATCGCATGGTAGATACATACATGGACATTTTCGGAAAAACAAATTTAGATTGATTTTATGGGTCGTCCTCGGCTATAGCCTATATGCATCAGCATCGTGGGGCGTCGTGAAAGAGAAGTTCCAAAAAGGCACTGCAGCTTGAACGGACGATCCGAAGAATAAAACACCCATTTCCTCTCTCTCTTGCTTTGTCTCTCTCTGTGAAGAAACTCCTCCGTAAACACAACACTCCGTATATATTATTTAACAAAAAAAAAAAAAAAATTGTGTTCTGTTCCGCTTCAACAACTTTCTTATAATTCTGCAGATTATTTTATATCATTTTTTTCTTGTTGGTTTTGGATTTCTAATCGCTTGAACTAAACGATCTTGAGGTGGGTTTCGTCTTATTTCAATGCAAATGCTTTAGATAAGCCAGGTACGTGTTCTTTGAGGACTATGTTATTCTGGGTCTATAAAATTTGTAATTTTTTTTAATGTTTGTTCATTTCCAAGATAATAGACCTGATCAGCTATACCCGATTATTACAGAGACATCTGAAAACAATTGAAAGGACAATTGCTGATACAAGCGGTCTGCGTGATCATGGCTGTTGCTGAGAATGCTAGTCAAGATTTTGAGAATACTACTACTGTAGTATCATCATCGGACTTGAATGCGCAGAATGACCTCGAAATATCAAAACCCAGAAATGATTCGATGGATATTAAGAATGATCAGAAAGAAAGATCAGCAGCAACGACTTTCACAGTGGCGACGGACAATTACAAGTCTCAGATGGGTCAGATGGTGGCTGGGTTTGACTCTAATGGGGTCAAGAGCCAGCAGATGAGGGCGGTGAAGTCTGGTGGTGGGTATGGGAGTAATAATCAGAGGGCTAATGGGGTGATGGTGAGAAATGGAGAGGATGGGGGCGAGAGTTTCAATAGGGATATGAGGGATTTGGAAGAATTGTTATCCAAGTTGAATCCCATGGCTGAAGAATTTGTGCCTCCTTCACTAGCCAAGAATCATGCTTTCTTTGATGGTGGTGCTGGTGGGTTTGGGTATGCTAACAGTTTTTTACTTCAAGCTAATTTTGGCAATGCTAATGCCAATGGATATACTGGTAGAAGGGTATGTATGTTTTTACTGTCTATTTTATGCTGTTTGGTTTCTTGTAAAATGGAGGTAACTAGTGATGATAACGATATGAATATTCTTTTGCTAAAGGAGAAAAGAGATGTTTAGTCTTGTGTTTTCATTTTCTTTGTTTTCTGAAAAATGAAGGGCTCACTGAGGGTGTTGTATAGTAAAATACATAGAAGTGCTGCAACTTTTATGTCCATTATTACACATTTTGTCGCAAGCAAGTTGATATTGCAGTTATTTGCAGTTTAGCTCATGGTTCTTGGTTCTTTTATTTTGGTAGTTTGGTTATTTTGCACTTTGCTTTTTAGTTGATTCTTTTTTTTTTTTTTCCTATTGACATCTTGTAGAGGAGGAACGGCTATAGTCAGGGGAAGCGTAGGATGAACGGTAGAATGACTCCGGCACAGAGAGAGGCTATGGTTAGGAGAACTGTTTATGTGTCTGACATTGATCAACAGGTAAATAGTTACGTCATTTATGTAAAATTTACCTTATAAGAAAATTTTAAAATATTAATTTTAATACATTTTAGAAATTTTCGGGTCCCCTAGTAAAAGAGTAGTTCCCCCTACTTGTGATTATGTAAACTACATATCATTTCTTTATAATCATGTTTTTTTTTCTTCATTTCTGGGATTGATCCTCTTTGTTTTTTGCACAGGTTACCGAAGAGCAGCTTGCAGCTTTGTTTCTTACTTGCGGACAGGTAAGGAGTATTTTATTTTGCTCATATGTATCATTTTCGAATTTATAATGATGCATTATAGTTATGATTGTCTTCTGTTTTTTTGTTTGGCCAAAGGTTGTTGATTGCCGTGTTTGTGGTGATCCTAACTCCATTCTCCATTTTGCCTTTATTGAGTTTACGGATGAAGGTATTGCCATAAATTTACGTATTTTTTCATATACATGTATGGTAAATGTTTTGTCCTACTGGATTGATATTGATATGCTTGCAGAGGGAGCAAGGGCTGCTTTGAATCTGTCTGGGACTATGCTTGGATATTACCCTGTTAGAGTGCTGCCTTCCAAAACAGCTATTTCACCAGTGAATCCAACATTTTTGCCAAGGGTGAGGACTTATATATGATATCACTTGTTGCTCTCTCTTTGAATGATGATCTTTTGTATTGTCGGTTCTAGAATCCGAATCATCAGTAGAGTGTTCTGATTTTTATAATTTCTTTTCTGTTTTGTGGCTTCCCGATGTTTTCACTATGGTTAGTCTGAAGATGAACGTGAGATGTGCTCGAGGACTATTTACTGTACAAACATTGACAAGAAGGTAATTTGGACTTATCTATCTTGATTATTATGTAATTAAGGGCTAAAATGGCCCATTATTTTGGCCTTAAATAATTGGCTAAGTTTGTCATCATTTGATATTGGCCTTAAATAATTGGGTTTTCCTTCATTTGATGCAGGTTACCCAAGCAGATGTCAAATTTTTCTTTGAATCACTTTGTGGGGAGGTTTGTAATATTTCCTGTCCTAAAACCCCAAACTGTTTTTTCTTCATGAATTCTTGTCCACATCTTGAATTATTTCCTTGCATAGGTGCAACGCCTGAGGCTACTTGGAGACTATCATCATTCAACTCGTATTGCTTTTGTCGAGTTCACAATGGTACTTACCTCTGAGCTCTTGATTTTTACATGCTGAGAATTTTGATTCTTGTGTGCGTTCTAACTATATGAGACTAGATACACACATAACTCTCTCATATTATCTGAAGTTATATTATTTTCTCGATAAAAAAAATATTATCTGAAGTTATTTTAGCAGTTCTGGCTCAACAGTTTGGTCTCACTTGTGTGCATTCTCTTTTTGACTCGCATCTCTTAGTTAGAGTGTTCAGCTTTTTTCTTTACATACTCGGAGAGTCCTTAAATATGCTATGAATGTTTATCTAGCATAATTAAGCTTCTAGTACTGCAAACCAATTAGCAGTTTCATGAATAGAAATTATCTTGTACTGCGAGAAGACAATGGAGGAGCTGAAAGTCTTTTTCTTTAAAACCTTGTTCTCATGGGTGGGGGCCATTGTTTGTAATAGACTAAGTGTCCATGACTTTTTGCTATTAGTTGTAAACTCTAGTTAGGTATTTCTCATATATGCTCCCTGTATACTTGGGTTTTGCCTACTTTTATGAATAAAATACTTTGATTACCGATAAAAAAAAAAAGAATAGAAATTATCTTGTAAAGGAAAATAGATAAACCTTGTGTGTAAGCATGTGACTTTGCCATGAACGGCACCTGTGCTATGCATCCTCGAAGATGTTATTAGAAGTCTTTGAGACATAGAGTGTGGTTAAATTAGTGAACTCGGAAAAGTATTTCTTAGTTTTTCTGAACGCTTTGAGGTGTCGATAGAGATGGTAACAAAATTTTGATTTTCACTGGTAAGAGAATTTTATGGATTTTGGTAATAAGTTACTATGGATCACTGCTTATTACCAAATCCATTATTTTAAAAGTAACTTATTACCCATTATGGCTCTTAGCAAAAGCAAATAATGGATTTGGTTAATAAGTTACTATGGATTTTGGTAACAGATTTTTTATTTTATTTTATTTTTTTAACTTATCAAAAGAGATCACTGCTTCAATGTTATTATGTAATCCCGCATAGGAAAGTACTCGATTAAAAAAAACATATCTTACTAATTATTTTGGACTAGAAGGTTGTATACTTGATTTGCTTTTCACTTGTAGATGCTGTCTGCAATAATAGATGTGGGGGAATTAGAGCTGTTAGAGAAAACATAATTTCCCCTTCTACATTGCCAAATTGAGTGGCAAGTGGATTTTGGAGGGGAGCCAAATCTGTAGAAAAAGTCAAGATTTGAAATAATGACCAAGAACCAATACTCTATCTTACCCTTCCCTCTGTTTATATCAGTCAAGAGCACAGTGAACTATAATTGTGAAAAGGTTGAGGTTTTGTTGAGAAGGTTAAACAATGGTGGTCTTCTTACAATTTTCAAGGCATCCAAAGCTTTATTTTGGCCCAGAAAATTAAGGCATTAAAAGTGGATTTAAAAGTTTGGAAGGAACAAACTTTTGGCAATGTAGTTCAGCAGGTAAAGTCCCTCATGGAAGAACTGCAAGCTATTGAGAGAGCGTGGATGAAGTGAGAGAATTATTTGTTGTAGAGAAGATGAGAAAAACCAAAGTGAGAAGTGATCTGGAGTGGGTTACACTATAGAGGAGACTAGGATTCATATTGCATGGTTCTAATCTAAAGAGATTCAGAGGCCTAAGCTTGATATGATCTTCATGCCAATTGCAAGTTTGAAAAAAGTATTAATGCCTCTTACACGGCTCTCATACTGAAGATAGCAGGTTCTGTGGATGTCAAAGATCACATACCTATTATCTTAGTGAGTGGGGTTTAGAAGTTTGTCTTAAAATTTCTTGTTAATAGATTGCATATGCTGATAGAGGAAGACATGCTAGACTCCATTCTTATTGCTAACGAGAGCTTGGATAGTAAGCTGAGATCTGAGAGCTTGAATTGCTTTATATGGTAGACATTGAGAAGGCCTATGATCGTCTCAATTGGAAGTTCCTTCCATACATAATGTGGAGATGTGGATTTGGGAGAATATGGTGACCTTGTATTGCGCATTGTATCTCTACAGTGCGCTTTTTATATTTTGGTGAATGGAACTCCTTTCAGTATCTTCAGTAGCTCTTGTGGTTTACAGCAGAGAGAAATGCTTTGTCTCCTTTGCTTTTTATCATTGCCATGAGGCTCTTAGCAAAATGATCTTTGCTTTTGCTGACAAGTTTTCTATCTGGTTTTTCTGTGGGGTGTAGGAGTTCTGTAGTGCTTAACTTATGATGTCTTCTATACGCAGATGATATATTATCGTTCTTTGGGGCAAACCGATGCCAACTTGTGGAAAATTCTCCACCGTTACCTCCCATAGGAGTTTTGACTATGTCTTAGTCCCAATGTGGTCGATCATCCTCTTGGACCATTGGCAGACTTTGCTGTTTTCTCATAGCATCTTTCCTAAAGTCAATAAGAAAAATATTTGTGTCAGTTTGCAACGTCTGGATGCTCTTTTCTAGCCTAGCTATTCCTGCATAAATTTTAATGGATTTTTGTTTTTGTTATTGTTATTTTCTCATAACATCTTGCATGAGATAGATTTGAAACATGGATAATAACCCACCCGTGGGTAGCCCAAGTGGTAAGGATGGACTTGTGTGCATGAGCCCCAAGTCACAGGTTCGATTCCCCCTGGGATCAAACTGCGATTTAAATGGGAGACCATGGTGGTGGGTAGCTGTGCTAGTCTCCCAGGGGTTTAGGTTCCATGGGTGAGTCTTAAGGGCTTTGCCGTGGGTGGTTCAAAATAAAAAAGGATATATATATATATATATCTGTATTAGTATACTACATGAGGATATTTTTATGAGAAACGCTTTGGAGCGGTCCGGCTGCTTTTTTGGCCTTAACAGCCTACAATAAAAATCTGCCACATCAGCAAATCCATTCTATGCATGATGAAGCTTATCACACCAGAACCCAAAACCCAAAAGTCAATACTTTGAAGTTCCAAAGCGGACTAGTCCTGAAAAGTTGAAGGTATCGCTACTCTCCTCGATCCATCCATGGTCGTGGCTGCAAACTGAACCTGCAAAAATCCATTCTCCCTTTTAATTTGGTCCAACTGAAACTTCTCTATGTCTATTATTCTCCAGCTTTTCGGTGCAACTCATGAAACCCTTTAGCCGTGGCTCAAGCTGGCAAATGGCTCAAGGTTTGTTCCTCCTAAAATTAACTTAATTCTTCTTCTTAATTTGATGGCCGCCTCATTACCTTATAAAATTCCTATTCCATACTAAACCTGCATCATCAATCTTCCATATATTCTACTCTCTCTCCCCCCATGTGAAGCATCTATAATTTTAAATGTATAAAAATAAATACCTGATTAATTCCTTCCCCAGCATTTTCTCAAGAAGCAAACAGAGGCTTGCTTTTTTTGTTTTCCTAAGCAAACAGAGGCTTGCTTATTCAGCCAAAATGGCGTAGACTACTAAAGAAAAAACACGTCAACTGAAGCAAAACAGAGAAACAATTTTACTCGAAGTTTCCCAAAATAACGAAGCGAGTGAGAAAATTAGAGCTTTTTTCAAACAAAAAAAGTTAACAAAAATTTGAAGCGGCGAGCTCATGAGGAGAATTTGCCAAAAATCAGAGGAGATAGAGCTCTGATTTCTCGCCGACGAAGGAACCTCAGGTGGACGAGGGGCTGGGATGGGCCACCGAAGGTTGAGGGAGACGAAGAGATGCGAGAGACCGAGGGTGAAAGGGGGAGATCTGAGTGTGAGAGGGGATTAGGATTTGCTGTTGTGCGGCTCCATTGTAGTTTAGATGGAAAGTATACGTGGCATCAATTTATTGGGAGGCTGCTTTTTAATAGATGTAGGTCGGACCGATTATAGGATTAACTCTATTTTTATTTGTTTTGCGCCCTAATTTCATGACAGTACTTTCTCTCTCTCTCTCTCTCTCTCAAAGTTGATTAATATGGTTAGACTTTACGTCCACTGCAGCAAATTCCACAATACTTTACAGTGGATATTGTTCTTGTTTAAATCTAGTATTAGGAAATGTACATTTGTTTTATAAGTGGAAATATACTCGCATATTGTTTGTCTTGGTTTGGTTTTGTTGCCCTGTTTGAAACTTTGATTTGACTTAGCTCAACAATGTTACATATCTTTTGATTGCTTAATTGATCTTATTAGTAGTTAGAAGGATTTAGGCTATGACCTTTTCAATTATTCATATTAAAACTATGACACTTTCTGATTGGATGTGCATAATTTCTAAGATTATTTGGTGTTTTCTTTGTTTTGTTGTTTTTTTTTTTTCTTTTTGTATTTTTATGATGATGGTTAGATTCTTCTGTGTTTTTTAAACTAAATTGGAAGCAAGTACCTGGGAACTAGGCCTGTAAATTGACCCTGTTGGTTTGGTTTGGGGGTCAAACCACGGACAGAACCGAGGAGGTCTGGATCTTGGTGTGTCAACTCGACTTCATCTAATGATGCGACTCCCACCAGCTGGAATCGATCCCGACTTCCATTAGTTGATACCGGGCTACCGGCTCCTTTGGTTGGTTTGGGCTTGATCCAATAAAACAAAAGAAAACTTAATTGCAAAAAAAGTAGCTAATTATACCCTTTTTCAGCATTTTCTCGGACACTAAACAGAAATTCATCAAACTCAATATTTTTCTAGCTACAAAACAATTCCTCGTACACATACACAAACATACACATTGAATCGCAGAGTACTTGACCAAAACAATGACAGCAAAACCCAGATAGAGATTGGTGATCTGCTGAAGAAGTAACTCTCAGAGAGAGTCGATCTGTGATGATGGAGGGAGAATGTGAGGTGAGGGAGCTAGAGTTGGGATGATTGATGGCAACATATAACAACAAAGAGAGGAAGGCAGACAATGGCACTAGGGGAGTAGACAGAGAGTTGAAGATTACAATTTTAAAGCCCCAGGCTAGCTAATACACGGACACACGATCAAGGGTGGTCAGTTTTTTTTTAAAGGGTTTTGCTAGATACAAGCAAGTTCGTGCACCATATCGTGTACCGATAATTTTTTTTATTTAAAAAAAAATGAAAAAAAAATTTTTGAGAGAAGAAGAAAATCTCCTATATCATAAAAATTATTTTCATCTTTAATTCACATCGTTTCGTTAAACATATGTATTACATATCAATATTGGTGCACGAATTGGTGCACAAACTTGCTTGCAATAAGATTTTTCCTTTTTTAAATAATTGGCCGGGGTAGGCATCATTTCAAGTAATTGGGTTTGATCCAGTTGGAATTTAAGTACCATATAAGGTTAATATTTTGGGCTGGGCTTACTCACCTATTGACTAAATATTTTGGTCTGGGCTTCGGAAGAGCTATAGATTTAGACATCCTGAGCTTGATTCTGCACTAGTTGTCTCGGATGTTTGATATATAATTATGGTTAGCGGGATCATATATTCAAGGTTTAATGTCTAGAAATGGGTTTGAAGGCCACTATCTGGTAACTTTCCACGCCATCAAATTCAGTTAATTGGAAATTGTAGAGTAAATAATTATTAAAATAAGTAATAAATATATAGGGGTTGGTTTAGTTCAGTCTTGGTGAATAGACTCCGTCAAAACAGTTTGGTTCAGTCTTGGTGAATAGACTCCGCCAAACAGTTTGGTTTGGTCTTGGTTTGGTCAGTGCAGTTCAGTTACTTGGTCATTTTGAGCAGCCCTAAATTGGAAACTTGGAATCAAATATGAAATTTATTTAAAATTACATATGTTCTCAGTTGTCCCAAGAGACATTCTAGAAAAAATTCTGCACATTGATTCTCTCTTGAGACATTGAAGATATAGCTTTTCACCTTCTACATTACGAATTTCTAGATTTTTCCTGGCAGTTAGATCATTCTGCCAACCTCCTAATTACCACTCCAGGGATTGAAAGTACCAAATCAAGTGGCTCAACGCCAATCTCCATAGTCCATCAATTCTCTTCATTGCCATCTTTAACTTGGAAATCAATGTGAAGCAATTCCTTGGAAGAGTCATCTGAATTAGAATCATGTGGAGAGATTCTCATATGTTTATTTTCATTGTTTTCCCTAATGGTTATATCGTTCCTAATACAATCTTGCTCGATCCCCCTTCCCCCTTACAATGCCATGTAATTCTATCTTGTCTCTTATGCAATATGGATCACTTGTACATGTGTTTGCCATGTTATGACTTTTACACCGGGTTATCTATATTAATTTAGATAACATATATAATTTTTGAAGCGGAAGCTTTGCAACATCATCCATTTTTATGTTAAATGTCCATAACTTTGGTAATTTAGGTTTTAGGTTATTTGAAAGATCATGTTAACTGATGTTATGCAAATTGGAAAAAATTGAGACACTTCCACTTCTTTCCTATTTAACTCTGTCTTCGTACCTCTATATTTAATTTGGTACAACGAGAACCACAAAAGGTCACGTTCAAATTACTCCACAATCAGTCGCACAACTGGTTATTAAAATAATCATGTTCTGTCCAAAGGAAATTATGATTAATGACTCGAGAGTTCTTGGACCACTTAAATCTCCATCATTGTGCCTGGGTTCAGTTGCTCTCCTCTTGATGACATGCCGTTAATCTTGTGTGTCCTTGGTTTTATTTTCCTTGCTAGATCTGTTGATATAAAATTATGCTAGTGAACATGCTTTTGCCTGCATAATTTGTATGTGGTGAAATTTTACTTCTATGAATTGTGGATTGTGGAGGTGATAACTTTGGATGTTCATGTTACAACTGGGTTGGTAGAAGTGTTCATCAGTTCTATGCATAAGAGTGATTGTTATTTTCGGCTTTAAACTCGTGCAGGCGGAAAGCGCAATTGCAGCTCTTAACTGTAGTGGTGTGGTTTTGGGTTCATTGCCAATAAGGTTGGTGTGGCGGACTGTATTTGTAATAACTGATTTTGTCTTATACTATTTCAGTTTCTTTTTCCCAGGTTTCTGAAACTATTTTTATGCCATGTGTATGCCAGGGTAAGCCCATCAAAGACGCCTGTTCGACCCCGTTATCCTCGCCCGCAGTTGCACTGAATCATACTTTAATGTTTTCCAGACTGATGTACTGCTGATAGTTTATATTTACATATATGCATAGTGGCAGAAATGTTTTAAGGTACTTGCGGGTTTATATCCATCCTTTTGTTCTTTGCATTGCAGTTGGGATCTTTGTTATCTAGATTGGGTAATTTATGGGTTATTTGTTTAGCTTTGTAGAGTTGGATGGGATTTCGAGGCTATCAATGGTTTATTATGCTGCACAATGTGATGAATTCTGTAAGGGTGGTCCTGAGGAAAGCTAATGCCCGTCGGTTGTGTCCAACAGTTTCAATTTTCTGTTCATGATCATTTGATGTTTTCTATTTTGTCGTTGTTGGTAGTGTGAAGAGTTTAGTTGGGTGCCCTGCTTGCTCCAATTTCAATTTGCATTATTTGCTACCTGACTCTCTATGTTCTAACAAAGATGTACGGCGGAGAGTGACTTTGACTCTGAATTTTCCCTGCAACAAAGCATAACCGCTGTCCCAACCATTATCACCACCTGTATTGCTGCTCCGCCACTTGCCACCCTACCAAGTTGTCATCTAATCCTGTTGCTGCAACCAACTTCAACACAAAACTTCTGCCCCCGGTGGTCATCAACCGACGACCGTCACCGCAGCTACCACCACTCCACACTTGTTCCACACAAAACTCCTTTCTCCCTCTCTCTCTCTGTGCTTTAAATTGAAGGTAATCTTCCAATTTCTTATCAATATCGAAAGAGATTTTTATTTGTCATCGATTTCGTTCATTCTCTTGTAACTTAAATGTTTGAATCCATGAACGCTGAATCTTTAGTACTGATTGGGGGTTGTCTAGGCTCAATAAATATTGATCTTGGGTTGGCACTCCAGATTGAAGTCGGATGTGTTTGAGCTGTCAGCATCATTTCCAATTAGAATTATCATTACAGATTTGGTGGTAGAAAATACATTGCGCCTGTTTGGGATTGTCATAGGTAATAAAGCTTTTATAGTAGAGTTCTTAATTGTAGAGCCTTATTAAAATGGTATGGTCAAATAGCACATTTTAAGCTTGCAAACTCAAAACCAAACTGAATATCTCAGTATATTTGTGAATAATAGTGAAATGGTTTAAGTTTAGGATGTTTTATTGGGTTTTAGAAAAGAAGAGATAAAAAATTGAATAAAAATATTATAAACTTAAAAAATTATTTGAATGTAATTCTTTAATATAATTTGTTTTGAAAATTGAAAAAGTAGTATTGGTTTTTGTGTTTTGTTTGGGAGTTTGAAAAAATTTTAATTATTAGGTAATGATTAAATGAAAAAGTTGATTTAAAATTCAAAACGTTTTGTATTTGTATTTGAGTGATGTTTGTGAATGAAATATATGAGAATACTTGATAATGTGTGTTGCCATTACATGATTTGAAATATCTCATGTTAGTGGCTTTTGCAGCTAATATAGTAGGGTGGTGGAGTTTATCTACTTGCAATTTAGTGTGGAGGGTTGACATTACATGATTGACAAATTTAATATTAAATTTCCTCGCAAGAGCAAGAAAGCAAGATAAACTTATATATTATTTTCTTTAATTTAGTTATGGGAAGAAAGTGCTAGAATGATATTTCTAGGTAGAGAATTTCTAGGATTCTACAACCTCCAGATGAGTTCAACAACAATCACCAAAAAGATATAAGCATTTGAGTTCCAAAGGCTTATATACAATGCCCATGTTTCTAACACAATACGCAGCATTGTGTTACAAATAAAAGATTAATCGTATCATTTCATTAACTTCTCAGTCCCTCCATTTGCGTAGTCGAAATGCACCGTTTGACTGAAACCAAAACGCCCCGTCTTGAAATTAGTTGGTTAGTACTGTTGCTTGCTCCTCAAATGCCCTGCATCACTTATTCTCACTGGAGCACATACTTACCCCTCACAATCCTCCCCGCTTTAAAGCCCTTGACCTCATGGCCACTGACAATACTTCATGGCCAAAGAGACTCCCACGAGCTGTCTTCCATAGGTACCCCCAAGCACTTTACAAGGAACTCAGTTACATCATGATTCCCTTATTTCTTCATTCTTCTATCCAGTATTGCTTATGACTCAAGTTGAATATGTCCTTATGGGTCCAAAGGAGGTAGTGTACGAAGTGGTATAATGTGTTGTCTCAATTTTTTCTTCCAACAAGAGACATGGAAAACTTGATGAATTTTAGGTGGGTAATCGATTCGGTCCGAGGGGAGTCACGGACAGAAAATTTTGGTCCATCATTTTTGCCAGGTTGGACCGATAGCTAACCAGACCAGTCGGTCCATAAACATTTTTTTATTGTATATATATGGTTAATGAAATTAAGTGATCTCTTTAACATTTTATATATAGTTAATGAATATTAAATAATTTCATTATATATATGGTCAATGGTGATCCTTTTGATGAAAATGTCATAATTAACTTATACAAATACCATATAAAATAATATATTATATATATAAAAAAATTTAAACATATATATATATACACATTCGGTCGGTCTCGGTCCAGTCTGGTTTGGACCAAAAAAATACACCCCAAGATCGACTAATAAGACTATTAGTCTGGACCGAACCATTCGATTCGGTCGATTTTTCGGTCCGGTTTAGTCCTCTTACAACCCTAATGAATTTTGGAGGAAGCTGGTAAGTCCAATTTGTAAGCCATTGTACCAATTTTCTCCAGCACTTGAAAGAGGCTATAGAACTTTGGAGCAAGTTTCAAATTATGTCGCATAGAAACTAACTTTTGCATGTAAGGTCGAAGTCTTAATTAAACCCAATCGCCTAACTGGAAACTCCTTTTAGTCCTCTTTCTATTTGCAAATTCTTTCATCCTTTTCTGAGCTCTCTGTAAATTCTCTTTCAAAAGGCCTATAAGTTGCTCACTTGATCTCAGTTGCTGATCTACTGTATCATTAGCAATAGTACCTAGAACATAAGTGAGTAGCTTGGTTGGAGGATACCCATAAAGAGCTTCAAAGGGAGAGATGTCAGTAAAAGAGTGACATGTAGTGTTGTAACATCACTCAGCCAAAGGAATCCACAAACTCCATTCCTTGGATTTGTCATTGGTATAACATCTGAGATAGCCTTCCAAGCATTTGTTTAAAGTCTCATTGCCCATTGGATTGAGGATGATAGTCAAAACCAAAATTCAATGTAGTGCCTTGCAATTGGAACAACCCCAAAAAAAAAAAAAAAAAAAAAAAATAGTAAAGATAGGATCCCTCCTATTTGATACTATGGATCTTGGCATACCATGCAATCTGAAAACCTTAAAAAAAATATTTTAGCCCACTTGTTGTGTAGGGATGGGAAAGAGGAAAAAAATAGCCAAATTCTGTCAATTTGTCCACAATTGTAAACACCACACTCGTATTGGCAAGGGCTACAATAATCCAAGAGAGTGTAAAGTTTCACGCTTATTAACGTGACGCATAGCACATTCCTTTACCAACCTTTTAACATCCTTGCACATTCCTTTTTAGTAAAAATTTGCTTTAACCCTCTACAATGTTTTATGATAGCCCAAATGACCTGCTAGTGGGCTATGATGTATGTACTGCAAGATCTTAGTCTTGAAGGGTGAATCAAGAACCACTACAAGTCTTCCTTTTCTTAACAGCTAATCCTGCTTCATTGAGTAATGTTTGAGGCCACTCAAACCTTGTTGCAATTGAGAATAAATTTCACTCAGTTTGGGGGAGAGCAAATAGCTATGCCTGAGTTCATCTATCCACAATGGGGTTGGGAATGAAATAAGAGTCATTGTAGTAGTTTTCTCTTCAACTTTTCTGGAAAGTGTATCAGCCACTTAATTCTCGCTACCCTTCTTATAGTCAATTGTAAAATCATACCCTAACAATTTTGATATCCACTTCTACTGGGGCTCAGTACCCACCTTTTACTCCAATAGGTATTTCAAAGCCTCTTGGTCAGTTTTGATCTTGAAAGAATGACCCAAAAAATAGGGCCTCCATTGCTAACCACAAAAACCAATGACAACAATTCTTTTTCATATGTTGACAACATCAAAGGCCTTCTCTTTCAATGCCTTGCTGTAGAAAGTAATGTGATGACCCTTTTGCATGAGGACTGCCCCTAATCCCACTCTAGGGGAATCACATTTAATGGTGAAACCTTTAGAAAAATCAGGTAACCTTAGCACAGAAGGTTGAATGACAGCTTCTTTCAAATTGTTAAAAGCCCTAGTTGCCTCTTCATTCTAAGTAAAATAATTCTTTTTAACAACTGAATCAGAGGCGTTGCTATGATTCCATAATTTCTTATGAACTTTCAATAGAAACCAGTGAGCCTGAAAAATCCCCTTTAGGATTTCAAGGTTGTTGAAGTAGGCCACTCAACCATGTATGCAATTTTAGTTAGATTTGCCTTCACACCAATTGTAGAAATTACATGTCCCAAATATTCAATTTCACCCACACCAAATCTACATTTAGACATTTGCAAACAAGTTATCCTGCCTTAAAAGCTCCAACACAAATATGAGATGTTCCTGATGATCATCATGGTTCTTGCTATAAATTAAGATGTCATCAAAGAAGACCAATGCAAAGCTTCTATGAAGTGGTTTGAATACTTCGTTCATCAACCTTGAGATGTAGCTTGGGCATTGGTAAGGCCAAAAAGCATTACCAAGAACTCATAATATTTCTTATGAGTTCTAAAAGTAGTATTTTGCATGTCTTCTTCCTTCATTCTGATTTGATGATAGCCCGATCTCAGATCGAGCTTAGAAAACACCTTGGCACCAAACAACTCATCAGGTAACTCATCAATGACATGCATAGGAAATTTGTCCTTGATGGTTACTTGATTTAATGCTCGATAATCCACAAACATCCTCCAATTGCCATATGATTTTTTAACCAACAACACTAGTAAAGAAAAAAGGCTATGACTAGACCTCACTACCCCAGATTTCAGCAAATCTTGAACAATCTTTTCAATTTCTATTTTATGATAATGTGGATATCTGTAAGGCATAATTGACACATGAGCAATACCTTCTTTCAAAGTAATTCTATGGTTTAAAGATCTCATGGGTGGCAATCCCACTGGCTTAACAAAAACCTCCTGTAACACCTTAATCAATTTTGTCACTCCATCCTGAGGACTTTCAACTTCTTTTTTTCAATCCACTGCTACCCTTTGTAAAATCCAGCCTTGCCTCCTCACAAGAGAGGATTTCAAACACTTAACCGCATGATGCACCTCAGCCTTTAGAATCCAACCCTTGCAAAATTAATTGCTTCTTCTTTACTTCAAAGCTCATAGACATCTTAGTAAAATCCCAATTAATTGGGCCCAGAGTCTTCAACCATTGGACCTCAAGTACAATATCATAGCCACCCAAAGTGAGGCTATGAAAGGGCACTCAAAACTTGAAACCTTGGATGTTAATCACTTCTCACAACTTCTCTTGCTTATGATTTATCCCCATTAGCTACTCTTACTTGCAAACTAGTGTCATTTCGAGTTTTTAGTTTAGCAGCTTGAACCATTAATGGATCTAGGAAGTTGTGAGTACTTCCTGAATCAACCAAAATTTTCACACAACAAGATCCCATTCTCCCAAACAATCTCATGGCATTGTTATTAGGACATCTTGAGATCGCATGGATAGAAATTTCCAAACTTTCTTGCTCATCCCCATGTCTTTCACTCCACCCAATTCACAGTCATCTACATCCTTTGACTCTTTAGACACAGAATCTTCAAGTTGTAACAAATAAATCTTGGGGATTATTGCACACATGTGTTGGATTCCATTTTTCTTCACAATGGTAACAAAACCCTTTTCTTCTCTTCCCATCCATTTGTGAAGATTTTTTTTTTTAACTAGTGCACCAGGCCTTGCACCCTACCTATCTCCATAGACACTTTAGAATTATCCTTACCTGCCATTCCTCCACCACTCCTCTAAGATTTTCTAGAAGACAACAAGTACTCTTCTTGGATCTTGGCCAACCCAAAATGCATTTAGATTAATAGGATTGAGCATTCGAGTTGGCAAACAAATCTCAGCCTTTAATCCACTCAAAAAGAAGCAAAATTTGTGTCTCTTTGACAAGCCTTTTAATCTATTAGACAACCTCTCAAACTGAGCCTTGTAGGCAGCAACAATAGAGATTTGTTTGAATCGAGTCAAGGCTTCCATTGGGTCATCATATGCTCATGGCCCAAATCTTGTATTTAAACTCTCACAAAAAGGTCCCAACCCATCAAAATTCCACAATCTATAGCATCTTGATACCAAATCAAAGTCTCACTCTCCATATGGTAAGAGACCATTAAAAGCCTTTGATTAAATGGTGTCTGGTGGTATTCAAAATACTGGGTGGCTTTAAAGATCCAAGCAACAGGGTTAGTTCCCTCGAAATGGGGAAATTCAAGTCTGATTCTCCTTGGAACAGAACCTCTTTCCTCATTATTCAACAATCTTGGACCTTGGGAACCCTTACCAAAAGATTTCCATGGTTGCCCTTCAACCAACGTTCTAATCATGTCGATAAGTTGATCTAACCTGTCTGTGATTCCATGTATGGAATGATTGTGATCATCCAACTATTTCTGTAATGCCTCTTGCTGTCTTTGAGAACCTTCTTGCTGTAACTTTAGAGCTGCTAGTCATGTACCTTTTGCCATGAGAGGATCGCCTATTTGATACCAATTGTTATGGGCCTACTACTTCCTCAAACAATTACTAAAGAATGAAAGAAGAAAGAATTAAGAAAACGGAAGAATGATCCAAGAACTAGAATGATATTTCTTGGAAGAGCATTTCGAGGGTTCTCTAACCTCCAGTAGAGTTCAACAACAATCACAAAAAAGATACAAGTATTCGAGTTCCAAAGGCTTATATACAATGTCCCTGTTCCTAAAACCATATGCAGCGGGGATTCAATTCCAGAATTAAGAGTAATTAAATTGCTTCTTTCTTCTTATTTTCCCATCCTTTTTCTCTCATCTTATTTATTAACCAAACAATAGGACGCAAGTGAAATTGGAAGTGTTTCCTTCTTTTCCAGACCCATGATGGTTTGTTTCTCATTATTTAGAGAAGTACAAGTCCTTTATAATGATTTTAAGGGTCTCTAATTATAACTTGAAAAATCATTTTGGAGAATTAATCCAATTATGGCCCGGCAGTTGTTACATGTAGCATGCATTAGTTTCATTTGATTCAGGCCTCTGCCGAGGGATAAACGTGATAGTGACATTGGTCAGAACGACTAACTTCCTAAGAGTGATTTGTATGCAGGCTTGCCTTAGTGCTATGAGTACTAATTCATTCATGGTATGGATCCAAATCTTATAACATATAGTTACTTGAGTCTCTCTTTTTCATGTCTAGATTTAACTAGAAAAATATCTTTAAGTTTGGTCTTGTATATAAATAGTACGTTGGGAATCAATGTGTTATCGTATTTGCATTTGAATTTGGTTTCCCAAGTCCAACCCAGCCAAGATTTATTCGCAAATCTCGTACTGAAAATTGAGATGGCTCGACCTTGAAAGCCAATTCGCGTGTATGCAACGTTGTCTGTCATACCGTTTACTTTAGAATCTACTTTATTATATTTTCTATATAGGCTGGCTCTTTTTTTTCCAAGAACTCAAGCACTTCCCTTTACTTCATAGGGCCTTATTTGCCAAATGACCAAGTGGTGAATCGTTGTTGCATTCTGCATTGTTGTTTGTGTTAGGATTTTAATTCTATGAATAATGCTAGAGAGAAGTCACTATAGCAGTGCACACTTTGCACTCACTGCGTGACTGCTTCTACTTGATTGTTCCCAACATTCACTTGGGGAGATGTGTAGTTTACATGATGCCACATCATGTGTGCAAAATGGATGCACTAAATAGTAGCTTCTATCTATATTTATTCTAATTCTATAAGGTGTCCCACACACTCCACATTTTAATGGGTTTATACTACCCCAAATTGAATCAGGGGCTCGTTTTGTTCATTGACTGCACTGAGTTCAACTGAGTTCGATTCAGATTTAGATATCTTATAATATCTAAATATTTAACTCTCAAATCATTAAACTCATCTCAACTCAAAACTTCTTTACATGTAGGATCCACAATCTTTTTCAATTTCTCATAAATGCATCTAAACTCATCTTAACATCAAAACACATCTAAACTTATCTTAAGTGGACCCCACATAACTCACTCTACCATTTCAACTCACTATTATTCATAAAGAGCTCAACTCAACTTAATTTAATTCAAAATCCAAACGCAACCTAGTTGATGAGTCATAGTTGACACAATACCTCTAGGGTTTCCATGATGGCCAAGAAATCTATTTAAAGTATTGAGAGAATCAAGTGTTTTCACCAACAACATAATTGTGCCTCTAGCCATTGAAAAACATTCGGAAGTAAAATTATTAGGATGATCATTCTCTTATGATCAGACCAGCTCTTCATCAAATTACCAAAAGAGAGAGATGTTTTAGATTTCACGTAATTTTATTAAATTTAATATTGTGGAGTATAGATTGTCGAAGATCTTTTTAAAAATTACAGTTTCATGTTAAAATATTTAAGATGTCAGAGCTTATCGTTACAAAGAATCTATACTCTCTACGTTCAATCCTGAATAAAAACATAATTTATGGATTGATTAAAGTGAGAACATATTGAATTTTATGTATTTTTTCTTGTGAGTAAACTCGTATTACCGAGAACTGCTCGGTGTACGTAAAGTCCAAGTGAATGTGTCTATCCAATTTTGTTTTCTGTCTTCGTTTGTGATTATGGTCTGATATTGAGGGAGCTCTTCTCTATTATTACTGGTATATGGAGGAAGACTGCTGGAGGAATGTATCGGAGCACCGAGCATGTCGGACGTCGCTTGCAGGCGGTGCCTAAACAAGGCAGTAAAGCCATGAACAGTGGCGGTGAGTGGCATTTCTATTTTTTCAACAAAAAGAAAAAGCTGACAATGGCAGGAGGAGGCCAGAAACAACATCACTAGCGCCTCCTCGCTGAGATGAATGGAATTACTGCACAGTAGCGTTGGCATTGTGGCTAGAAAGCCAGGTGGGCGGTGGCGCGAATGGGGTAAGGGAGAAAAGGAAAATGAGCCGTGGGTCATTTTATCTATTTTTTTATTATTATTCATTATTTTATTATTATTTATTATTATTATTCAATATTATTTAATATTTTATTATTATTCATAAAATACTTAAAAATATCTCATTACCCAAATGCAAAATATAGAATAATACTACATATACTCATAGAATGCATAAGTACTGTATAGTCACTTTAAAAAAGAGTAAGATCTACTATTAAAAAATTAATTTTTTTAATATAAATTTCGTATTTATTTATTTTTTTTAAAATAATTATACAACATTTGTGCACTCCTGATTGGAACTACCATTTCTAAAAGATGTAATACTAGATTTCTAGTGTGGACTAGCAAAGTGGGCTTATGGGTTCAGCCCAATCCAATCGCATAAAACGAAACAAAAAAAAAGGCAGAAAGCTTGCGGGCTAGCATAGAGGCCTGGAAGTATGGCCCAGCCCAACAACTATAAAATAAAATAAAAACCAGGACCCACGCACCGACCTGGTTGCACACCGGGTTGACCGACCAGATCCGATCAGATTATTTTAATATCTATTTTTCCAAAAAAAGAAATAATTAAAGTAATCATTTTTTTTCTTCTCTCTCAAGCATATCCTTTATTGTTTAATAAATGTATGAATTATGACTATTAATTATAAAATTATTAATTATTATTTTTTATGAATTTTATTGTATGATTGGTCATAAATATTTATAATTGTTCATTTTAAATGGAGTGAATAATTTGTACCAAAATTAGGGAATGAGTTGGTTGTTAAAAAGTAATAATTTGTATGTCAGAATTTACTCACAAATGAGATTTATGATGATACAGTTAGTTCATCCACAAAATTTAAAATTGAAGGAATCATTTTGTGTGTGGAAGTTCACTCCCAAAGGAGGGTTCTTAATGATACTATTAATTTATCTATAATGATTTAAATTTTGTTATTGTTTATGAAATATTAATGTGATCAATGACACTATTTTCATTATACTAGTTTTAGAGCAATATGAGCATGTCAGATTTATTCTAAGAGTCCTAGACCCTAGTTTATAAATTTTAAGTCTGAAATTAACTATTATTGAAAAATAGTGGTAAGGGCTAGAAGATGAAATGTACTACATATCAAGTTTTGAACCCTAGGAATGAAAATGACGAAATCTTCTTAATCTTGTAATATATTTTGAATTCATTAGAATATTATATTTCGTTTGTGAATCTATCATCTAATGCCACATCATAGAATGATGAAAAAATAGATGTTGAATACATTTTTTCAATTACATAATATTAAAGAGACTCTTTTGTATTTATTCGATAATACATGATAATCATGAACTTTTACAAGTAATACAATATCTAAATCTTTATATTGCTGAAAGTGTGGGGTCAATATTGAGGCGTTATAAGCAACTTTCTCTTTTTAATTAAAAAAATTATACTCATCATCCTATACACCACACATTACACATAGTTTTTAATTTTTTTCTCTTACTAAATGTGTGGTGTATAGATAATGAGTAGAAGAATTCAATTAGTTTAGGAAGTATAAAAATAAATAAAAAATAAAAAAAGTGTGGTGTGTGAGAATGATCAGTAGCAAAAACCTTTAATTAATACATGTATAAAAAAAAATTATTAGCAAGTCCTTAATTTAGTTTTTCTATTTTTATTGTTCTTTAATAAGCATCAAATGATTAACAAATAAGTAAAAAAAATAAATTTTGTTTTTAGAGAATTGATATTTGCAGTCGTGGAGTGCGAAAGTGCCGAATAATCTCTTTGAAAAAACTGAATAGATATAGGATCCACATGAAAAAAATTAATTTTTTTAATAGTAAACTTCACTTTTTTTCAAAGTGATGACACGATACTTGCGCTATGACTGTATATAGCATTACTCTTTATTTTTTTAAAAAATTATTTGATTTTACCTCAAATAATAATAAAAAATGATGATAAATTATTTTTTAATTTTTAATAATTTAATCTCAATCTCATTTACATTTGTAAAAGAGATAAACACCAAGGAATAGTCATTTCAAATTCAAAAGAAAGATAAAAAGAAAATATATCTCACTCAAAGTTGTCAAACACATGCCGCCTAGCTTTCGGTTTCTGTTGCAGGCTTTAAAAATTGAGAATGCTACGCAACTTCTCAAACTTTCACAATTATATTTTTCTAAATTTTTAAATTTTTTAATATTTTTTTAAAATTGATTTTTGAGTTGATTCTTTTTAAATTAATTTTATTTTTCTATTCATTATTTATATATTAAATATTTGATAAAAAAACTAAAAAAAATATAATATATGGAGGTTGTGTGAATAGTAAGAGATTGTGTAGATTTTTTTTTTTAAAATGATCTCCACCAATTCATGGGAGGAAGAAGAGAGATTTGACCAACGATTACGTAATGTTTAACAATTTTGATTGGTTAATTCAGCTCTAAGAAATGGTAATCATCTCTCCATCACATTTAACACGCAATTCAAAATTGCTTATCATCATCTTTCTCTCTCTTATTTGTCTTTCTTTTTGAAGTTTACAGACCCTTCGTTTTCTCTGGGTGGAGGGGGTTCAGAGCTTAGGCTCTGACCACCTCCTCCCCTAGCCAGCCCTGGAGGCTTTTCAATGTATATGGTTTGCTGTTTGTCTTTTTTTCCTAACTTTTCCACTAGTTTTCTCTCCTTAGAGTTGATCCTCCCCGATCTACTATCTTTCGACAACCTCCGACCAACACGCGACGCCGGTTCAGTCTCTATGGTCACCGATCTTAAAGCTCGCAGAAGAATAATGCGCTTTTGCTCGGCGCATTTGTTGCACGCGCGGCCACAACCATGTGGGTTTTTCGGTCGCAGCTGTGTACCAGAATGGATTTGGTGGCCATGCACGGCCCCACCGGCTTCAGAGGCTAGGTCCTTCAGATTTGCTCGTTCGTTCACCTCTTCAAGTGGTGCGTGTCCTACACGCGCCGCCACCGCCTGCGTTGGTCTGCTACCACTGACTCGGTTTGAATTCCAGCTACTATATGTTATCGCTTTCTCTAACCAGTGATCTTGTAAGAGAGATCGTGGATCTTTCCAAAAATCAACTCCAGACAATATGTGACATTGCACCCGCCACCTTCACCACTTCCAGCGGAGGAACTACTGTCACAGTAGTAGCTTTATTGTTCATTTTTTTGCGAACACATTTCCGTCTTTCTATAAGATGGCGTCCTATTGTAGGACAAATGTAGGGATCAAGAAATTGGTCCCAAATAAACTCCACCTCCTTCTCATGTATCACAACTTTGCACTATTTTCTATTACTTTAGGGTGATTTTTGGGAAACCCCACCTCCTCCTCATGTATCAATTTTCCTATTTAATGAAATTAACTTGCTTAAAAAAAAAAAAAACGCAATTCATCCCCCCAACCACTAAAACAATCCCATGGAACACGTGGCTTTCAAGAGTGCTTTTTTTTTTCTTTTATATATATATATATATATATATAAATATATTTAAGAAAAGAATTTAATTAAATAATATGAAGTTAATATAGTGGGATGCTCTATACGAGCGTCGACGGATTAGCCCTTTAATACAAAAAAAAGTCAACTGTTGACATGACCTTAATTTGTAGTTAATTGCTCTATCAAGATTGAAGACTCTTGAGAAACCCACAAAACTTCCACCACA
Organism: Juglans regia; assembly: GCF_001411555.2. Taxonomy (NCBI): domain Eukaryota; kingdom Viridiplantae; phylum Streptophyta; class Magnoliopsida; order Fagales; family Juglandaceae; genus Juglans; species Juglans regia. The sequence continues at coordinate 6,166,611 of NC_049916.1, forward strand.
ATTTTCTCCGTGATGAAGTTAATGACAAGAGTCACTTTATTGCGTTTAGATGTTGAATTGAGTTGAGATAAAAGTTGAATAAAATATTATTAGAATATTATTTTTTAATATTATTATTATTTTGAGATTTAAAAAAGTTGAATTGTTTATTATATTTTGTGTTAAAATTTAAAAACATTGTTGAGATAGGTTTGGGATCCAAACTGGCCTATTAGACGGGCCCAATGGTACAGAGTAAGAAGTCTATGCAATGGGCCCAATGGGTTAGAAAGATGTAGGTGCACCATGCGCTCATTACTATGGGATCACCTCCAACTAGAATAATATGGTAACTTCCACCGATCGAAGATATTAACTCCTAAGGAAACAACGAGATATTGAGGATATTTATTCTCGATACCTTGATCATTTCCTTCTAAAATCATATCCTAAGAATTTGGCAATCAAGACCTCGACATTTGGGAAGGGTTGAACTATCTTTATCAACAATAATTCACCCCTATATAAAGGATCAATGCTAGCAGTCCTAGGTAATAGGCTCAGATCCCTTGTTACTTAGCGATACATACATATTTTTTACTTAGGCATCAGAGGTGCACTAAGCACATCGGGCCACCCTTTTTCTCTGCTGTATGTTTGTAGTCAAGATTAGTTTGTGGTGAAACACATCCGAAACAGTAGTGCCGTCTGTGGGATAGTAGAATCTAGGAGGTCACAAGAAAAAGTGACTCTGCATCCTCCTCATCAACCAACCCTAGGTCGATTGGCGAGGTCGATGAAAGAGCAAAGTGGGTGATTGAGTAGAGTAGAGTCCCCGTGAAGGGAACTCGAGGCCAAGGCGATGGCCAGATTTGACAGGGCCTGCCCCATCAAATCACCCAAACCATCTGAGTCTAGGGAATCTTCTCTGACAAGAGACTTATTTGAACGAGACTCAGACGCCCCCTCGGCCTAATGGCGGGGCCTTTTCCCTTCCTGCTCTAATGGGTTCGTGGCGGGCCTCTTCTTATCTTGGGAAGCCTTAGGCTACTTCAGAAAGTGACGATGTTGATGCGAAACAGTTAGGCATCACCAAGAACCTGTCGATGTGGGCCCTGGTCAGCAAGGCCTTCGTCCAAACAAACTCTTGGTTGTGCTCTACCCAGGAAGTAACTCTCTCCACACAAGCTTGCTCCTATTAAGAGAGAGTAACAACTATAGTTTTGTCGTTGGGGACTTTTTTGCAAATAGTGCAAATCGGTAACTCAGCCTTATTGATCTCCCTACCAGGAAATTCCCATCCTTGGTTAGAAACAAAGAATGGGTTTTTGAGTTGCCCAAAACATATAGGGACTGTTAGCGCCATCGAGAGGTTGTCTCAAGAGTTTCTATTGAAAAGTATAAAATGTATTTTTTTTATTTTGTGTTTTTTAAAATATTTTTTAAATCACTTTAAATATTTTTAAAAAAGCACAAACTTATTTAAAAATAATTATTTAAATAAATAAAAAAAATCGATAGTTTTTATCCAGGTGGATGCATCATTTCCCAAACATTTATACAGTGCTTCATCTACTCTCGACTGCTTTCTTTTCTTTTTTTGGGGTTTTTAATTTAAGAGCGGTGAGATTGGTGGGGTCTACAGAATGAGAAGTCCATATTTTGTAGAATTAGGTACACTGTGGAAGCCCCACTTGTTGCATTATGCTAAGCTGCAATTTCCGGCCACTTATTCTAATTCGGATTCTACACTAACAACAAAACAAGATAGAAAAACATCACAAAATAACAAGCAATGGTTTGATGCATGTTTCAGCATATGAAAAAGTTTGTCGATGTTTGCATTATGGTTAGTGTTAATGCAAAAAATCGCACAACTGTCCGGAAAAGGAGAAAAAGTCATTCCTAGCCTACAATGACGATTTGGGTCTCGATTGGTGTAGCCTAGAGCCCCCGGCATGATCCAGTACGGCTGTGCATATGTTAGTGAATGAAAAATAAATATGAAGAATGTAAAAAAGAGAGAAACACATATTTATTTAGAGTTTTTTGAGAAAGGGAGAGTCCATTATATAGACACTCAAGTACACAATATTTGTAAAGAATGATTTCCTCAATAATATCTCTAGGAAGTCTTCGTTTATTTATAATTAGTCACACATTAGTATTTGATTCTATCTCTAACTCTACATGTTTATCAATATTACATTTAATTTAAAACAATACACTAAGTTAGTTATACACAAAGTTTGTTTGAAGACCTATCACTTGAGGAGTTATCACTTTGCTTGTACTCTTCAAGCTTATCCTTATCACGTGCAAGCTGTTTGGTTTTTGAATTTTCTGCATCAGTATCTAATCTATTATACTATAATATACTTATTTACAATCTCTCATGGTCTCTTGTACTCTTGTATAATGGAGATTAGAGCTCTATTTTTCTGGTGGAGATCTCTTGTCGCTGGAGCTCTTGTCAAGAGGTTAAAGAAGCTGGAGAAGTCTCCTGAAATCATTTGGTTGCTTCCTTTTATATCTCTTTTTGCGTGCCCCTAGAGAGTGGTAAGGACTTATTGCCTCTTTTTGCTTGTCTGGTATCTTCATTTCCTTTATTTTTTATTCTTTTCCTTTCCGTGTCTACATTCCCTTCCTCCTGACACCTTTTCTTTTTTCTGGTCCTTTCCTTGTCTTCCCTTCCTCTTTTTTCCGGGTTTAGAGTTAGGCGGGATGTATACTCGACTGTGCAAGATGCGAGCACGGACCTTAGACATTTTGGGAGATGAACTTGACCGTGTAAATGGCGAGCGCGGAACTCGATGTTGCGAGAGGTATACATGACAATGTAAAATGTGAGCACGAAGCTCGGACGTGGAGGGAGATGAACTGACCGCGTAAGATTCGCACGAGGGTGGTCGGGCAATCAAGTAACTTGCCCGGCTACTCGTGCGCCTGAAAAGCCGGGTAGTCCCTGACTTTTCCCGTCTGTTAACTTGTTATGAAAATGAGGGTAAGCCGAGCAGTCGAAATGCCAGACCCACGTCTTTGGCGTGATGGAGATCGAGCAGTTCGTAAGACTAGACTCGCTTGTCGTTGTCGAAAAAAGTATATTCATCTGACGTTTTTGTTTTCTATGGTGTTGGTGAGATTTTCCTTTACCATCATGAATTGTTGTTAACATTTCCATTTTATTGTCAGTATTGGAGTTTGTATGCCGTACCCCACTCAAGGTAGTTAGGAAGCCCATCGACCCCTTGGATCCACCTTAAGCAGTTGACGAGCCTGTCGACTCGTTCTTGAAGGAAACCAGCTGGCAGCGGTTATGGCACGAGTGTGCACACCCAGCATTAGCTGGTGGAGATGTTGTCCTGTGGTTCTTCTCGTCCACCCTTGTAGACTGTATGAAGGGATGAGGCAAGCTTGTGGAGACACGATGCTTGGCTTCTTTGGTTTTCTCACCGACATCGTAGACTAAGGTAAGGGATAAGGTGAGCCCATGGAGACACGGTGTTTTGCTCCCCTGGTCTTCTTACCGACATTGTAGACTGAGGCAAGGGATGAGACAAGCTCGTGGAGACATGGTGCTTGGCTCTTCTGCTCTTTTCTCCGACCTCGTAGACTGAGGTAACGAATGATGCAAGCCTGTGGAGACAAGGTGCCCAACTCCCCTTGTCTTCTTATCGACCTCATAGACTGAGGCAAGGGATGACCTCGTAGATTGAGGCGAAGGATGAGGCAAGCCCGTGAAGACACAATGCTTGGCTCCCCTGGTCTTTTCGCCAACATAGTAGACTAAGACAAGGGATGAGGCAAGCCCGTGGAGACATGGTGCTTGGCTCTTCTGGTATTCTCGCTGACCTCGTAGACTGAGGTAAAGGATGAGCCAAGCCTGTGCAGACACTGTGATTGGATCTTTTGGTCTTCTTGTCAATGGAAGTTTGGGAGTCGGTGTGGATAGTTGGGGTGCTTGACCGAGCTATGGAAGTCAAACCAGTTAGCGTAAACAATTTCCAATCACAAGTGTGAGGTTCGCGCACCTGAATTGTCTTATTGGATCGTAGAGAAAGTTTAAGGCACGTTGGTGTTGCCCATGAGCCACCATGTTTCGGCAGTGACAAAGATTCAGGGTGCCCGTGTGCATGTTAATCCCGAGAGATCAATTCTGATGGAAACAAACTTGGATGTCCAAACGGTGCCCGAGTGGGGCTATGTAGTCGATGTTCCACATCATAGGAAACAATTTTGTTAGTAAAAATCGAATTCATGTAATGTGAGATCCTAGTTTTATATGTTTTATTTATTTATTATTTTATTTAGTTGTGTTATTTAGTAATGTTATTTTTAATTCTCTTGAAATTGGGTTGGTATGTAGTTAGTTGTAGTGTTTTATTTTTAGTCTGTGTGTAGTGTTTTTGGGTAGTTATTTTTTATTTGGGCAGAAGGGGTGTGAAATTGGGCCTAGCTCGTGTGAAGTGAAGAGCCAGCCCATGTGAATTGAAACCCAGCCTCTTCCTCCTACCCGGAACGATGCCGTTTTTGGCAAAGCACTAAAGCTTCATCTCTTTCACTTAGTGCCGCACAGCTCCTTCTTCTTTCTTCTATCTTCTTTTGGGTTCTTCCTGTTCCACCTGCTGCCAGCGCCATTCATCTCCTCCAATCAAGCCATAACCACACACACACCTCATTCCTCCACCTCAAGCTTCCATGAATGTCCCGTGTCACTCGGCAATGTGTTTTGCAAACACTGTTATGCCGCCGCTCCACACGTCCACGCCACATCCATTCTCTCCTTCACGGCTTGCATCGCCGATTTCTCCTCCTCTACCCATGAGCCACACAACCACCTGCTACTGTCCCTTTAAGCCAATTGCATTTGGAGCTTCAATGGCCGAACTGCCATTCTCGGCCTATAAATAGGCCACGGGTTCCTTCAAATAAACCTTCCATTTAATCTTCCTCCTTCTCTAGTATAAGCTAGTTTATCTCCTTTTGATCTTTGTTCTGTAGCCTTTAAGGCCTTTTTGTCATGTGTGTTGTTGTGCACCACCACGAACCACCGCACATAGTTTCTTTCCCTTGGTTGTTTGACCATCCCTGGCCTTACTCTTCCCATTCTCGTCATCCCTTGATTTCCCAAGCCACCCAATCCGTGAGTTAGGAGCTTATTGCTATTGCTCCACTATGTGCCACCACCTTGGGCAATAACTCCACACGCCGATCTTTCAGAAAATTTCCAACTACGTTGTATGAAAGTCTTCAACGCAACCCATGAGGTTTAAAATAGCGTTATTATATTTGACATTATTTGCGGTCTATTAGTTTGAGATGGGCCTTGAGCCGTTGAAGTGTTGGGATTTAAAAATGTAGTTGTTGTTGGAATTGGGCCTTGGGCTGGATTGGAGGACGAGATTACGCGTGTAGTAGATTTGTGAAAATGTGTATTTGTGATTGTTGTATGATGAGTGATCTACCATGTCATCCAATATCCGTTTGTCATGCATATTTATCGTTATATATTTAATTGTGCTACGATATTGTGTGTTTAAAAAATTGAGCTGATTGTAGTATAACATGTGGGTGCAAGTAAACCACGACCCCAAGTCGAGATGGAGTATTATTTCGGTAGAAATTCTCTAATTACTCGAGAGCTGAATAAACTGATGTGACGTCCCCTAAGTTGTCGTTGGATGACGAAAGGAACGGATGAGACGGTAACGCTCTCATACTAATTTCGTGGCCTCTAGCTGGCGGGGTTAGAGGATGCTTGGCCATGTACGTGCCGGGTACGGAATTGGACATCGCTCGTTACGAAATCATATGCACGGATGTTACCCGTGGTGTGATGATGAGAGCTAGGGTATACAGATGGTCCATAGGGAAGACCATGATGCATGCATAATAAAATAAATAGATATATTTGGGCCAAATGAGATTTTTGGCGTGAGTGATTAAAAATGTATTTTTGGAAAAAAAAAAAAAAGAAATGGATTTGTTCCTACATTTTTACTATATGGTTGTAGATGTTGATTATAATAATATGTTTTAAATTCTTGGATGTGGTTTTGATTGATTACTTGCTGAGATATCATAATCTCATTGTGGCGTATTACTCTACGGTTCATTCTTATGGTACCGTACACTTTGCCGCAGAGGCTGGGTATGAGCCTAAGGGACCAATTCCGCCGGAGGCATGACTTGCTGATATGTTGTTTAGCGATATGGGATTTGTTTCCCCTTATGTTATGTTGTCTTTGTTTTATTTTAATTACTTGTCGGATGACTGTATAATCCTTTTGGAGAATATAATTTGTGAGTTGTAAGGTTGTAAACTTTTTGGTACTTAATAGAAATGTCTCTTATTCCGCTATGATTATTATATTGTACACATATTGCATGTTGTACACACTCTGAGCACTTGCCGTTGGGTGCGTGATTCGTGTGGTCATCATTCCGGTGTCACGAACTTCACTAAAATAACACGTGGGGGTCAAGGGCGCCACATGTAAATTTGGAGAGAAACAAACTGTAGCATTTTAGCCATTGTGAGTAAATTTTGTTCAACTGAAATTGTCTGCTAATTACTACTTCTCTTCTTCCTTGGTGTCCTTTTCCTTTTAGGCCTTTCTATGTTTTTTTTTTTCGATGAGTATCATTTGAGATGCATGCTTGTTTGTGATTTCTATCTGTATGGTTGAGTGGGGGCAGCTTGGTTGTAGAAAATGCCTGTGGTGGCCCATGGCCGAGGAGTTGCATGGTTGTGGAGTCTAGGTGATGACTTGTCATTAGCTGAGGAGATCTCTGGTCGAGGACACTGGCTGGGTTGTCACTGGCCAAGGGAGGCTTTGGCCAAGGAGACCTCTGTTAGTGGTGCATGGTCGTGGTGTATGGAGATCTCTGGTCGATGAGTTGCTTGGCGACGAATGTATTGGCCGTGGAGACCATGGCCGTGGAAGTTACGAGCTGAGGGGAGACCTCGGCCGTGGAGCATGGCCGAGGAGTGGAGGTCTTCCGGAGGGCAAGGGGAGACCTCGACAGTGAGCTAGCCGAGGAGTCTAGTGCACGTTTCGTGCATTGGGTGCGTGGACGAGATGAATGGTTGGGTAAGCCGTGGTGGTCGGGGACCACCATTGCATCTTCAAAGGATGTCAGTGGTCGTTGTAGTTTCTGCCGGCGAACTCTAGCAACTCACAATAGTTGTCGTGAGCTAGATGAGGAGTCCAGGGCACATTTTGTGCACTACGTGCATGGCCGAGGGGCCACCGAGGTTAGCCGTGGTAGTCAGGGAGCACCCTTTAAACGACAGAGATGCCGAGTATCCAAGTGGTGACTGCCGGTGGGATCAAAAGGCTTAGGGCGGTTTGTCGTGAGCTTGTTGCGTGCACGAGGTACATGGCCAAAGGCCACTGTTGCCCACCATGCATCGAGGTGTGCCGGAGGCACTCAGGTCGGGACAGACTTCATCGGCGATACACATAGTGGTTGCGGGTACCTTTGCCTTGCAGTGGTGGGACTGGGCCAAGGAGACCTTGACCATGTGTAGTCCTGTGCATGCATTTGGCTGGCGCGGCGGGTCTCTGCCTGAGGGAGGTGGTTGAGGGTCACCTTGGGAGGTCTAGATGATGCCGGCGGCCTGTGTGGTGGCTGCCGATAGGTCTTCGTGGCTCGCGATGTGCTTCTGCGAGTACACTCTGAGCCTAAGTGTGTGGTCGTGGGCCACCCTCAACCTATCATGTTTGTTGGTGACTACCTCTGTGCTGATAGAGCACGCTGGTGAGTCGAGGTGTGGCCATAGGTATCTTCATCGACACCATGGCCAGTGGTTGAGGGGAGGCCAGGGTGCACAGTAACGTGTACCCCCTCGTCGTGCACTGTGCGTTGGAGCACTCTACCCTTGTGCACTGTGTGCTTGTTTGTTCCTGCTCGTGTACTCTAAGTGTATTGCATCCTCCCATACTTGCCCTTTCGTATAGTTCCCTTAAAGGGTACTGAGCATTTGCAATTCAAGCGGCGAGTAACTTGGGGTTCCCACCTGGGCGAGAAAATGTTTACTCGCCCAATTTTTGCAATAGTATTTTTCATTAAAATAAAAGCCAAAAGGTTGAGAACACTTATCTGGAAAAAATTCATTTGCTCGTTTAGTGATTTTAGCGCGTCGAAAAATTGTCATTCTTCCGCTTTCGCTGTAAAAAGTAACTCAAATCCCCAAGATGTGACTAACTATTAATGCCAAAAATCGCACAACAGTCTAGAATGAGAGAAAAAGCCATTGTCGGCCCGCTATGACAATATGGGCCTCGATCAAGGTCGTCTAGAGACCCCAACGTGACCCGGGGCGGCTATGCGTATGTCAATGGTAATAAATGAAAAATAAATAGTGATAATGTAAAAGTGAGATGGATACACAGATTTACGTGGATCGACATATTGCTTATGTCCATGGAGTTTTTGGAGAGAGGAGAGTCCATTATAATATGTTTATTTTACAATCTCTAATGGTCTCTCATACTTTATGTACAATGAAGTTTAGAGCTCTATTTTCCAGTGGACCTCTTGTCGCTGGAGCTCCTGTCATGAGATTGAAGAAGCTGAAGTAGTGGTTGAAGTCGAAGAAGCCCCTAGAAACCGTCTGTCCATTTCCTTTTATATGCCCCATCTTTTCGCATGCCCTAGGGGATGGTGAGGATTGACCACTTTTCCCTTGTCTGTCTGACATTCTTTTTTCTCTCCAATTTCTCTTTTCCTTTCTGTGTCCACATTCCCTTCCTCCTGACACATTGTCTTTTTCCTTGCTCCCTCCTTTCCTCTATTTCCTCTCTTTTCCTTTGTCTTCTAGTGGTGGAACCTCCCATTGAGTTAAGCCTAGTAGACTTACTTTAAACAATGTAAATTGCATCCTTTCCGGTTAGGGTGCAATATATGCTTGTAAATACTTTGTTATGTGTTGTCTTTCGATTGATGTTAATGGGATTATCAACAACCACATTAGTATTTTCTATTAAGAATCTAACGGGGTGCTGAAAAAATGAATAATTTAAAAGAATAATGTTAGATATAATCTTATATTATATAAGTCTCGCATATTTAAAAAAAAAAATAAATAAAGTCTACTATTAAAAAAAATAAAATTTTCATGTAAATTCTAAATTTATTTATTTTTTTGAAAAGAAGTATACGAGATTTGTACGTTCTAAAACTGTAAATATTATTTCTAAATTTAAGATTTGGTCCTAATTCTTAATTTTTTAAATCAGATACCTTGATTTAAAAAAAAAAAAAAACTCATAGGATCTGATAACCGAATCTTCCCCGTATTCATCACTGTTTATATTACTATTATGAAAATATTTGGAATTAATATGACAGAAATGCTGCTTGCAACCGAGCTGCGGCACCCCTGCGTCATCGCAGTCCAACGTGGAAAAGCAACGATGTCGTTTGCACTATCTTCGTTCTCATTTCGCCTTCATTTCCACCAATGCTACTCTTCACTCTGTCTTTGTTTCTTCGTCTTCTACATCCACCGTCTATAAAAAAAACCCAATAACACACCAATTCAACGTCTCAATAAACCCAAAACTTACAATCAAATCATCTCCATAAGAAATTACATTGAATTACAAGAGCAGCAGCAGACGGAGAAAATGAAAACTATCCACAGTTGTGATAGAGATTGGCGAATCTACCGGATCGCAGCACCTCATGAAGCATTCATACAAATCTTTGGCCCCATTAACCCAAAATCAAAATCTTGGAGCAAGACGCAAATCTAAATCAAAACCTTAACAGCACCTCACAAAAAAAATTAAAAATTTAGTAAAATAAATTATTATTAGCCACAGCAAGCACATGTACACAATTCTCTCCCCCACATACATCTACGCGCAACCATTCCAAGATTTGACAATAATTAAAGAAACACTAAAAATTACAAGCAAAAATAATAAAGAAACACCAACACCAACCTCGTCCCCATCCTCCAAGACCCCAAATCTAGAAGTGTTCGCATTCACAATAACAACGAACACAGAAACAAACCCATTTCTTGTTCATCCTCATAACTCATAAGATTAATTTTTCAACCGGTGGCAGTAAATAGGGTCAACTAGCTGGAGATCGATGGGGGAAAGGGGGAACGAAGGGAGAATGACAAAAATGAAATGAAATGGCATCGTGAAACGAAGGGGAATGGACAATAAACGAAATAGCGTCGTTTTTGTTTGCCACGTGGAAGCCGATGCCGCGGCTGGGACGCAAGGGCGGTTGCAAGCAGCATTTCTGTTAATATGAACATCAGCTATTCTGCATGATTAATAAATCTTGTAACTTGTGCCAAAAATCATAATTTTATGCATGCTTTAAGAAATGCCATGATGATCATAACGACAAAGATATCCTTCTTTGTAACACCTTTTTTTGGGAAGTTGGTTATTTTGTTCATAAAGCAACAACAAAATTTGTGAGGTCGACAGAAACTCATGAATGGTGACTGATGACCTTGATTACTGAATACCGACAGTCGAGATGGAGGATTTTAAGGTTTTTTCTTTTTTACAAAATTTTTAAAATATTTATTTATAAATATATATATAAAATTTATCTATTTAAAATTTATACAACTAATTTTTCTTTAAACTCTTATATAACAATAATTAAAAAATTATATTAATATAGTATATCTAAAGAGTAATAATAGGTATAGTTAAAGTATGCAATTTTTGTACATTCTGTTAAAAAAAATATAGAATTTATTATTAAAATATTAATTTTTTTTAGAGCGGTGCTACTCCCAAAGCTCTTGCTGGGACTCCCGTTAGTGCTTTTGAAATATAGTTTTTTTTTTTGTATTTTTTTACATATATTTTTTTAATACATTTAAATATATTTAAAAAAATAAAAAAAATCATAATATTATTAAAAAATACTTACTTAATCATTAAGTAAAATAAAAAAATATAATTTCACTTCGTATTGTTTTAGAATAAATACACTTGTCTGGACACGTGTATCATGCTTGAAAAATACCTCGGCCTAGTTTACGTGAAAGTTGGGGGGTTGGTAGTTGCCTGGGCCTGGGGATAATTAGCTTCGCCAACAAATGCACACGCACTTGTACGATCAAACTTCCTTATCCAACAAACTCAGCATTGACTTTGCTTGCATTCGTGAACCCCATTGATCCCTATGTCCACGCTGCTCCCAAACCAAAATGTTCGATTTCCCCCATGCAACACTTTCTTTTGTTTTGGTCAAATAAAAGAAAATATCTATTCATCATTTTATTTTTTATTTTTTTATTATTTTATAATATAATATTAAATGATAAATTTATAAATAAAATATAATAAATAATTTTTAATCTTCTGATATCATATCATAAGATGATAAAAAAATAATGAGAATTAAAATGATGAATATCATTACCTTTTTAATTAAGACAATAACTATTAATATTTTGTGTATATTTTAAATATTTAAAGATGTTTTAAAAATATTTGAAACAAAAAAAATTAAATAAAATTTACAATTACAGTAAGGGCACGCCTAACGATAAATGCTGGATGGAGTATAAGCATCATTTGGATAAATACTTAATTAAAAAACAATCTTATGAAAAATTATACTATAAATTAATATATTTTAATATAATATATTAGATTATAAAATTTATTATACAGTCAAATAAATATAACATTTTATATCAAATTATATCAATTTATAAATTTATTTATGTAAGATCACATTATAGATATAACATTTCTCTTTATTTTTAGTTCAAAATTATATATCACGGCTGACATTCTCCTTAAACAATATATTGAAACTAGTTCATTATTAATGAGTAATTATAGTTACAGTTTAGAGTGTTCAAATCTAATGTATTTTATTTTAAAAAAATGAGATTTATTATTAAAAAAATAATTATTTTTTATATATAAATTCTAAATATGAAAATGTATAGATCCGATCTGTATACGTTAAAATTGTAAATATTATTATTTTTAAATAGTGACCAAATATTATCTCTAGGATGAAATAAACATAGCTGAGAATTACAATCCAAATTGATAACGTGCTCTTACTTTTGAAGTCTATCCAATTCTGTCGTTTATCCCAAGCTGTCAAGGAGTAGCAAATATGTATGTTTGAATGGTCTAAAACTATATATAATACGACAGCGTTTTTGAGACGGATATCTCGGAACGTTCAAGATTGTCCACTGCTCCACCAAATCAAAGGGACACGTGGAGGTCATCCTGGGCAAGTTGCATAATAACAAATTAGATGAGGAATTAGTGGGACCCGTTTCGGCATCGGTCCGGAACGCTAAACAATGATGCCCTTCTCAAGGAAAAGAAAGGGGGACGCAGATGTCTGTTGCTGCAGTGGATAAGAGAAATGCCTAGGTACAACAACGCAATAAAAAATAATAAATACGGGAGTTATAGAAGAAAAAAATTAATTTTTTAATAATAATTTTATTTTTTTAAAATATTAAATAATATTTACATATTTTATAATTATATATAATATTACTCTGTAAAAGCAGCTATTACGACTATATTAATTTTCATGAAATTGATTAGCTGGTAAATTAGGAAAATATAGGATATTAGTTTTATGAGCAATATTCCTTATTTTAAATTTAATTATCTATAATCATATAAATTAATGTGACCTAATCAATTTCATATTGCACATTATTGTTTGAATTTATTGTTATTAAAAAATAAAAATTAGTTTAATTTAAAGATTTACGAAAAATTATAAAAGTAAAATGGGGAAAGTTCACGAGGCGATATTGAGTACTAAATATTGAGTACTAAAGGTGAGTTTTTGAGTTGTCCAAAACATATGGGGGACTTCTAGGACCACTCAAAGGTTGCCTCAAGTTTCTACCAAAAAGTATAATGTTAATGCTTTAATTTGCACAATAGATTGGAAGGGAAGAAAGAATCATTCCCGACCCATGATGATGATTTAGGATTCAATACAATATTTTCCACGTTTAGAATTACCAAAGTATCCCTGATTATGCACATTAATGCTAAACAAAATTTATTAGCACGGATTAGTAACCAAAATAAAATATTAAGAGTATTTAACATAACAATTTGGTTACGAAGAGAAACCCTTTGAAGAACTCCTCAAATGTAAAACTCTACAGGGTAATCAAATCCAGTAAAATCAATTTTATCGATTGAGAGTATTACAAGTAAAACGTTTATAAAACATTTGTAACTAGATACGTTTACCCAAGATATACGACTCGCTTATCTTCTACCGCAGTAGGTAGTCAGAACCTTTAACACTCTCCAATATTTGTAATTCTTACTGGAACCTCCAATGGTTGAACTCGAACATAGAAACTCCCCATTGGAGTATGCTCTCACTCAATCCTACGGACTGAGCTTTTTGAAAAATCATTCTCTCAAGAATTTTCTCTTGCACGATCTCTTGAAGTTCTACCCAGATCTTCAAGCTCTCAATACTTGTGAATATGTGATGTTTAAGTGTGCTCTAAAACTCTCAGCCGACTCCTCTATAAATAGACAATATTGTGATTGATTTGGAGAAGGACTCTGCTGACAAGTTTATCCATAATCTCAGTTAGATACGTTACTAACTATTTACGAACATCTCGGACTGGATCACTTCTTCTGGATTGCATCGAGTTCAAATCAGTTTCAGTTTCTTCAATAAAGCTTGCATCTTTATCTTTTCAACTTACTCTTAGACTCGAAACATACATATGACTCATGTAGACTCTTATCTTATAATATAAACAAGATTTGATAAGAGTTACAATTCAAACACTTATCCTTATCGGATAACTTATATTCAAATACTCATCCTTATCGAATGCAATCCTAGAGTCTTATTTACAATTACATTCATCCATAATTCGAATTTAAAAGCAGACTCATCTAATCCTAGCCAAATATAAATTACATTTATAGCGTTATCCATAACATAAATAATAAATAAGTGAATAAAAGTAAATAAAGAGAGACGTCAAGATTTACGTAGTTTGGCATAATACCTACGTCCACAAGTTATTTGGGGTGAAATCCACTATGATGAGTGATTTTACAATCTCTCATGGCCTCACATATCTTACAATACAATGAAGAAATTTATGGGAGATCATTTGGAGTCGCTATGTGTGGTGGAATTTGGCGTATGGAGCTTTTGTGGAGATATTTTGTGTAGAGAGCTTGTGGAGAGTATCTTTCTTTTTAGGAGTCTGAGTTAACTTATCCTATCTCTTCTTGGCTTTATCTCTTAACTTGATTTTCAGCCTTATCTCGATGCTAAATTATAGGCTGCTGATTTGACCCATACAGATGCCCGCAATTCTTAAGGGCAATTTGCTGGATAATAAAGCTTTGAGAATTTTCAAGTCAATAATCTGTAGAATAAATTTTGAAAATTGGTCCCTGGTTTCCTGTTTGGTTCCGGGTTTTCAGTTTGTTTTGTGCAAAGTGGTGAGGAGCTTAGCTTGGGGAGATAGATGGGAGGTGTACTCGACCGCATTAGGTGTGAGCATAGAGCTCAACTTTGGCGAGAGATGTACTAAACCGCATCAGGTGTGAGCTTGGAGCTCTGCTTTGGCGGGAGATGTACTCAACTGCATTAGGTGTGAGTGTGAAGCTCAATTTTGAGTTTGTTTATTTATGTAGATGTTTGCCATAAGAGATTGTTTATTGTCAATGTGAACACTAAATTGTTGTTAGTGTTCTTCTTTTGTTGTTTGTTGGTAGTAACCCATGTTTAAGTGGTCAGAAAGCTCATCGACTCCCTGGGTCCACATTAGGCGGTTGCCGAGCCCATCGAATCTTTCCCGAAGGAAATCCGCACTATGCGGTTGTAGAGCTTGGTGGCTCATTCTCGAAGGTAACCCACAATCGACGTTTGCTGGAGAAGATATTGTGTTTGTATTCCTGTCCATGTGAGAGAGGTCGGGCAGTCCAGAGAGTTGCCCGCCTGTTAGGCGCTTGGGAGGTCGGGCTGTTCATGACTTTTCCCGCCTGTTGGCTCGTCACGTGGGAGGTCGGGAAGTCTGATAACTTGTCCTGCCTGTTGACCCTTGATGAGAGATGAATGGGGTTGGGCGGTCCCTGACCTTTCCCTTATCCATGGGCACCGTGAGTCTTTAGACTCGTCATTGGTGTTTAAGGATCACATGGTCTCTTGACCTCTGCATCTTTTTTTATGGGCACCACGAGTCTTTTGACTCGTCATTGGTGTTTAAAGGTCGCGTGGTCTATTGACCTCCGTGCCATTTTTTTCTCGGTACCGCGAGTTTTTGTACTCATCATTGGTGTTTAAGGGTCGCATGATCTGTTAACCTCTGCGCCCTTTTGCCTTGGCACTGCGAGTCTTTGTACTCGTCATTGGTGTTTAAGGGTCTTCTAGTCTATTGACCTCTGCACCATTTTTCCATGGCACCTTTAGTCTTTATACTCGTCATTGGTGTTTAGAGGATGCTCGACCGCACTGTTGTGGCGGGAGGTTGAGTTCGAATGCCCTGAAAGGTTTTCAGCAAAAACTAAATAGGTTAGTGTAATCAAATTACAAGTTTGAGATTTGTAAACCTGAGACATTCAGCCAAAGTGTGGTGAAGGCTGGTGATACATGGGCGACGCCCGTGCATAGCCATGCTTTAGCATTGATGAAGGCTTGGGATGCCCGCAATACCGAGCGGTCTATTATGATGCAAACAGATTAAGATGCCTGCGTGACGCCTGGGAGGGGCTTTGCGGTCAGTGTTTAGTGTCACACGGGCAATTTCCCGTGAAATATATTTCCCGAGCAGTGTAGCCACTCGGATTCCTATGGAACCTTGAGGACTTTTGGTGGGAAAAATCTTTAAAAACCAAATTTGTTAGTAGAAAAACAAAATTCAAATAACATGTTTGAGAGAGATAACCCAGAAAAATATTTGCCCTTGCTTTCCATTTTTCCTTATTGAAATTGTTCGCTGGTGAATAATTTTTGCATAGGGAAGTTGTCCGTCTTTTGTAGCAATGGAGATTGTCTGTTTCTGAATGATTATCTCTCTTCTCTCTCTCTTTTTTTTTTGCTTGTGTGAATCGTCACTCCTAGTTGATTATAATTAGCGATCAAAGTGTATCGCCATCTTTCCTGCCATAGTCAGTTGCCTGCCTTGGAGTGGTTGTCCACCACCGAGGGTCGTGTAAGCTGCTCAGGTGAGGCTAGCCAGATGTCATCCCACCATCTTCCCTGCTAAGCTTAGGCGAGGATGCGAGGAAGCTTCATGGCGAACAGTTGCTAAGTGCTTCTGTGGTGAGCACTGGTGCGAGTGGCGAGGAGGTTTCCGTGTAGATCGCAGGTGGGGAGCTCCCGTGGCGTGAAACCTTGGTCGCCATGGGGCGGTGACATGTTGTACCGGTTCATGCTTGTTGCCCATTGGGGGTGCTACGTGCTTGTTGCTGGCCACAAGGGTGGCAAGGAGCGGTGGGTGTGGGCAGTGAACTTGCACACTGTTTGTTGTCTTCGCAGAAGCCCACTGGCGGCAGGAACTATAGACTGCAGTCTCTATCTCTCGTTTAGTGGCTAGGCAAGCTTTGAAGCCAGAGGAGGCTTGCAGCGGTGGAGGGGTGTTGCCGAAAGTAGTGGAGGTGGAAAGGAGCTCTACAGTGGTTGAATGTCGATGTGCTAGCGACAGAAACTGCCATTGAGCTTGTGGGGCCGCAACACTTGGACTTGGCGAGAACTCCTACAATGGCGAGGACCTTGCAAGAGGACTCCTACTGCCCCTTTTTGGCCATCAAGGGTGATGGTTGTGCTCAGACCATGTTGTCGGATGAGGTGGCGGGCGGCATGATGAGACTCTGGGTTGCGTCTTGCTACGCGGGTAGGGCCTTGGCCATTGGTTGGCTTTGGTTGCACGTACATGGTGCGGCTGAACTGCACCTCAGTTAGCTTCTAGTGGTTGAGCTTGTCAACGACTTCTCGGTCTAGGAGCGCCACGGTGGATGGGGCTACGAAGGAGGCTTTACGGTCAAACTTTGCACAGGCTTGATCTTTGGGTGCAATGTGTTCAAGCTCTCTATGGGGTTGGGGATGCAGTGGTGTCCACAGAAAAAGTTAGCGGATCGACGCCATGCATGCTGATGATCACTTTGCAATGTTGTTGGGGTGTGTACAGTCGGGTTGAGGTTCATGGCAGGAGGCGTTCTCGTCACGGTGGAGAGGAGTTGAGCTGCTCCCGTGTAGAACGTCGATGGTTGTGGCAAGGAATGTCAGCAAACAAAGCCTCCATGGCCGGGGAGCATATCGTCAGTGACAGAAAGGCTCCCGACGGCTCCGTTTGGATTTTCAACTAGGCTACCGACCTTTCCCTTCACCGGGCAAAGGAGGTGTCGGGCCCTCGTGCATGCCGACTAAGGCCACTAGGTGCAAGGTGGTGTGTGCCATGCATAGTGGTTGCCTTACATGCACAGTTTGTGTCATGTGCACAGCTCGTGCCTTACGGGTACAGTACGAACCATACATCTTGCACATGTCTTTGGTGTCTTCCCTTTTTTTTTTGCACGTGTTAGTAAAATAAAAATAAAAGGTAAAAAGTGGAAAAACTTATATGAACTTTTGTAGATGGTCCCGTGAGTCGAACAATATCATTCTCCTAATTCCGATATAGAAGATTAGTCGATCCCACAAACGACGCCAACTATTAATGCCTTAATTTACACAACAGACCGGAATGGAAGAAAGAATCATCCCTGACCCACGATGATAATTCGGGCTTCAATATGATATTCTTCGCGTTCATCCAGAATATAAATAATAAATAAGCGAATAAAAGCAAATAAAGAGAAACACAAAAACTTATGTGGTTCGGCATAATGTTTACGTCCACGGGTTGTTTCGGGTGAAATCCACTATAGTGGGTGATTTTACAATTTCTCATGGCCTCACATATCTCACAATACAATGAAAAAATTGAGGGGAGATCCTTTGGAATCACTGTGTGGTGGAGTTTGGCGTAAGTAGTTTCTATGGTGATATTTTGTGTAGAGAGTTTGTAGAGAGTCTGTCAGATTTGTGGAGGATCTCCTCGTTATGTAGATGTCTATTTCCATGGAGCGATTGAGTCCAACTTGCCTTGTGAAAGCTTTTCCTTTTAGAAGTTTGAGTCTTTTTCCTTTTAGGAGTCTGAATCAACTTGTCATATATTTTCCTGACTTTATCTCTTAGCTTAATTTTTGACCTTATCTTGATGCTAAATTATATAAGCGGCTGATTTGATCCATATATAAAAAATATATATTTTTTATTTTGTGTATTTTTTTACATATTTTTTAAATCACTTTAAATATTAAAAAAAATCACAAAAATTCGAAACCTGCCCATAAAAATAAAATCGGTAATTTTTATGGGGACGCATATAGTCGGTGGATGGATCATTTCCCAAACCTATATTCAGGTGCTTCATCTACTTTTGAGTAATTTAAGAGCGGTAAGATTGGTGGGGTCTACCGAATGAGAAGTCCATATTTTGTAGAATCAGGTTCACTGCGAAAGCCATTGCATTATGCTAAGCTGCAATTTCCGGCCACTCATTCTAATTCGGATTCTACACTAACAACAAAACAAGATCGAAAAACATCACAAAATAATAAGCAATGGTTAGATGCACGTTTCAACATATGAAAAAGTTTGTACAATGGTTAGGGTGCAATTTATGCTTGTAAATACCTTGTTATGTGTTGTCTTTCGATTGGTGTTAAAGGTGTCATCAACAGCCACGTTAGTATTTTCTATTAAGAATCTAATGGAGTGCTGACAAAATGAATAATTTAAAAGAATAATATGAGATATAATTTTGTGTTGTGCAAGTCTCGTATATTCTTTTTAAGAAAAGTAATATCTACTATTAAAAAAATAATTTTTTTATGTGGATCTTAAATTTACTTATTTTATTAAAAAAAGTATGAGAGACTAGAACATCCTAAAATTTTAAATATTATTTCTAAATTTAAAATTTGGTCGTAATTCTAAATTTTTAAAATTAGATACCTTGATTTAAAGAAAAAAAAAAGAAGCGAAATCATAAGATCTGGTCAATGAATCTTTTCAATATTCATCATTGTTTGTATTACTATTGTAAATGACGTGTTTCACACCATAAACTACTTGGATGACCTGCAACAAACGAAACGGCAGCACTGGTCGCCCAAGGAAACTTCGATGCCTAAGTTAGAGAAACGTGATCTCAATAAACGTATATTAGTCAAAGTTACAGTTTACTGTTACCTATATGTGTTATTTATAGAGGTGTTGAAGACAATGTTTTGAGTACCGTACCGGATGCCGTACCGGTCAAAGTACTGGAACGAAATATTTTGATATCGGTACCGTTTCGTGTACCGTTTTGAGATAGTCGATATATGAATAAACTATATATAAATACATATATATATAAATTATAAATAGCCTAATCTGAATTGAGGGTAAAAAAATAAGCTTATAGTTTAAAAAAAATAATTAAAGGCCAAAATATTAATTGGTACATGCCGAAATATAGGTCGGTACGGTTGATATTTATCGTACCGGCCACTGACAAATATTGGCCGTACCGATCGGTATGGTACGTAATTAAAAATAATAATTGAAAATATAAATAAGAACTAGTTATCCCGTAATAAGCGAATAATATAACTAATCTCGACCTATCGGTATTATCATATTATACGGTTAAACCAGTGGATCAGATGGGTTTTAAACAGTACATCCATACGTCTACTAGTTATGGATCCATACGTGTACTAGTTATGGGCTTTCAACCAAAGGACGTAAATATCCATTTCAACTATTATGCAAATATTTGGAATTAATATGACCGTCAGCTATTCTGCATGATTAATAAAACTTGTAACTTGTGCCAAAAATCCTAATTTTATGTATGCTTTAAGAAATGCCATGATGATCATAACGACAAAGATATCCTAATTTTGTTTAACAAAGCAACAACAAAATGTGTGAGTACGACAGAAACTCATCAGTAGTGAGTGGTGACTGATGACCTTGATTACTGGCCGTCGAGATGGAGGATTTTAAGGTTTTTTTTTTTTTTAATTTTTTTAGATGAGATTATTTTTTTTTTATAAATATTTAATATGAGATTTATCTATACGAGATTTTTATAAATAATTTTTGTTTAAATTTTTGTACAACAACAATTAAAAAATTATATTAATATAATATATTTAAAGAGTAATGATAGTTATAACTTTAAGGTAAGTAAATTTTACGCACTCTGTTAAAAAAAATTGGAATTCATAATTAAAAATAGTTTTTTTTTTCTTTTACATGGTCACATATTTTTTTTACATTTTCAAAAAAGAATAGGTAGGGTTTGTGCACCCCAAAATTATAAATATCATTTGTCAAGTTTTGAATGATTTCATAATTCAATCACTTTAATAAAAGGCTCATTTAAAATATAATTTATTCGCTGTTATGATTGTAAACTATATAAAAGAAAAATTATTTTTAGAAGTCATTGCGAAAGATAACATAATTTCATATGATTGATATAACAAAACCTGATTTATATTAAAGTTGAGGGATATCAACTTACAATTAAAATAATATATAATAAAATTTAAAATTTAAAATATAATTTCACTTCGTATTTTTTTAGAATCAATGCACTTGTCTGAACATGTATCATGCTTGAAAAATACCTCGGCCTTGTTTACGTGAAAGTTGGGGAATTGGTTCTATGTCCATAGATCCCTATGCCCACACTACTCCCAAACGAAAATGTTAGATTTCCCATGCTAGCGGTGCCACTGCCACCCGCCCCCTACCGCATCCCGCCCCCGCGTGGGCGGGGTTGGTGGTTTCACCCTAAAACTCATCTCAGTAAACCGGGGGGGAGCGGAGTTTTTCGTTCGGATACTGAGGTGGGTGGCGGATACCCGATCCGTCGGCCCCCTCATCCACATAAATGGGTCATTGGACCATTGGCCCATTCTGCTAATAATCATAACTAAATTATTACAATGAAACAAATTAAAAGAAAATTATTACAAATTAAAAATTAAAAATTCATCTAAAAATATTACAAATTGTACTATTGAAGGCTGTAGCAACATTACAATTAACTAATTAAGTAAATTAATAAAAGAATAACATTTCAACAGAAGTTGGAGTAGCTATGGTGGTAGAAAAGTCAGTGAACTGTGCTGACTGCTGTGAGAATCGAGATTATAAAACTTGAATCATTAATAATTTAAAAGGAAAATAAATTAGAATTATAAACATGAAACAAAAATTAAAAATAAAAACATATATTAGAAATGTAAAAATTACAAATATTAAAAGTACTAACCAAGATATGATTGAGTCATTGAGATCAAGATGAGAATAGATAATTAGGTCCTTAAGATTAGAATTCGACATATGACATTGAGATTATAAAAGCTTAAAAAACTAAAAGTAAAATAATTAGATACAAAAAATTATATAAATATAAAAAATAATTAAGAGACAAATTGTGCAAACCAATGACAAATGACAATGGTAGATCCAATACACACAAAATCATATTGTAATGAAGGTAGTCTTAGGTGTCGTCTCATGTATCGCTACAAGAATTAAATTTAAAATTAATATCAATTAAATGAATATAAATAAATTAAAATAATAAAATAAAATTCACGATTACCATATTCAAGTTGATGACCACTCTCATAGATACGGCTCAAGCCACTCTCGGCACTTTACTATGTTTAGCATAAATTAATAAAGACATAGGAATCGTGTAGGTGGAGAAGAGGGGAACTTTAAATACCAGTCTCCATACCTATGGGTTGTTTGGCCTAATACTATAATTCTTTTTCATACAGAGGGAAGTAAAATTAAATTGATTCATAATATTTTGGATTCCTTTATCAACCATCTCCATGAATGTGTATTTCTTAGTACCAAATTAATCAAGAAAACTTGGAAATAAGGTAAATTAATTGATTCCATTTTCTAACCATTTTTCTTCTTTTTCTAACCCTTTTTCTTCTTTATTAACTATAAATTAATCGTGTACGGTGCTTAAACTTCATATATGAGTTAGCAATTGGAAGTTGTCCTTCAGAATCTATGAACCATTTGAACAGCTTCATTGGCAAAAATTCTGAAAAAAAAAATAATAAACGTGGATAGAGAAGTGAACTTGATATTGGACAGTTTTGTGCATCTACTGCCAACACCAACCAATGAATCCCCCTCCTCTCTCGAGTCCAAAAACTTGTCTCACATGAACAATAGCCCAATAACATAATTAAGAGTTCCAAATCTTAGAGAATTTCAAATTCATAATTTAAAAATTACAATCATAAAAACACATGTACAATTCAATCCTCCACAATACACAATTCACAATCCCATTCTCCAACTCCTCAATTTAATCTCATCCTCCATAACTAAAATATATATATATATATATATATATATATATATTAAACTGTGCATGTGAATCAGGAACAAGGAACTTACCTTTGGCGACAAACTAGGCGTGCGACGAATGAACGAAGATGGAGAATGGCTTGAGTCTTGACGGCATGCAACGGATGAACAGAGTGGGAGAGAGAGCAACGACTACGAGGGTTACTAGGTTAGAGAGAGAGAGAGAGAGATTAGGAAAGTGGGGGTCGCGGGAGGGGGGGAGCAGGGGTAGCTTAACACCCATATCAAAATGACAACGTTTTGTCGATATGGGTTGTTTAAAAAGAATACCCCAATCATCCAAATGATGCCCTTTTTTCAATCACAAAACGACATCATTTTGATGATTGTGGTATTTTTTTAATAAATTTATAATATTATATATATATATATTTATATATGCAGGGGAGGGGAGAGGGTTTTGCAGGGTGGGGGTTAAGCCTATCCCAACCCCGCCCAGCGGGGGCCACCAAATGCGAACAAGGACCCATTTGCCCACCCCTAACATGCAGCATTTTCTTTTGTTTTGGATAAGGAAAATGATATTTGTCTCTCATTTTCTCTCTTGATTTTGATCGTTCATATATTTTAATTTATTTTTCTAATGATTAAGAAAGTAAGTACTAATATATTTGTGTGTTTTTTAAATATATAAAGATATTTAAAAATATTTTTAAAAAAGAAATAAGAAATAAGAAGTGCAATTGCATTAGGAGCACGTCCAACGATAAATGATTGGCCAAGTAGCATCATCCTTTCTAGAAATATTTAATTAAAAAATAATCTTATGAAATGTTAAACTTATAAATTAATATATTTTAATATTGTACGTCAGATTGTAAAGTTGATTGTACAGTCAAATAGATATAATGTTTCACATCAAATTATATTAATTTATAAATTTATTTGTGTAAGACCTCATTATAGATATAACATTGCTCCTTTTTTTTAGTTCAAAATTATCATGGATGAAATCAAATGTATGATTTTGATCTCCAACATTCTATTCATATTCATCTTTTCATAATCCCATTATTGTCGTTCACTTTGAACATATGATATATACAACATGATAAGATTAACAAGTTCTTAATGGTATATTTTTCTAGTCCTCTCCTTCTAAGGGGTGGGGTGCTTATGATTTATCTTTGACAAACTTGGTTGTCTCTTAGACCTTGAGTCTGAAGAGGTTTGGTGAAATGATGGAAGACATTACTCGACGTTGGGAATTTTTGAAGTTGACGGATGAAGAGCAAGAGGAGATTGCACTTTCGGAGGATGCAGTGTTGTCCACAAATATCAGAGGTAAATATTGGCTTCTTGCTATGATTATTAATGATAGAGCAACAAATAGAGAAGCCTTTAAGTCGACTATGGCCAAAGTTTTGAACACTAAGGGTTGGATCATGTTCAAGGAATTTGGTTTGAACATATTTCTTTTGGAGTTTCAACTATACTCAGACAAGAAAAAGGTTATGCAGGGGAGGCCATGGTCTTTTGATCGTTACCTGATTTGCACGAACGAGTTTGAAGGAGTTTTATCTCCCACTGAGGTGCGGTTCAAGGTTGAGCCATTTTGGATTCAAATTCACAATCTCCCTTCTGCAAGTATGACCAGGGAGATGGGTGTCAAAATTGGTTTTGCACTGGGAAAGATTCTTGATGTGGAGGTTGACAATGAAGGGTATGGCTGGTGAAGCTTTTTAAGAACAAGAATAGAAATTAATGTCATTAGACCTCTGCCTTGAGGTCGTATCCTAAAGATTGGAGGCAAAAATTTTGGCTCACTTTTAAGTACAAGAGACTTCCATAATTTTGTTTTAAATGTGGTTTATTGAAGCATGATAATGGGAAGTGTTTAGAGTTGAATCGAGGTACTCAATCTCAAGAGCAGTATGGTTAGTGGTTACGTGCAACTTCTTCTTTCCCTCATGTTTTGTCTTTGAAAAAATATGGTGGTTTCTCGGAGCCGGCCCAGCAATACTTCCCAAAATCAGGGAAGACTTGCTATGGAAACTGAGATGATCCCTACTGATTCTGTTCCTAATAGCAACTTGGTAAGTTCTCAATCCTCTGGTATTCCCCTTAACATGGATGATAATTTTGTGGAAACTGATAATATCCCACTAAATGAGCTCCTAAATTCAAAGAATACTGCGTCTGCTCCCACTTATGTCATGCATAATGAGTTGCCTAATTCTACTCTTGTTAAGAATTTGAATGGAAATACGTGAAAGAGGAGAGCAAGAGGGCAGTCTACTGCCCTTACAGATGTGACCAATAGATTTAGAAACCCTCATATAGTGACACACATTAAAAGACTTGTTAATGCTGTGGAGAATCCGAGTACCAATAATGCCACTAAGAAATTAAAGAATAAGCTCAAACCTGGAAGGAGCCAAACTCAGGCCATATTGGTGGAGGCTGCTGAGCAGCCCCACCAATAGTTATGAATTGCTTGAGTTAGAACTGCCGAGGGCATAAGAACCATCGGACAGTTCAGGAGCTTCACCTTTTGGTGAAAACAAAGTCTTCCAACTTGGTTTTTCTTGTAGAGACCAAGTGTGGTCGTGATAGAATGAAGAAGATAAGAGTAAAATTAGATTTTGATTTCTGTTTTAGTGTGGATAATAGAGGAAGAAGTAAGAGGTTGGCTTTAATGTGGAGATCTGCTGTCAATGTTGAAGTGGTGACATACACAAATTGGCATGTTTCTGCTATGCTTAAGCTTTCATTAGATGGGCCCCAATGGCAGATTACTAGTTTTTATGGCCATCCCATGACAACTAAGAGATCTGAGAGCTGGAACCTGCTTAAAGCCCTCAAGCCTGTTGTGAATATCCATTGGTTTTGTTTTGGTGATTTCAATGAAATTACTCACCAAAGGGAGAAGTTTGGGGCTTCCAGTAGGCCTTACAGGTAGATGAAACTTTTCAAAGATACACTGGCCCACTGTCACCTTAATGACCTTGGATACGGTGGAGATAAATTTACATGAGCTAACAATAGAAAGGGGAGACATTTCACAAAAGAATGACTCAACAAGGCTTTTGGAAATATGGCATGGCTTAATATGTTTGAAGATCATTCAGTGTTGCATTTATTTGCCAATCAATCAGACCTTAGGCCTATTTTCATTCAGATAAAGGACCAGGTACTGATACAAAAGAAAGAAAGGGTCTTTAGGTATGAATCAAACTGGAGTAAGCAGGAGGGGTGTGAGGGATTAATTAAAAATGCATGGGAAAACACAAGAGGTAAGCCTGATTCCTTATAGAGCACTTTACAAGGGTTACACAATTGCCAAGAGGATCTAAACGTTTAGAGCAGAAACATGCATAAGAATCAAGGGAATCTTCTAAAACCCAAACTTGAGTTACTGGACTTTTTGTTAAAGACAAATGAGGGCAACCTAAATGATGACATGAAGTCTTTATAGAAAGAGATAGACTATATCCTTGATGCATAAAACTCTAAATGGCAGCAAAGGGCTAAATTTGCATGGTTGAAAGATGGAGACAAAAATACCAAATATTTTTACAAGTGTGCTAGCCAAAGGTGGAATACCAATACAATTAGCATGATCAAAACTGACTCAAGGCAGAAAATCAAAGATCCACAAGAAATCAGCCATGTGTTTCAAATTTTTTTTTTCAAGAACTGTTTTCTACCTCCAATCCAGTTGACATTGAAAAATGTCTTGCTTCCATGACTTAGGTTATCAATGAGGATATGAATTCCATCCTTACGAAGCTTTTTACAACTGTAGAAGTGAAAGAGGCCATATTTAGTATGAATCCTTTAGGTTCTCCTAGGCCTGATGGATTCCCAACAATGTTCTTTCAAAAGCATTGGGAAACAGTGGGAACAAGAGTGTATGAGGCAGCACTTAAGGTGCTCAATGGAGGAAAGTGGTCTGAGAAACTGAATGAGACTTTCATAGCCCTTATTCCCAAGAAGTCATCACCCTCTCAGGTCACTGATTTCAGGCCAATCAACTTATGCAATATTTTTTATAAAACCATTGCTAAAACTATGGCTAATAGGTTGAAGCTCATACTACCTGCCATTATTTCTCCAACTCAAACTTTTTTTTATCAGGAAGGCTCATCACAGACAACATAATTATGGCTTGTGAATTTTTGCACTCCATGAAAACCAAATTAAAAGGAAGGAAGGGGTTTATGGTTCTTAAACTTGATATGAGTAAGGCCTATGACAGAATTATGGCTGTAAATGAACCAGTCTGTTCGATAGCCCGCTCAGTACTCGCTTGGCTAAACTTGAATCGAACTCGACTTGTTAAAAAAAAAAAGCTCGTTTGTGATAGCAGATACCCGCTCGATTTGTAAATGACACATACCTGATAAAATTTGACTCGACTCGGCTAAGGCTCATTAAGGCCTGCTAGTTTATGCTCGAGTTGACTTGTTAGCTCGACTCAATTAAAACTCATTCATATATTGATAAATATATGCATACACCTATGTATATATACATATATATATGCATGTATTAGCTAATAATATAAGCATACCACTTTTCTAATTAAATATATAATATGTAATCTAATTACTTATGTCTATATAGTGAATATACTTCATAGGTATTTTGTATAATAATTAGTTAATAAAATTTAATAATTTTATATACTAGTATGTGGGAAACATATATGAAATAGATATATGCTATCATATTAAGTGTATGTATTAATAATATATGTAGGCATATAATATATTATTATTTTAGATAAATATCAACTAGTTAGATATTAATTATTTATAAATTTTTTAAAATTTTACAATTCAATAGAGGTTCTACTTGTTAGTTGTATAAATTCAATATTTGATTTTTTAATTTTTTAATTATTAAATCTTATTAAAAAAATAAAAAATAAAATAAACAACTCGAGCTCGTGCTCATGCTCGGCTCGACTTGAACTCGTTTATGGGACGAGCTCGAGTTGAGAGTTTAACTTATCGAGTCGAGCTCAAACAAAGAATAAAAAAAAATCTCGAACTCAGGCTTGAGTATTTTGAGTCGATCCAAGCTCAGAAAGCCAAAGATTGGCTCTGCTCGACTGGATTACAACCCTAAGCAGAATTGAGTGGGTTTTTTTGAGATCAGTCATGCAGAAATTAGGCTTTCTAACAACTTGGATTGAACTCATCATGCAATTTGTCACCTCAGTATCCTACTCTTATTATCAATGGGGTGCCTCAAGAATTTTTTTGTCCAACTCGAGGCATTAGGCAATGGGATCCCCTCTCCCTATATCTTTTTATTTTGTGCATAGAGGCTCTCAGTTGCCTTCTCAACAAGGCTGAGCAAATTGGTCTTATAACAGGCTTGCCAATTAGAAGGAATCATTTGCACATTGACCATTTTGTAAGGCAAATTCAATTGAGTGGAGTAAGTTTTTCTCTCTTCTGGATTCTTACGAAAGAGCTTCAAGTCAAAGATTGAATAAAGTGAAGATCTCCATATACTTCAGCAGAAATACCAAGAACGATATAAGGGAGATAATCACAAGCATAGCTAGGATCAGAGGCACTAGCTCCTATGAAAAATACTTGGGCCTCCCAGCACTCATTGGCAGATTGAGGGCACATTGTTTCAAAAGAATCCTGGACAAGGTGCAAACAAGACTGAACAATTGGAAGACTAAACTGCATTCTCAAGCAGGAAAAGAAATCTTAATTAAAGCTGTAATCCAATCCATTCCCACGTATAACATGGAGATTTTCAAGATGCCAAAGTTGTTGGTCCGTGATCTCAATAAGCTAGTGAAGAACTATTGGTGGGGGCAGCAGGCTTAAGAACAAAAAATTCACTGGGTTCCCTGGCATCAGATGAGTAAATGTAAACTGAGTGGTGGCTTGGGTTTAAGAGACTTTGAGAATTTTAACACTGCTTTATTGGCTAAGTAGTGCTAGAGAATCATTTCATCTCCAGACTCACTTGCTGCCAAGGTGCTTAAAGAGAAGTATTTCAAAAGAAGCTCTTTTTTGGATGCAAAGGTTGGTCACAACTCCTCTTTCCTGTGACAGAGTTTCATGTCAGCTAAACAATTGCTTAAGGAAGGATTGGTGATGGAGAATCAATTGAGATTTGGAATGACAAGTGGATTCCTCAGCAGTCCACTTTCAAGCCTCAAAGTACAATTAGATTCCTTCAAACAAATACAAAGGTTTTTTTTTTTTAAATTTTTTTTTTCAAACAGATACAAAGGTTGCTGCTCTCATTGATAAGACCTCACATCAATGGAATCAGGCATTGGTTGAAGCAATTTTCACGAGGGAAGAAGCAGCTCTTATCAAGGAAATCCCTCTTAGTCCTTATCCTAAACCTGATAGACTGATTTGGAGATGCACAACTTCAGGAGCATTTAGTGTTAAGAGTGCATACCACGTAAAATCAAAACTCGATGGCTTAAGGCTGGGCCAACCTTCTGAACCATTAAGAGTAAATGACTCTTAGACTAAGGTATGTCATTTGGGCCTACCAAATGTTGCTAAAACTTTCTTGTGGAGGGCTTGTCTCAATGCCTTTCCAACTAGAGCTAACCTGCAGAAGAGAAAGGTTCTTGAATATGGCACTTGCCCAATCTGCAAGAGGTATGCAGAAACAGTTGAACATGCACTATGAGATTGCACATCAGCTCGAGATGTTTGGGGACAGAGTGTGAGGAAGATAAAAAAGACTAGCCTTCAATTTCAGAACTTTAGAGACCTAGTGGAGGGCCTGTTTGAGATTTTAGAGGATGAGGAGATGAAGAAATTTGCCATAACCTCATGAAAGATTTGGAAGAGAAGGAATGATCTGGTTTTCAGGAATGCTTTTCTCCATCCAAATGATCTTATCCTACAAGCTAAGTAGATGTTTGAGAAAGTTATGCAGTTTCAGCATCAAGCAAAAAAGACCTCCCCTAGCCTGAATGCACACAACTCTTGGGAAGCCCCTCCTCAAGGTAGATTGAAACTAAACTGGGATGTAGCTCTTGACAAGATCAATTGGGAAGTTGGAGTGGGTGTTGTAATTCGAGATTGGGAAGGGAAGGTGAAGGCTACCATGAGAATGAAGCATGATTTATTTCCTGATCCTTTGTTAGTCGAAGCTTTTGCAACATTATAAGCTTCTATCTTCTGCAAGTCATTAGGATGGTAGAATGTGTATATATATATATATATATATATATATATACATACACACAACATGATAAATATATATTGGAGCGATAAATCTCTTAAAAATATTAATTATTTGAATTGATACAAATTTGACACCTGAATCAATCTTGACAGTAGATAATGATCAATGATACAAGGAAAATGATAATATGCCCACCAAATATGCCCACTCATATATTTTTATTTTTTAATGGTTAAAGAAGTGACTATTCATGAATTTATATATATATTTTTTATTTTTTTCTTAATAGTTAAAGATGTTTAAAACATGATTAAAGAAAAATAAAAAAAACTCATTTGTACCAGTGTGCCTATTTGGTGGGCATATTTGATAGTTACACTAATATTGTCTATGATACAAATTTTCACTCGGTGATTGTAATTTGAAATGTAAATTAAAAAATGATGGTATTTTTAACATAAGAATGACATTCTCCTGAAAAAAACTATATTATAACTAATTCATTATCAACGAGTAATTTTAAATATAATTTTAGAGTTTGCAAGTTTTACATATTTTAATTTAAAAATATATGATCTATTATTAAAAAAAATTATATAGATTAATCGCAAATAAAGAAGTGTACAAGATCTGTACACATTAAAACTGTAAATTTCTTTTTTTTTTTTAATAAATAGTGACCAAATATCATCTTTAGGATGAACTAAATATAGCTTTAAATTCGAAATTGACAATGTGCTCTTACTTTTGAAGTCTATCCAATTCTATCGTTTATCCCAAGATGTCAAGGAGTAACAAATACGTATGTTTGAATGGTCTAAAACTATATATAATACGACAGCGTTTTTGTGACAGATATGATGATATCTCCGAACGTTCAACATTGTCCACTACTCCACCAAATCAAAAGGACACGTGGAGTGGGCTAGTTGTTAGTTGCATAATAACAAGTAGATGAGGAACTAGTGGGACCCATTTCGGCATTGGTTCTGAACACACTGAACAATGTTGCCCTTCTCAAGGAAAATAAAGGCTCGACGCAGATGTCTGTTACGGCAGTGGATAATGACAGCCCTTGTGACTCTATCAGTTTGCACCAGTAGCTCTGCAGACGTGGTAAATTAGGAAAATATTCGATATTATTAGTTTGTTTTAAGAGAATAAATGAGATGAGTTAAAATAAAAATTGAAATTTAAAATTTTTTTAATATTATTTTTATTTTAAAAATTTTAAAAAATTAAATTATTTATTTTATTTTATATGAAAATTTAAAAAATTTGTAATAATTAAATAAAATAAAATAAAAAATTTTGTGAAACTGAACTAGACCTAATTTTCATGAGTAATATTCTTTATTTTAAATTTATTTATCTCTAATCATATAAATTAATGTGACCTAATCAATTTCATTTATAGAATATTGCACATGATTGTTTGAATTTATCGTTATAAAAAAATAATAATTAGTTTAATTTAAAGATTTACGAAAAATTATAAAAGTAAAATGAAAAAAGTCCTCTCAAATTCTTGTTCAAACTTAACAAGTGAGAGAAAGATAAATATATAAAGTGACCCATATAATTTTATCATTTAATGGTGATAAATGTGTTGTACCTTATAACATAATATAATGAAAGTCAGATAATAGTATGATGTATATAATTTTTTAATTTTCACAATTCATTTAATACTATCTAAAATGCGTGCACGGCATTAAATACTATAAGACCCACCTTATACATTAATCTCTCTATTTTGATAGCACGATACTAATCTTGTAAAATGATAGATATATTACATAGCATAGTTCGGAAAATTAATCATGCTATGAATGCTAGTTAATTCTACCTACAAGCATAATCATACATCCATGCCCTCTACGATACGCATGTGTATTCATAGCATGTATTGTAATCAAATTGTCGGATTTGTCCCCATGAAATTTCATGATTAGTTATATTTAGAAAATACTTTCCCTAATATCTCTAATTATTGAAATGGATTTTCCCAATCTTTGATGTTCATTGTCACCCAATAAATAATTTAGCAAACCAAACCTTGATAATGAATTACATTACCATTAGAGTTTCCCTAATACCATTAAATACATGCATTAAGCTTTTTATTCAATAATAACAAGATCAATAATCATTTTTCATTATATCGGGGCTTTAAGAAAATAAGTATTTTAAACATAGAAATTCAATTACTTAATCATTAATTCTATTAAGTGATAGAATTAAGGATTTACGCAAAGAGTACTACTAGAGCCACCGCTGGTGGCTCCTGCTGGGAGTCACCGCTGGCTCTAGTATATATTTTTTGATGTGTTTTTTTTACAGTTATTTTTTATAATTTTTTTTAATACTTTTAAATATTTTTAAAAAATAAAATAAATTTGTAATATTATTAAAAAACACTTCCTTAATCATGAAGTAAAAAAAAATTATTAAAAAATACTTCCTTAATCAAGAAGTAAAATAAAAAAATAATTTTTTTTACTTCATGATTAATGAAGTATTTTTTAATAATAATATTATTTTTTTATTTTTTTTAAATATTTAAAATTGTTAAAAAAATCTATGTAAAAATAACTGTAAAAAAACACATGATAGAGCTAGCGGTGATTTCCAGTTATCATT
Source organism: Juglans regia (assembly GCF_001411555.2). Lineage (NCBI taxonomy): Eukaryota > Viridiplantae > Streptophyta > Magnoliopsida > Fagales > Juglandaceae > Juglans > Juglans regia. The sequence goes on from NC_049916.1 coordinate 6,198,852, forward strand.
TTCCTTTACGCAAAATATTTATCTTAAATGAGTGTACACGTCTTATTTTGATTTTTCGAAAATTATGACTCGTAGCTGTATTTTTATTTTTTATGGCTATTTATTTTAAGCTTTTCTTTTCATAATTTAATTTGATTTGATGAAGCTTCTTTTCTCCTTGAGCAAATTAAATATTGCTATATGACAAGAGTTTTGCTACATATAGTTATTTTTGTATATTTTTTTGTATATTTTATTAATGTGATTGGTCAAATTAGTTATTTTATATTAAAATTTAAAATTGAAAATCCAATCCAACTTTGAGATAAAATAATTTTAGATAAAAATTAAAATTTAAATAAAATATTATATAAAAATTTAAAAAATTTATAATAATAAAAAACGATAAAATTTGATAAAACATTTTCACTATTATAAAGAAACTTAACTGAAAAACACGCCGCGGCTGATGACGAGATACCTAACTGCCCGGCTACCCGCCGCATAGGACCGGTAGCAGGCCCAGACTAATATGACATATATATTACACGTAATGGCATGGAAGATACATATATGGGCATTTTCGGAAATGCAAATTTAGCTTGATTTTATGGGTCGACCTCGGCTATAGCCTATATGCATCAGCGTTTTGGGACGTTGTGAAAGAGAAGGTCCAAAAAGGCGCTGCAGCTTGAACGGACGATCCGAAGAATAGAACACCCATTTCCTTTCTCTTTCTCTGTCTCCTGTGTGAAAAGACTCCGTAAACACAATACTCCGTATATATTACTTAACAAAAAAAAATTGTGTTCTGTTTCGCTTCAAACCTTCAACCACTTTCTTATAATTCTGCAGATTAGTTTATTTCATTTTTTTCTTGTTGGTTTTGGGTTTCTAATCGCTTGAACTAAACGATCTTGAGGTGGGTTCCGTCTTATTTCAATGCAAATGCTTTAGATAAGCCAGGTACGTGTTCTTTCAGGACTATATTCTTCTGGGTCTATAAAATTTGTAATTTTTTTTTTTTTAATTTCCAAGATTATGGACCTGATCAGCTATACCCAATTATTACAGACAAATCTGAAAGCAATTGAAAGGACAATTGTTGATACAAGCGGCCTGCGTGATCATGGCGGTTGCTGAGAATGCCAGTCAAAATTTTGAGAATACTACTACAGTAGTATCATCATCGGACTTGAGTGCCCAGAATGATATCGAAATATCAAAACCCATAAATGATTCGATGGATATTAAGAATGATCAGAAAGAAAGATCAGCAGCAACGACTTTCACAGTGGCGTCGGACAATTACAAGTCTCAGATGGGTCAGATGGTAAATGGGTTTGACTCTAATGGGGTCAAGAGCCAGCAGATGAGGGCGGTGAAGTCTGGTGGTGGGTATGGGAGTAATAATCAGAGGGCTAATGGGGTTATGGTGAGAAATGGAGGGGATGGGGGCGAGAGTTTCAATAGGGATATGAGGGATTTGGAAGAATTGTTGTCCAAGTTGAATCCCATGGCTGAGGAATTTGTGCCTCCTTCACTAGCCAAGAATCATGCTTTCTTTGATGGTGGTGCTGGTGGGTTTGGGTATGCTAACAGTTTTATACTTCAAGCTAATTTTGGCAATGCTAATGCCAATGGATATACTGGTAGAAGGGTATGTATGTTTTTACTGTCTTTTTTATGCTGTTTGGTTGCTTGTAAAATGGAGGATTAGTGGTGATAATAACGATTTGAATATTATTTTACTATAGGAGAAAAGAGATTTTTAGGCTTTTGTTTTCATTTTCTTTGTTTTCTGAAAAATGAAGGGCTCACTGAGGGTGCTGTATAGTGAAATACATAGAAGTGCTGAAACTTTTATGTCTTCTCTCTTACACATTTTGTCGTAAGCAAGTTGAGCTTGCAGTTATTTGCAGTTTATTTTATTGTTCTTGGTTCTTTTATTTTTGGTAGTTTGGTTATTTTGCACTTTGCTTTTTAGTTGATTCTTTATTTTTTGTTCTATTGAAATTTTGTAGAGGAGGAACGGCTATAGTCAGGGGAAGCGTAAGATGAACGGTAGAATGACTCCGGCACAGAGAGAGGCTATGATTAGGAGAACTGTTTATGTGTCTGACATAGATCAACAGGTAAATAGTTATGTCTGGCTTGTGAAGGGTGGAACTATAAAATTTAGTTTGGGAAGAAATGCTGTTATTAGTTTTTGATACCTTTTTGAAATTTTCGGGCCCTCTAGCAAAAGATTAGTTCCGCCCTGCTTGTGATTATGTAAACTCTATATCATTTCTTTATAATCATGTTTTGTTTACTTCATTTTCTGGGAGTGATTCTCTTTGTTTTTTGCACAGGTTACTGAAGAGCAGCTTGCAGCTCTGTTTCTTACTTGTGGACAGGTAATGAGTATTTTAGTTTGCTCATATGTATCATTTTCGAATTTATAATGATGCATTATACTTAGGATTGTCTTCTGTTTTCTTTTTTGGCCAAAGGTGGTTGATTGCCGTGTTTGTGGTGATCCTAACTCCATTCTCCATTTTGCCTTTGTCGAGTTTACGGATGAAGGTATTGCCATAAATTTACGTATTTCATATGCATGTATGGTAAATGTCTTGTCATGTTGGGCTGATATTGATATGCTTGCAGAGGGAGCAAGGGCTGCTTTGAATCTGTCAGGGACTATGCTTGGATATTATCCTGTTAGAGTGCTGCCTTCCAAAACAGCCATTTCACCAGTGAATCCAACATTTTTGCCAAGGGTGAGGATTATATATGATAGCTTTTGTTCCTCTTCTCTTTGGACGATGATCTTTCTTATTGTCGGTTCTAGAATCCGAATCATCAGTAGAGTGTTCTTATTATTATTTTATTTCTTTCCTGTTTTGTGGCTTCCCGATGTTTTCATGACGGTTAGTCTGAAGATGAACGTGAGATGTGCTCGAGGACTATTTACTGTACAAACATTGACAAGAAGGTAATTTTGGACACATCTATCACGATTCTTATGTAATTAAGGGCCAAAATGGCCCATTATCTTGGCCTTAAATAATTGGTTTAGTTTGTCATCATTTCTTTCTTCATTTGGTGCAGGTTACCCAAGCAGATGTCAAATTTTTCTTTGAATCACTTTGTGGAGAGGTATGTAATATTCCCTGTGCTGAAACCCCAAACTGTTTGTTGTTTTTGAATTCTTATCCACATATTGAATTATTTCCTTGCATAGGTGCAACGCCTGAGGCTACTTGGAGACTATCATCATTCAACTCGTATTGCTTTTGTCGAGTTCACAATTGTAATGACCTCTGAGCTCTTGATTTTTATATCTGCATATTTTGATTCTTGTGTGCGGTCTAACTATTTGAGACTAGATACAGACATAACTGTGTCTTATTATCTGAAGTTGTTTTAGCAGTTCTGGCTCGACAGTTTGGTCTCACTTGTGTGTATTCTTGTTTCGAGTCGCATCTCTTTGTTAGAGTGTTCAGGTTTTTACTTTACATACTTGGAGAGTTCTTAAATATGCCTTGAATGCTTATCTAACATAATTAAGCTTTTAGTACTGCAAACCAATTAGCAGTTTCATGAATAGAAAATTATCTTGTAAAGGAAGATAGGTAAGCCTTGTGTGTAAGCATGTGACTTTGCAAAGAACGGCACCCTTGCTATGCATACTCGAAGATGTTATTAGAAGTATTTGAGACATAAAGTGTGATTAAATTAGTGAACTTGGAAAAATATTCCTTAGTTTGTCAAGAGTATAGGCTGTTATCAGTTCTGATTGCTCAATGTTTTGAGGTGTCAATAGAGATGGTAACAAAATTTTGATTTTCACTGGTAAGAGAATTTTATGGATTTTGGTAATAAGTTACTTTTAAAACAAAGGAGTTTTGGTAATAAATTAGAAAACCTTAAGCTATTTAATTTAGTTACGCTGTGTGTGTGTTTGTGTTTTCGAGGGGTTTTATGTCATGCAGTTGTGAAATGAGGCCATATGTTGATGGGTTATGTAAGATGCAGTCGTGACATGAGTCCATGTGTGGATGGGTTATGGAAAACGTAGTACGTTCATAGAGATGAACAATTTGTATCTCTACTTTTTAATGCCATACAACAGATGGGCAATTTTTTTCTTCAATTCTTTAAGACCTTGGGGTTGGCTATGTTCCAGCTGTCTCACCAAAAAAAATGTAGTAGACCAGAAATAAGATCTGTTATTGCAGAATAAGAATTGTATTAAACATGTTAGTATTACTTAAAATGTGCTCACTTTCATAATTTAAGTTAATTCCACAAAGCTTATCTTAATAAACTGTGCATGGAAGGATGCGTAGGCTACACATAAGTGTGTTGTCAACTCTAATAAACACAGATAATGGCATTATTGGAGATCTTAACCATAAGATCACTCCTTCAATGTTATTCTGTAATTCCACATAGGAAAGTACTCGATTCAAGAAAACATATCGTACTAGTTATTTTGGACAAGATGGTTGCATGCTTTATAGCTTTTCTTTTCACTTGTAGATGCTGTCTGCAATAATAGATATGGGGCTGGTTTGTTTACACAAAACCAAACTATCTCATCTCATCTCATATAATCATCACAACTTTCTCAAACTCCCACACAAAATATAATAAACAATTCAACTTTTTCAAATCCTAAATCAAAAATAATATTTTATTCAACTTTCAACAAAATATCTCATCTCATCTGAACTGCTTAACCAAACGAGGCGTTAGAGTTGTTAGAGAAAACATCATTTCCCCTTCTACATTGCCAAATTGAGTGGCAAGTGGATTTTGGCGGGGAGCCAAATCTGTAGATGGTGGGAAGGAGGGGTAAGATACAGCATTGGTTCTTTCTTATGATTTCAAATCTTGGCTTTTTCATGATGGAAAATTAGCAAGTCCCTCTACTTTTGATATATCAGTAAAGAGCACAGTGAGCTGTAATTGTGAAAAGGTTGGAAGATCTGACCAAATAAGTGCATTGGCTTTCATTTAAGTGGAGATAAGGCAAGTGCCATAATCTTCAACAATTGCATCTGTCTGAATGACGGGAGAGATCGGCTCTATGGCTTCCTTCTCTTATACTTCAGCCCTCTTGAATCTCTCTTCAAGGGCATTTGCTTGGTCTAGTAACAACTCTTGGAAAGCTGTAGCAATCAGGCAATTTGTAAGAAAAGACATCATATCGACTTCTTTCATACTGCTTGGGAATTAGTATCTATTCCCATAACTTTCAATTCTGAGGGTTTCGCTACTTAAGTGATGATGTATAAGTTTTTTGACAAGTTTGGGATGGTGATTTGGCTTCACCAGTTGGGATGGTGCCAAATTGTTTTGTCCTATTAATTGCAGCAATGGATTAACTAGTGCTTTTTTAGATGTTTTATTATCCATTTCTTCGATAGGTAATTGATAATCGTGCATTTTTTCAATCATCACAGCCTCAATCTTATGGATTTTTAGCCATCTCTTTTATTATTCTTATTTGTATATAGTATGCATCTTTAACAGATTTTGAGGATGGGAACTAAAGCAGCTTGGGCTGCATGTCCTAAACCACTTGAAATTTTTGGATAATTCCCTTTTCATTGTGAGTTCTTAAAAGTGTAGTTTAGGTGGGAGGATGAGAGAAATGGTGATCAATCATAGGAAAGACGATTTAAGAGTCTGGGTAACCTCTTTTGACTCAGACTTCAGCTCTACTACAGATAACCCTTAGGAGATGTTTGGATTCGAAGATGACTTGAGATGACTTGAGATGAGCTGAGATGAGTTGAGATGGATTGTGAATAATAATGAGATGAGTTGTGAATAGTAGTGAGATTTGTGAGTTAAAGTTGCTGAATAGTAATGAATAGTAGTGAGATGAGTTGAGATGAGTTAAGATGAGTTGAAATGAGCTGAGATGACTTGCGAATCCAAACAAGCCCTTAGACTACAAGTTTGCCTACATTTACAAGCAAGGAGCTATGCTCATGCTAAAGTGCATTATGGTGTATCAAATATTTCAAGTTCAAGAATATATATTAAAGGCTGAAGGCTTTGTTGAGAAGGTTAGAAAATGGTCTTCTTACAATTTTCAAGGCATCCCAAGCTTTATTTTGGCCCACAAAATTAAGGCATTGAAAGTGGATTTAAAAGATTGGAATGAACAGACTTCTGGCAATGTAGTTGAGCAGGTAAAATCCCTGATCAAAGAACTACAAACTATTGAGAGAGCTTGGAAAAAGTGAGAGAATTATTTGTTGAAGAGAAGATGAGAAAAAACTCAAGTGAGAAGTGATCTGGAGTTGGTTACACCATAGAGGAGACTAGGAATCATATTGTTGGGTCATTCTCTACCAATCAAGAAGAGACTAGGAGTCATATTGCACGGTTCTAGTCTAAAGAGATTTGGAAGCTTAAGCTTGATGGCCTAGCTTTTGAATCCAGTGGGGAGGAGGTCTTCTGGTTTTTGTGTGTGCATAATTTCGAAGATTAAGTGATGTTTTCTTTGTTTTGTTGTTTTTGTGTTTTATGATGATAGCTAGATTCTCCTGTGTTTTTTTTTTTTTTAAATTAAATTGGAAGCAAGTACCTCCATCTCCCATGGGAAGTAGGCCTGTAAATTGATCCTGTTGGTTTGTTTTGGGGGTCAATCCACAGACAGAACTGAGGAGGTCTGGATCTTGGTGTGTCAACTTGACTTCATCTAATGGGGCGATTCCCACCAGGCGGAATTGATCCTGACCTCCTTTTGTTGGTATGGACGCTTTGGCTGGTTTGGGCTTGAACTAATAAAACAAAAAGAAAACATAATTGCAGAAGATTAGCTAATTATATCCTTTTCCTGCATTTTCTCGGCCACCAAACAGAAATGCATCAAACTCAATATTTTCTAGCTACAAAAAAATTCCTCATACACATTCCCAAACATACACAAATATGTTGAATCGCGGAGTACTTGACCAAAGCAACGAAGACAACAAAACCCAGATAGAGATTGGTGATCTGCTGAAGAATATGATCTGGAACTCCCCAATGAAGGTCCAAACCTCATGGCCTATACTCCGAAAGGACTAGTCAATGATACAACTGAAGTCCATTGGAACATTATAAAGAGTAAAAACTTCTCATTCACAAGCAACATGGGATCCCGTATACCACCTACCTTTATCTTTATCATATGGGGTATCACAAGATCTGAGATGGTAGAGAGAGAATGCGAGGTGAGGGAGGTAGAGTTGGGATGATTGATGGCAACAAAAAAAAACAGAGGAAGGCAGACAATACCATTTCACTTGGACAGCGGCTCTGGGTAAGATTCTGACCACTGATAATCTGCAGAAGCGCCAGGTTATTATTCCAGAATGGTGTTGTATGTGCAAGAAAGCGGGCGAGACAATGAATCATCTTCTGCTACATTGTGAGACAGCTAGAGCACTGTGGAGCGATGTGTTCATTCGAATAGGGTTAAATTGGGTGATGCCTGCTATAGTGGTAGAGTTATTAGCTAGTTGGGTAATGCCGGATGGTGCTCCACAAATCAAAGCTGTGTGGAAACTGGTTCCTATTTGTATTATGTGGTGTATATGGCGGGAGCATAATGAGCGGACATTTGAAGATAAGGAGCGGACATCAGAGGATCTTAGAATTTTATTTTTTCGCACCTTACTTCTTTGGGCGATTGCTATAGATTTTAATGGCCTAAATGTACATGATTTTCTTTCTTTTGTTTTAGCAACTAGATAGGTTTTATCTCTTGTATACCACGTTGTGTACCTGGGCTTTGCCTATTCTTCTTTATACTACCGTTTACTTATCAAAAAAAAAAAAAAAGGTTTGATCCATTGGGATTTTAAGTGCCATATAAGGTTAATATTTTGGGCTGGGCTTACTCATCAAGGTGCTGCAACCTAGTGGTCAAAGAGGAGGGAGGCTTTGGAAGAGTTATAGATTTAGACATTCTGAGTTTGATTCTGCTAGTTCCTTAGGATTACTTGGTACATAATTATGGTTAGTGGGTTGTGTATTCAAGGTTTACTGTCCAGAAATGGGTTTGAAGGACACTATTTGGGTAACTTTCCACGTCATCAAACTCGGCTGATTGGTAATGAGTAAATAATTATGAGTAATGCTACTATGTCCCCTAATTTATACCACTCACATGGCTTATAAAAAAATTTAAAAAATATATATTCAAAACAAAATGGTGCCCGAAAATACAAAAAAAGGAATACGAAAACTCTAGATTCCCTCTACCCTTTTATGTTTGTGTTTTTTAAGTTTTTTTTAATAAGCCATGTGTTACCACATTGTGGTGCCACGTCAAGAGGGCAAAGTGAGGTATAAATTAGGGGCATAGTAGATTTCTCAATAATTATTTATTTTTTAAGTAATAAATATATAGGGGATGGTTTAGTTCGGTCTTGGTGAACCAACCCCCTCAAACTGAAAACTGAATTGATGCCTCAACTTATGAAAATCCATAATAATGACCCAACCGGTCCTTTTGAAGACCGGCCGGAACCAACTGGTTTGGTCAGGGCTGTTCAGTTACTTGGTCATTTTGAACAGCCCTAAATTGGAAACTTGGTATCAAATAAGAAATTTCTTTAAAATTACCTATGTTCTCCGTTGTCTGAAGAGACCTTCTAGAAATATTCTGGACATTGATTCTCTCTCGAGACATTAGAAGATATAGCATTTCCCCTTCTAGTGTTTGTAGAAAGGAGAGATGGTTGGCATCTCTCCTGACAGGGATGGGAACAGCCTTTGGGCTTACCTGTTACCACACATACGGTTAAGGCTTCCCACCTTCTATGGTGCTTAAACCCATTTTTACTTGTAAAAAAAAAAATTCACCTTCTATATTATGAATTTCTAGATTTGTCTTGGTAGTTAGATCATTCTGCCAACCTCCTAATAACCACTCCAGTGATTGAAAGTATCAAATCAAGTGGCCCAACGCCAATGTCCATAGTCCATCAATACTCTTCATTGCCATCTTTAACTTGGCAATCAATGTGAAGCAAGTCCTTGGAGGAGTCATCTGAATTAGAATCATGTGGAGAGATTCTCGTGTTTATTTTCAATGTTCTCCTTAATGATTATATTGTTTCTAATACAATCTTGCTTGATCCCCCTTCCCCCATTACAATGCCATGTAATTCTATCTTGACTCTAATGCAACATAGATCACTTATACACGTGTTTCCTGTGTTATGGATTTTACACTGGCTTATCTATATTAATTTAGATATCATATATAATTTTCGAAGCGGAAGCTTTGCAACATCATCGATTTTTATGTTAAATGTCCATAACTTTGGTAATTTAGGTTTTAGGTTATTTGAAAGATCATGTTAATAAATGTTATGCAAATTGGAATTTTAAAAAATTGAGACACTTCCACTTCTTTCCTATTTAACTCTGTCTTCGTACCTCTATAATTAATTTAGTTACCACAAAAAGTCACATTCAAATTACTCCACAATCAGTTGCATGACTGGTTATTAAAATAATCATGTTTTGTGCAAAGGAAATTATGATTAATGACTCAAGAGTTCTTGGACCACTTAAATCTCTATCATTGTGCCCGGGTTCAGTTGTTGGCCTCTTGATGAATCTGCTGATATAAAATGATGCTAGTGAACATGCTTTTGTCTGCATAATTTATATATGGTAACTTTGCGACTATGAATAGTGGATTGTGGAGGTGATAGCTTTGGATGTTCATGTTACAACTAGATTAGTAAGAAGTCTTAATCCGTTATATGCATAAGAGTGATTGTTGTGTTGGACTTTCAACTTGTGCAGGCGGAAAGCGCAATTGCAGCTCTAAACTGTAGTGGTGTGGTTTTAGGATCATTGCCAATAAGGTTGGTGAGGTGGACTGTATTTGTAATAACTGATTTTGTCTTCTACCATTTCAATATCTTTTTCCCAGGCTGAAAATATTTTTATGGCATGTGTATGCAGGGTAAGCCCATCAAAGACGCCTGTTCGACCCCGTGCTCCTCGCCCGCAGTTGCACTGAATCATCCTTTAATGTTTCCCAGACTGATGTACTGCTGATAGAATTTATTTACATATATGCATAGTGGCAGAAATGTTTTAAGGTACTTGCGGGTTTATATCCATCCTTTTGTTCTTTGCATTGCAGTCGGGATCTTTGTTACCTAGATTGGGTAATTTATGGGTTATTTGTTTAGCTTTTTAGAGTTGGATGGGATTTCGAGGCTCTCAATGATTTATTATGCTGCACAATGTGATGAATTCTGTAAGGGTGGTCCTGAGGAAAGCTAATGCCCGTCGGTTGTCCAACAATCTGAAATTCTCTCTTCCATCTCTGTCCATGATCATTTGATTCTTTTTTTTGTTGGTTTTGTTGAAGTTTAGTTGGGTGCGCCCTGCTTGCTCCAATTTCATTTTGCAATTTTTGCTACCTGACTCTCCGTCTATGTTCTATCAAGATATGTGCTGTTGGAGAGTGAGTTTGACTGAATTTTCCCTGCAACAAACATAACCGCTATCCCAACCATAATAACCATCTGTACTGCTCTGCCGCCACTTCAACACTTGCAACTTCTGACCCCACTCTCTCTCCCTCTCACTGCTCTTTTGATTGAAGGCAATTGTCCAATTTCTTATCAAAATCGAAAGAGGGTTTCATTTGTTATCTATTAAATATGCTTTGTTTCAAGTATGGTATTTCGTTCATTCTTTCATATCTTCAAATGTTTGCATCCATGAACGCTGAATCTTTAGTGTTGATTGGGGTTGTATTGGCTCAATAAATATTTGATCTTGGGGTGGCATTCCAGAGTGAAGTCGCCAGTCGGATGTGTTATGAACCTCAACGAAATGAGGAGATACTAAGATATGATGGAGATAGAATATGAATATGGAAGGAAATTATGAGGGAAATTGTAATGGATATTAAACTGGAAAAATAGTCACAGTTTGGAGTTGTTTGAGGCACCCCAATTCCTCAAAAAATTCAAGCCAAACAACATTCCAGATATTTTCTACAAACCATCACCTTCCGTATGTATTAGTGGTGGGCTCCGACTCCGATGGAGTTGGAAAGTCCACCTCCAACTCTGAAATATTTATGAACCATCACCTCTAGTATGTATTAGGGGTGGGTTCTGATTCCGACGAAGTTGGAAAGCTCACCTCTGACTCCAACTACAACTCTAATTGGAGTTGGAGTTCAGAGCTCCAATCGGAGAGTGATTGGGCCTAGGCCCACTTCCAAAAGCTCAAAGCCCAATATGATATTAGGGCTTCTCATTTTCGAAAAAGCTGTTTCAAAATTAGAAAAAAAAAAAAAGGGACAAAATCACCAACATCCTAGTAGGCTTCCCATTTCCAAAAAACACAGTAAAAAATAATTAAAAAAACTTAAATACAATGACTAGATTACATACATTACAAAAGCAAAGAGAAATAAATGTACAATCACAAACACAATGTAAATAAAAAATGCAAAGGAACACCCAAACAACGAGTATAATCACAGCTTCCACAATCACAAGTTCACAACATGTCAACCACCACACTGACAATCACAATCAGCACCAAACAACCACCCGTCCACCATAATACAATCAACCCTAACCAACTTCACCAAAATCCCAACCAATTTAAAATGTAATAATGTATCAGAATAAAACAAAATCCTACAAATTAGTAATTACAAATTGACAATAATTTTCAAATTTTCAGCACCATCAGCCTCAAATCCCAAACATCCTACACTGTTTTGGATATTAAAAAAAGTTAGAACTAAAATATTATTTTGAACTAACAAAAACAAACAAGACTTTCTTGCTAATGATATTTCATTTATCACCAATAAAGGGAGTTCTCTATCCCACATTGCGTTCGTCTAAGTCATCCGCAATTATTATGGGGTTCATAGATAGGTTTACAAAATTATAAAAATTACAAGTTAAATAATCAAAACATTAAAAATAGACTTAAAATGAGTATTTAATATTGAATCTATTTATCTGCATCAAATATTTAGGTGCAAACACAATATGAATAAATAATTATATATATTCACTAACTAGTTCTCAGTCAATGCTGGACCTAAGTGTCATTGTAGCATCAATAGAAAGAATCCTCATAGTCTTAGGTAACAGTAGCAAGTAAAGTTGCTAATCATTTGGAAAGATTGTAAAGTACTACCATATATTTGGCTAAGCTTTATTTGTAATGTAATTATATTGGTATCTGATCTTAGTTATTCTCTGAATATTCATGTGCTAGATTTTATGCACGATGATAAGCAAAGTTTCTAATATGATCAACTTGAACAAACAAAAGCTCACAGCCACAAATTTGGAAAATTCTGGATCTTGGATATGATATCTATATTCAGTAGGCTTGCAACATGACCCGCCGAAGCCACTTTTGGGCCTGACCCGACCTAGTCCGCAGATCATGCATTGCCGACCCGACCCGACCCGACCCGTTCGAGTCGAGTTAAAAGTTGCGGTTTTTTTTAAAAAATGTCTACATAAAAAGCCTGGTTTCCATTCGACTCAGATTGCAGATTCGATCAAGGAATCAAATCCCTTCAATCACTGAAGTAGTGTATCAATGTTAGGATTGTACCATCTCCAAGCTTCTTTTCCCAAACACAAAATCCCTCCAATCGTATAGATGAATCAAATCAAGTAAAGAAGTTGGTCAAGCAGATAAAACACACACAACCTAAGACGAAAATAACCATTTGAATTATTTTATCCCCTAACAAATGACATTTCAATAACCGCAAGTAACTACAGCAGAGTACCAAGAATCCCATACCTTCGACTGCACAAAAGCCTTGAAATTGCTGCATTATAAACATGAACATCCCTGAATTCTTTCTTGGATGGTAAGAAAATTCTGGTGATTCTACGTCGTCCTCTTCTTCTTGTAATTTTTCATCTTGGAGAAAAATGAGGGATGAGGAGTGAGAGGAGGCAGAAGTGGGTGGAGTTGCAAACAGAGAGAGGCGCTTTGGGCCTGATCTATGGACACCGCCACCATCTTTTCAACCTTCGTTGCATTTTTTTCGTCATCCTTCATGCTAACTTGGTCTTGCAACTCAACGAAGGAGTCTATAACCTCATTCGAAATTTCCTCTAATTGTTACCGGAAGCGCTTGTCATTTTCATGCATTTGGTCGACTAAATCTCTGAGCTGCAGGGTTGATGCAAGAATTTGTTCTAGTAATTTTCTTCCTGCAGCTTTGTCTCGTCCGCCATCAAGGATCTTAGTGCTCTGATATCAATTGTTATGAACCTCAACGAGATGCAATGAGATACTAAGATATGAAAGAGATAAAATATGAACATGGAAGGAACTTAAGAGGGGAAACTGTAATGGATATTAGACTGGAAAAATAGTCATAGCTTGGGTTGTTCGAGGCACCCCAATTCCTCCAAATATTTTCTGCAAACCACCACCTTTAGTATATATACTGGAAGACACCCCTCTAATTGACAACAACCAAAATAAGGCCATTAGATCAAAATAAGTACAACAATCTCCATTTTTATTAGTTATAGTGTTATTTTATTTGTGTTATTATGTTGTTTATACTCTTGGTATTTTATTATTTGGGTGTGTTATTATTTATTTTGATATGTTGGGTTTTTATTATTATTATTTTGATATGTGTTATTTTTATTATTGAGGTTATTTTTGTAGTGGGTTTTTATTTATTTTTGGGCTTGTGTTTTTTTTTGGGCTTATTATTTGTGTTTTAATTCGTTGGGCCGTGTGTGTTGTTAGTTGAAGCCCAGCCGAACAAACCGGCCCAGCCCGCGTGAACCCAGCCCTCACTAAACCAAACGGCGCCGTTTGGGTCAAGATGAAGCCCTAGCTTCATCTCTTCTCTTCTGCGCGCCCCCTTCATTTCTTCTTCTCCTTCTTCATTTCTTCTTCTTCTTCTTCCTGCGCGCAGCACGCAGCTGCTGCCGAACGGGACCCAGCCGTGAGCCACCTCCACCTTCATCTCCCTCTCTCGTGTCGATCGGCATGCGCCCCGAAGGCTAGCTGTCAACCCGTGGCAGCACGCGGTTGTTTCTCCATCCGCAAGCTCCTCGGTGGCGATGGGCATGGCTTCCGTGCGTGCTGCCGTGCCACGCGTCCGCGAGAAGACTCCCATTTCTCCACAGCTTGCTGCCGTTATTTCCTTCCTCCTCCGTGCGACACGGGTGCCATGCGAACCGCCGCGCTTGGCCTATAAATAGGCCACGGCTTCTCATGGTTTGGGGATCCCGAATTGAGTATTTTGTTTGTGGAATTTTGGAGTGAAATCGAGTAACCTTGTAAGCTTTCCGAGTGCGAGTTGATGTCAAAAATTGTGAAATTTTTGTGTAATCCGAAAGCTTGAGGCTGCTTTTGGCCGTGTTTGGTGTTTGTTCTAAGTGAGGAAATTTTGTTGGTTGTTTCCGTGAGTGTGTGGGCTGTCGGGCAGTGTTGCCGTGTACCATTGTTGCGCTGCCGCTTGTACAATTGTCCATTTCATCATGTATGTAATTTTCTCTAGTAATATTGTGTAATTTCTCAAGTTTATAAATAAACTGTATTTATTGGCTTTATCAACTGTTGTTTAAATTGTTGGTTTGTTGGAAATATATTGTATTTGTTGAAATGTTGGGCTTTAAACGATGTTATAGAAAAATAGGCCTTGGGCCGTTAGAATTATTGAGAATTTGTAATCGAATTATTTAAATACGTATTCCAATGAACTGTTGAAAAGTATATTTATCGTTTTATTAAATTGTGCGATGATGTCACGAAGTCTGTTGGATATTGATACTGTTGCGTGGATGCGTGTGTTTCACGACCCCAAGCCGAGATGGGGCATTATCTCAAAATCTCTTTTCCTCAATCTCATTCTATCTTCTTCATCTCAATTTCAATTATATTTTATATTTTTTTATCATGGTATCAATGTCCTGGGCTAACACCAAACTTGATCTTATGAACTAATTAAAGTTCTTTTACTAGCTTTACCTCTCACAGAATTTCATCACCGTTCAACTATATTTCGTCTCAAATTCATGCATTTGGAGTATGTTTATTACTTGTGAGCCTTTTTTATTGGGTTTTAGTATGTTATAAGCATTGTTTAAGCCTAAGAGCCATTTTTGGCTTTTTGATTTTGGTCCTTCATTTTCTTTGCCTTATTATTAACCTATTATTAGCCACAACTCTGGATTTAATGTTCTAGCTGTCATCCAGATTTGATTTTCTAGCTATCAGTTGCTTCATCACCAACACCACTTTCATCATTCATCAGCGATCAATCAACGAATTAATTTAGTTCATTTTCATAATTATCACATCAAGATATTTGATTTTCATTACGAAGAAAAATATTTACTTTATCTCATCTCCATATAATTTTCCATAAAAATACGGATCAATGCTTTCTATTCAATCACAATTTGGAAGAGTAAAGATGTAACCCTCATAATCTCTCTCCCCCAATCTCCTTATAGCTTCTTCATCTCAATTTTAATTATATTTTACTATTTTTATATAAAATCAAATCAGAAAATTATTGAATCATTGATTTGATATTATTTTTAACAAAAACCAAAAGAATGATTAAAGATAACTAAAGGAGAAATCGAATAATTGGTCTTATTTGTTTTCACAAATACAATGAAATATGATGTGATGAGTTTATATTAAAGTTAAAAGTTGAATAAAATATTGTTAGAATATATATTTTTAATAATATTTTTTTTAAATTTAAAAAAATTGAATTGTTTATTTTATTTTGTATGAAAATTTAAAAAAATTATAATAATTAGTTGAGATGAATTAAAAAAAATTGTAAAAATAAACGAGTTCATAGAGTCATTCTAAATCCCTAGTTTGTGACTTTGAGGTTGGCTTCATTGCCTAGAAAAAGACTGATTTTTGTAGGTTTGAGGTGTACTCGACAAGAGTACCATCAGCATCAAGTTGGTTTAGGAACAAGGTAATTTTGATGTGGTTGCAAGGGTAACGTTTTTCTTGATTGACGTCAACAACCAATATTTTCACCCCAACTTTAATAAAGTATATTAGGAAAATGCTAGGAATGTCTCATTCCACATATCTTTTCTTTTCTTTTCAAATTTTGTATTAATAAAAATTAATTATATTATATTTTATTAATTGAAAAAACTAAAAAAAATACATAAAAGTCATTCGATCAAATTGAACGACAAATTGGGGGGATCTGCATTCGAGCAAAATAAATTTTACAATATGATGAATCATATTAAATTAAGCTAGTGTATAAACTCTAAGATTTGTAAGTAGACGAAGGATTTCACTTTTATTAATGAACTGCTAGAAATAGACAAGATGGTCTAGATCATTTATAATGATCTAAACCTAATGATGCAGAATATATTGTATGATAACATGTTAAATCAGACTAATGGTAGAAAAAGAAGTGTATAAAAGGAACAAAGAGGTGCAAGTAGCTATAAATTAAATGTTAAGAAAATGATGGTAGGTGGAAAAAGAGGAAAAAAAATAAAAAAATCCCCCATCTATCTTGTAGAGGAGGTGGAGAGGAGGAGGAGGGTGGTCCTTCCTAGCTCAATAATAGAGTTATGTAGAAAGAAAGAGTGGAGAAAGAAGATTTTCGTGCTAAAACGTTATAGAGAGAGATTCCTTTCAAAAATATTTTTGTTGTTTGTTAGATGTTACAAGTATTTAAAGTTAAATAAAATATGTTAAATATATTTAAAAAAAACTTACAAAAGAAATTAAGATTGTTTATCTGAGCCGAACTTTTTTCAGAATCCGGTACTTGGTTGTTTTTTTTTTCTTAGTTTGAATGTTTAATTTAAGTATTCTTAATTTGATGGGACATGCCACGTAACTGGTTTACCAGCTAGATTAATTAATGGGACAGCGCTTGATAATATCGATCAAGGAAATCTGAACTTACATGAAGCTTGTCTAAAAGAAAGACTAAAGAAATATCTTTACTTAAAGCCGGGCATGCATGAAGCTAGTGATGGGGGATCAGACATACACCAGTTGTGCATATGATGCTTTCGATAGCTATATATACTTTCTAATATCTATACACATGATAATATTGACGATGATCATGTCAATGATTAATTAAAGGAATCCATTCAAATTAAGAATGCTTAAATTAAGGACTGTCAAAAAATAAAAACATTCAAATTGAAAAAAGAAAAAAGAAAAAAAAAAACCAGAACCCGGACTCATCCGAGTTTGATTCAAGCTAACCCAGACTAACCCAGTCTGGGTTTCAGCCTGGGTTTGAAACTCGGGTTCCTGGGCTGGAACCAGGATGAATAGTCTTACAAAAAACTTACTTATCTATATGTCAGTTATTGATATATTGAAAATCATGAAATTTGAAATTCAAAACAAAACTAACAAAAAAAAAAAATCTTGCAAGTAAAAGTGTAAGTACATGTAACACTACTCAAGTTAAATAGGAAATGGAGGGATCACCTATCATGCTTAAGGTCTTAATTAAGGGTTGAAATATCGAAATTTGAATTTGCAATCTAACAATGGCTTCTTCAATAAATTGGGTGAATCATGAAAATTTTGAATATATTAGTTAAATGTTAATAAAAATATAAAAAAAATCATATATAATACCATTCAAGCATAGCATTTATAATGAAGTATGAATGACTTTAAAAGAGGGATTCATCATCAATATGGATATAATATGGATCTAAATGATATTAAAAAGAAAATAACCCATGGGTGTAATCTCAAAGTTCCTTTTTTTTTTTTTTTTCCATCTCAAATATCATCATTTACAAAAAAGCTAAATACCCTTAATTTAGAGGGTCATGGTAATAGTATTTTTGGGTATAGCCACAAATTTAATAAAAATTACTTCTTTCTTTTCTATTTTTTCACCTAAACCAAATAAAGTAAAGAACTGCTTATTTTATTTTTCAAGTTTTCTACTATTCTCATAAAGAGAAATGCTACCATACCACCCCAGTTATATAACTCATTCTGCCTCATTAATGTGGCACGACTGTGATTTATTAAAAAATTAAAAGCACAAACATAAAATAAGTAAAGAGAACCTAGAGTTTTAATTATCATATTTCTATGTTTTCGAACGTCATTTTTTTAAATATATATATATATATATATATATATATTGTAATAGACCACGTGGTATATCATGTGGTAGTATCATGTCAATGGAACAAAATGAACAGTATAATTAGGACGGTCGATTTATGATAAATCGACTTTAATCAAAACAATCTTGGGTCCGGAACATTTTGTGAATCCTAATTTTATTTGTTTGGATATTGAAAATACTCAAGAAAATCCTAATTCTTTTAGCTGTTTACATTTTCAACCAAGGCGAGCGAAAGACTGATCTCTACGCACAACAGTAGTACATGGTGAGGTGAGATTTATTAAATATATAATTTTGAGTTATGTTACTTATAATTATTTTTATTTATTTTTTGTGTATTTTATTGATGTGATTAGTCAAAATAATTATTTTATATTAAAAAAAATGTGACACAGTCAATCACATTAATAGAGTGTACAAAAAATACGTAAAAATGACTATACATAAAAAATTTTTATATAATTTTTAATCATCTTCTTTGATTTCCACCTCACCATTCCTCTTATTAATTTAATCATTTAACATTATCTTAAAAGTGTTATGTTTTTCTAATTGCAAGCATTTTATTACTTCTTGCTTTTATTGACAAAAGACTTGTGGTTTTCTATTGTTTTTAATTTTTGGTACCCTCAACTTTTTGCTCTTCTCCTCCCTTCCATGCACATTTTTGTCCAAGCTTTAGCTTTTTATCTAGAACTCAATTTAATAAAAGTAAATTTATAAATTAACGTGATTTAATATAATATATTAAATTGTAAAATTATTTTTATTATAAAATAGATCTAACGTGTCATATGAATTCAAATTAATTTGTGAGTTATTTTTATAGAATCTCTTTAGAGGATATTTGGAAAAAGTTTCTATCTCGTTACATTTCATCTCATTTTATTCACAAATATCATTCAAACACAAATACTTTCAAACTAACTATTATAACATTTCCAAACTTTCAAATAAAAAAATAAAAAATAATTCAACTTTTTCAAATTTAAAAATAAAAATAATATTAAAAAATAATATTTTAACTTTATAATATTTTTTATTCAATTTATTTTATTTTATTTTCAAAACATAATAAATTTTTAACTCAAATAATCTCATTTCTATTCACAAACTATCTTATTATTATTTATATATAAAATTTTCATCTCATCTCATCCTATCTCTTCTCATTTCTCAACTTTTAACACTTCTAGGTTCTTATGTTCTTATTTTTTTCTTCTCTCATAATGAATTCAAGGACTTTTCAGATATAATCCAGGCGTGCGAGTAATTTTCTTTAACCAACCCATTAAATTCAAGGAAAATGATTTATATACAATATTTTATATAATTATATTTTAAATAAAAAATATTTTTATAAAATATCTTATAAAAATAATATTATTTTATAAAAATATCTTTATCTTATAATATTATTGTGAATATATATTATATATATATATGTGATACCCCATATGATATGGATAAGGGTAGATGTGTATGGGATCCCACATTACTTGGGAAGGAGAAGTTCTTATTCTTTATAAGGTTCCAATGAGGCTCTAATTGTATCAGAGCCTCATTGCTTGAGAAATGGTATTAGAGAGTTATCCAACCAGAAATGTGGGACTTGAGCCGTGCCACCTACAATGGATAGGCCCGACGAGGACATCGAGAATTTAAGGAGGGTAGATTGTGATACCCCATATGATATGGATAAGGGTAGGTGGTGTATGAGATCCCACATTACTTGAGAAGGAAAATTTCTTGCTCTTTATAAGGTTCCAATGAGGCTCTAATTGTATCATCTACTAGTCCTTTTGAAACATAAGCCATATGATTTGGACCTTCCATTAGAGTGTTACAATATATCATGAATAATACTATATACAGTCATAAAGTACGTAAATATCATGTAATCATTTTAAAAAATAATAGGATCTATTATTAAAAAATTAATATATTTTCATATAAATTTCATATTTTTTTTTTAAATAATTACATTCACAATTATAGATATCATTTCTAGTATATCATTACTCTTTAATTCAAACCAGTATAGGCAATCTACCCCCACACACAATAGGATAATAGGACTAGCATTCCTCTGACAACCCATAAGAAATCAACCCCAAGAGCTTACTAGGGAGGGCCCAAAGAAGCCGCAAAGGGGAAAGAAAAACAGGACAAGACGTGTAGGGTTGTTCCTCTTTAAGGAAGGAAATATAATAATAGTTTATTAAAGACTCTTTGACCCAAAAAGAAAGGGAGAAAAAACGAAAGTAAAATGAAAAAAGTTTTAGATTTGGTTAAAAAAAAAAAAAAAATTCAAAATTTCGTTTAGATTTAAAAAATATTTCAATCTTATTTTATTATTATTAAATTTTTATATAAAATCTAATAAATAATTTAACTTTTTTAAATCTCAATTAAACATTATATAAATTTTAAAATAATATTAAAAATAATATTTTAATAATATATATTTTAATTTTTATCTTTTATTTAAAATTATTTTATTTTATTTTATCACATTTCTAAATCCAAACTTAGCAAAGCTGAGACTACGAACGCCGAAGATTCGTTGCACTTATAATTATGATTCATGATGAGCTAGTGGATTGAAAATGTAGAGGTAGATGCCTCTAGATGGAGGCTCTCACCGGTCACCACAAGGGCGGCTGGGTGCACCACCATCAAGCCTTTCTACAACCACAAAGGTCCCACATTATGTTTTCTTTGCACTTTTGAATTCTAAACTGTTTACTGTTAAATATTATAATTTTGTGAAAAATTTGTGACATCAATTTGCATGAAAAAACATGTTTTGATTTTTTTTTTATAATTGTAATTAATATCATAATATAGTGTGTTTATATACTGACTTATAAGTAGTAGAATTATGAAATTCTAGGTATATTTAGTGCTCGTTTATTTTTACAGATGAGATGAGATGAGATGAGTTGAAATTAAAATTAAAAAATTAAATAAAGTATTGTTAGAATCTATATCTTTTAATATTATTTTTATTTTGAAATTTGAAAAAGTTAAATTATTTATTTTATTTTGTATTGGAAGTTGAGAAAGTTGTAATGATTAGATTAGATGAGATGAGATGTTTTCTGAAAACAAACTAGAAGGAGTTAAACCCTTTCTTAAGTGGAAAGTGTTATTCCTCCCACTTGAAATTTTTTTTTTACTTAATGATTACAGAAGAAACGTACTAGCGGGAGCTCTCAGCAATGGCCGTAGAGCCACCCAAAGAAAATCCCCCATCTAGGGCTAGAATGAGGGTTAGGTTCGTTAGATTTGGATGTGTTCTACTAAAACATAATGGGCAAGTCAACAGTTCCAATAAACTTAAAGACATAGATAGAGGGTTTACTTTTGTCGACTTAGGAAATCTGTGTTACGATTAATTGAACCTTCTTCTTCTTACATTTGATAAAGACATCCTCTCAGTGGAGGACCCAACAATGCTTACGAGCACTTCAACAAGTTGATTCCTTCTTTATGGAGTGAAGATTTAGTGGGTTGGCAATAAACTTTATATAATAATTAAATCCTGGCCTGCGTAATGGTTTTGTACTTGCAAAATCTCAAAAAGGCTACTCATGATCCTCTTATATATATATATATATATATATATATATATATATGTACTACACCCACTATTGGTTTATCAGATTGCTTATGCCAATTTCATTAATCTTCTCTAATCAATTTGAAATTGTGTTTGTCTGATTGATGATGCCAATTTGAATCTGTTTAGTTGGTTTCCATAGCAGAACTGGTTTTGTTTTGGTGAAGAAATAGATCCACTTGTATCTCAAGTTTACAACTTTCTTTGGAATTTTGCTCCATCACTATCAGAACCTGCCAAGCTCTTTCACCCACAATTCCAATTTTAAAAACCATATTATTTGTACTGTAAAAAGTAATTTAAGAGGCACTGTTCAACCACCAAGATGAAAACCTAAACCATCTTAAAAAATGACCTCAACAACCACTTTTGTGTCAACTGCACCTCATCTGCATAACGAATGAAATGCAAAGACCTTACCCTACAACCCAAAACCAATCAGTTTATGAATGTTCTGCTAAGAAAATTATTATAATTGTGGAAAGAGTTAGACAAGAGGTTCAGAAAAATAAGTATTTATGACTGATTATTTACGACGATAACGATTATTTGCAACAAAAACAGACTCATTTTGATAGGAATTAATTATTTTCGCTTGAAATAACTGATCACAAATAAACAATTTTCTTATAGTGATGCAATTATGCTTCCTCGAGATCAAGAATGATGCAAGTACAGAGATATTAGACAGACCAGTACATATCAACCTGCTTTCTACTTCCACCTTTAAATATGTTCATGAAGATATTCATTAATTGGGCCATGCCCCATTAGGATAAACTTTAGTTTAGTCTAAAGAAATCTTCAAAAAAAAAAAAAGTTAGTCTAAAGAAGCGCCTAACCTTTAATGCTGTGCCACATGTACAGTCACCAAGTTAATGTACAGCAAATTGGCTGTATCTGTATGTATGTGAGCTTGAGACAGACAAATAAGGATCAGTTGAAGGCACAGCCTAGATGGGCGATGCCAATGCGCTTACCTTCCACTAACCGACCTCTGTTGCATGCGTGTTGACAATTTTTTAGCTTTTTCTTTTCATTCTTCGACAGAATTTACTCAAAAATTCCCTTTGTCTCCAAGTTCACAATACTTTTTATTTGTCACAGAAAGAAAGTTTTCTACCGCTCCGCTCCACACGAAAGAAAACTCATCATTTCTTGGGCACCACTTCAATATATATACCCTTTAATTAGCTTTGCTCCAACTCATAAAACCTCAACAACATCTCTCTCTCTCTCTCTCACTCACACATATACAATTGCAATCTAGTTTTATTACACTTCTTTCAATCACTTCAGTTTCCAATTCTCTTGTCTCTTTGAAGTAAAATGGGCAATTGCTATGCTCTTTGCAAGCCCCGTATGGGCTTGTATGTCAAACTTGCTGCGGCAAAGCATGGGAGAGTTTTACAAGTCGTGAAGATGGATGGAAAGATTTTAGAATTCAGCACGCCAATTCTTGTTAAAGATATCATGGTGAACTTTTCCGGCTCAGGTATTGGTTTATCCAAGGATGCCTCAGAGAATCTCTCACCAAATTATGAATTGAAGATAGGCAAAACTTACTATATGCTGCCTTCTTTGAGTTCTGGGAGTCCCACTAGTACTACTGCAGAAATTTCCTCAATAGCAGACAAGGACAAAGCCAATATTGGTGTAAAGAGGATTAAGATTGTTATAACAAAGCAGCAGCTCCAGGAGTTATTGACAAAGCAAATATCATTGGACGACTTCATGTCAGGGCTTGAGAAGCCAACGTCTGTTTCTCATGTTGATTCTTCAACAAATTGGAAGCCGAAGCTTGAATCTATCCCTGAAGGGAGCGAGTAGCATTAATTGCTGCAGTGATTAGATAGATGTTCTAGTTTTTGTTTAACCATGAAAGATAACAGAAAAAATAGAGAGGCCTGCACACATAATGACTGTTATAGGACACAAGGAAGTCTGAGAATTATTCTCGTCCTCTTTGGCTCAGCATGTTTCCTTCTCAGTTAAATCTTGTATATAAAAAAAAAGGGGAGTGGTTTGTTTTGATCTTCAATTTGGAGCTGCTAGTTTCATGATTAGTGTTCGTGGCCAACGTTCTAGCTAGAATCCTGTAACTGTAGCACATCCCTTGCTGTCCCTCTGCCTTTCTGGCAAGTTCAAGTACCTTAAGAACCTATCATTCATGAAGTCGATCAATCGATCAAGATCCTCTTAGGTCTTAAGTGGAGAGAGAGATGGTGCACTCTCAATCAGGTTCGGGTAAGAACTTAAAAGAAAAATTTTCCCATGAAGTAGTCTTCTACCATCCTTCTGCGTGCATGATTTTTGGGGTGCTAGACCATGTAGTTTCCCCCCCAACATGCTTGTAACTGTATTGCATGCAGCAACATGAAGAAAGAATGCTAAAGCTACCAGTCAGTTTTGTCAAAGTGTTTCTATAAGATTTGAAAGGGCTTTGATATACCTTTCTAAACGTTACTACACTTTGGGCATCAACTAATTATTATCCTTCAAACGCGCTAATTGAACCAAATTATCCCATAGCTGATCAAGAGAATTAAACACTATGCTGAAACAGTGCACATCGCTTGGAATAAGTCTAGACGACTAATCCCGCAATAAACATCAACTTGTTAGGGACTAAAAGGCAGAAGGTGACCACTTTCAAACTTTCAGCAAGCCCCAGATCTCAAACTCTCATGTGTCTACCCACCCACCAACTTGCTTGTCAAATGTCAATGCATCCAGGACTCTATTTCCGAGCAAACAAACATAAAAAAAGATACATTGAGTTGTTCTGATAACCTCATAATCACTTTAATCATTACAAAACCAAACTATCTCATCTCATCTCATCATTATAATTTTTCCGAATTCTTACACAAAATATAATAAATAATTCAACTTTTTCAAATCTCAAAATAAAAATAATATTAAATAAATTATATTATAACAATATTTTATTTAACAAACATCTCATCTCATATTATCTGAACTGCATAACCAAACAAAGTCTAACTGCCTTTATTTGCTCGTTAGTGTGGAGGTGATAGGCGGTGCTCATGTCCTTCTGCACCCCCTGAAGAGTAAAAAACTATTGCCAAAACTTGCCAGTGAAAGAAGTGTCTCTGTTTGTTAATTTAGAGTTAGGTAGGCCATGATATTTGAAGACATTCTTTTAAGAATAGCTCAACCACTGACTTGGCTGTGTAGGGATGCCTTAAGGTGTGAAATGACTAAGTAAGAAAATGGCCCTCTCAAAAAAATTTATAATCTCCATATTCTTCGCAAAATTTTATAAAATTCTAATAAACATAGAAATGTCTCTCCAATTTTTTCCAATAGTCCTAGAACTTTGTATAATTTCTATATATTATTTATTTTCAAGGATATGGTCTCACCAAAATTAAATCAAAATTAAGTTTAAGAAAAATAATAAATTTATTAATATGGATCACAAAGTATTTTGTTATACAATATTAGTCTTCTTAATATGGAATCAAAAGTGAAAATATAAAAAAAATCTTTTAAGGTTGGTGATCTATATGGAAAATAGTTGAGAGATTTTATCCTTTAGACTACATTGAGTAAGAAAAATTTTATTTAAGGTCTCAATTTTATAGTATTATATGCTTAATGTGACACGAAAATATCTAGAATTTACATGAAACTTAATAAACTAGCTTACATACTAGAATGAAAGATGATAATCTAAAAGATGACTTGATAGTTTCTATGAAGTAAATAAATTCTCAATATTTCATTAAAAAAATAATAATAGATGAATATTATTTCATGAAACATTGTTGTAAAAAATCTTAAACATATATTAAGACATTTTATTTTTAGAATTTTATTTCTACGTGTATATTGCAAATTATTGAGATCTAATTTTATATATAGTTATGTTTTTTCTGATTTTTTAATCTCAATGTGTCACACACTAGAAAATTTGCCCTCCTCAAAAAAATTGCTCGTTTCGCCACTGACCACCACCCATAAATAGTTAAATTCGTGAGTGTGAAGCTCTTCAATGAAGTCCATAAAGATGTGAGTCCAAGATTGGCGAGACACAAGTAGGGGTTGCAATAATCCACTAGGCAAAGTATTGTCCACCTTCACTCTTTGGCACATGTCACAACTCCTAATGAGCCATTTCACATATTTCTTAAGGCTTAGCCTGTAACACTCCCTTCTCACTTTATGTATAGTCTTACCATAACCTGAGTGTCCCCCTCCCCCCCAATGGGCTACTATGCATTAATTTCAACAGTTTGGTTTGCAACATTTTTCTTAAGCATTTCTGCTAAAGGGTTGCAATACCCCCATACCATTTTATAAACCTTCTATAATTGTTAGTCAGCCCTAGAAATCCTCTCTCAAAGCCTTCAAGGTATTGGGTAAGGGCCACTTTTTATACCCAACAGCTTCTTTGGGCCAGCCCTCACTTCTTGAGCTGAAATTAGATGGCCAAGATATGCCACCTCAGTGAATCCAAACCTGCACTTTGTCTGTTTTGCTAAAGTTGGTGTCGCCTCAATGTCTCCAAGGTCACTCTTAGGTGCTCCGTGTATTCTTGCTCACTTTTATTGTAAACCAAGATATCATAAAAAAATATAAGGGTAAACTTTATTAGATATGGTTTAAGCACCTCATTCATGAGGCTTTGGAATGTGGAAGGGGCATTGGTTAGCCTAAAGAGCATTACCAGAAATTCATAAGGCCCTCCATGTGTCCTAAAGGCTATTTTTGGGACATCTTCTAGTTTCACATGGATCTAATGGTAACAAGACCTTATATCTAATTTGAAAAACATCACAACACCATTGAATTCATCCATCAACTCTTCAACAATTGGTATAGAAAACTTGTCTTTGATGGTGACTTGGTGGAGACCCCTATAATCCACACAAAGTCTCCATGTACCATCAACATTTCTCACTAGGAGCACAGGAGAAGAATAGGGGCTTTGACTAGGCTGGATGACCCCTATTTTAGGAGTTCTTTTACTATTTTTTCTATCTCATCTTTTTGGAAATAGGAGCAACGATAGGGTCTAATGGAGATAGGTTTAGCTCTAGGAATTAAGTTGATTGCATGATCCTTAGATTTGGAAGGTTGCAAGTCTTTAGACTCCGAAACACATCATTGTAGGATTCCAACAAACATTGTATTGCTGCTGATTGCCCCTTGTTCTGTTAACTCAATGCTCCCTTTCCCTTCTAGCACTTGAAGAATTACCTTTTTTTTCAAACTCATTGCACTAGTTTAAAGACCATTCCTCAATCATTTGGGCTACTACCAACCCCTTTAGTTCCACTGGTTACCCTAGATAGGAAAATTTCATAGTTAACTCTTTAAAATTCCAAACTACAGATCTTAGCTCCCTGACCCACTATATGCTCATGACCATGTCACAACCTGCCAACATTAGGACATAAACATCTAGTAAAAAAAGGATTTTTTGTATTTTCACCTTTACTCCTTTAATCTTCCCTTCACTGAGCAGTAATTCTCCACTAGCTACCATCAATTTAACCCTTTCCTCCAAGTTTACATGTAGTCCATTTTTGTTGACCATTGCTGGATATAGGAATTTGTGTGTGGATCTTGTGTCAATAAGGACTATAACCCAAGTAGAGACTATGATTCCCTTAACCTTCATGGTTTCAGGATTATGTGATATTGTTAGAGCATGTAAAGAAATTCTTGGGCTTTCCTTAACAATGCTCAACTCAGCTAACTCTCATTCTCTTTTCCTTTTAGATGGTGCTAACTCCTGCATAGGTTCAGGTTCTGTCTCAAACATTACTTCCTCCAACAGGTATAACTTGGGGTTTTGACATTTGTAGCCTAGATTCCATTTAGCATCACAATGGTAACATAACTCATTTCCCCTCATCTCTTTCATTTGATTTTGGTTGATTTTTTGGACAGTAAGTGGGGATTTTGTTGGCTGGGATTTTTCAGTATCTTTGGTTCCAATGAATAGGGTAGGGTTGGTTTGTGGTGCCTTTTGGAAAGTTTTAGGTTTTCTTCTTAAATCTTGGCTAGGCTATAGGCACTGGTCAAATTGGAGGGATTGAACATCCTTATAGGGAGTCTTATCTGATGTTTTAGTCCACTTAAGAAAAGTAACTTAGTTTATAGAAATTCGAGAGACCCTTCAGTCTGTTGGACAAAGCCTCAAACCTAGCTTTGTAGTCTTCTAGTGAACCAGTTTGTCTCAATTTGGTTAGGGATTCCATGGGTTCCTCATAGGCATTTGGGCCAAATTTGACCACAAGTGCCTTAACAAATGCATCACAGCTAGTGAATTGTTCAAACTCTTCCAAATCTTGGAACCAAACAACTATTGGGTTTGCTCCTTTGGAGTCCCACACCGGTGGGTGAAAAGTAAGGAGCAGGCCTTAAGGCCTATAAATAGGGTATTTGGTCTCTTAGTTAATTACATCAAATCATAAGCTTATTTAATAACTTGTGACTCTAGTAAAATTCCTCTATTAGTCTTTTCTTATAAAATGGAAAGAGGTGAGAGTTAAAATTTTGCTAGTGGGGAAGCTTTGTGGATGTTATTTGGGGTGAGGAGAAAAATTGTGTGATTGTATTAATTTTTCACATAGTGTATGTTCTTCTCTGGGTCTGGTGGTTTTTTCTCCTGTTTTTGGGAGTTTCCACGTAAATTCTTGTGTTGTTATTATTTCTCTGTTTTTCTTCATATTCCACCAAAGGGTGAATCCTAGGGGGTGAATTTGGGAGGTCCAAATTCCTAAAAAGTGGTATTAGAGCCACTAGGTTCTTTTTGGTGGGTGGAGCTTTGGTGTGGTAGTGTGGATACATACAGTCTAAGGAGATTCTGTCTAGGAGATTGGTATTTAAGTGATTCAGTGTGACCCTCCAATTTTTCCTGGAAACCTTGAAGTTCTGTCTAGGAAAGAATAATATTTCCTGGGAACTTACTTAGTGAGTACCATTCATTTCTACGGTAAAATTCATCGAGGCAAAGTCAGGAAATAAGGCTTCAAATTCTATTAGATATGAGGTGGAGAAATTTGATGGGAGAATCAATTTTGACTTGTAGCAAGTTCAAGTTAATGATATTTTGATTCAATCAGGATTACACAAGGCGTTGAAGGACAGATCAACCCCTGAAGTTAGCAGTGATACTAGCATGACTGATGAAACAAAGAGCAAATCTGTAATGAGCGATGAAGATTGAGAGGATCTGGATTTGAGAACAGCAAGTGCGATACATCTGTGCTTGGCCAAGAATGTTCTTGCAAATGTACATGGAATATCTATGGCAAAAAAACTCTGGGAAAAGTTCGAAGAGTTGTATCAGACAAAGGGCGTCTCAAATCGGGTGTACTTGAAGGAGCAGTTTTATACACTGCAGATGAGTGAAGATACGACTATTTCAGATCATTTAAGTGTTCTCAATGGCATTGTCTCTGAGCTAGAAAGTAATGGAGTTAAAATTGATCATGAGGATCAAGCCTTGAGGCTCATTTGGTCTATTCCATATTTCTATGAGCATATGAAGCCTATCTTGATACATGAGAAGGAGAAAATAATTTTTTCAGAGGTTACCAGTAAACTCTTTTCTGATGAGAGAAAACTAGGTGGTGGAAGAAATGGTCCACCTGGAAACTTAGCATTGGTAATAGCTGGTAATGAAAAGAAGAAGAACTCCATGAAGATGAAAGTAGTCTACTCGGGGTGTGGACAATCTGGGTACATCAAGAAAATTTGTCCAAGAGCAGGAGCAAGTTTGGCAAGTGGCTCCAAGTCAGTAAATGGAGATACTGGTAATGAAACTAACGTTGTGTCACTCTTCATGGAAGACGATATTTGTTAAAGGGACATGTACATCCTTATGGCATGTCACTAATTCCTAAAGTTACCATGATAGAGGATGTGTTAATGTTAGCGGGTCCACAAGTTTGCACACAGACATTGGTTTGGCATTAATGGAGGGTGTGTGGTGAAAATTTATGTCGATGGCTGATGAACTTCTAGGAAAGCCAAACGTTGAAGTTGCATCATAATTTTTCAGTAAGGTTATTTTCGACATGGGCTGAAATTGAAATGCTTGGAATTGGTTTATTCTGAGTGGGTATGCTTTTATGGTGGAGCATGATAGCAGAAGCTATAAAGATCTTCATTGCGGTAGAGCGTGGTTGTGGGATCAGCCAAAGTTGCAAGGTGGAGATTGTTGGGTTTGCTCCTTTGGAGTCCCACACCGGTGGGTGAAAAGTAAGGAGCAGGCCTCAAGGCCTATAAATAGGGTACTTGGCCTCTTAGTTAATTACACCAAATCATAAGCTTATTTAGTAACTTGTGACTCTAGTAAAATTCCTCTATTAGCCTTTTCTTGTAAAAGGGAAATAGGTGAGAGTTAAAGTTTTGCTAGTGGGGAAGCTTTATGGGTGTCATTTGGGGTGAGGAAAAAAATTGTGTGATTGTATTAATTTTTCATATAGTTTATTTTCTTCTTTGGGTCTGGTGGTTTTATATCCTGTTTTTGGGAGTTTCCACGTAAATTCTTGTGTTGTTATTATTTTTCTATTTTTCTTCATATTTCATCGAAAGGTGGATCCTAGGGGGTGAATTTGAGAGGTCCAAATTCCTAACAACAAGTGTTTCTCCTTCCATATGAAAGAATGCTAGTCTAATACGATGCTGGTGTAAAGTATTATAAAAAGTAAAGAAATAGTATACCTTATACACCACCCTATGAGATCCTCTGCTTGAAACACAGGAAAGTCTAATTTGACAGATCTAGTATGAACCTCACCTCCTTGGGAGTTGCTTCCTTCTTCATGGTTTTGAATCCTTGAAAAAGACTTTGCATGGTTGTGATTTTGATTTTTCTTTTGTAGCTCTAAAGTTAAAGATGATAGTTGTTGCATCACTGCTTCATTTTGCCTCTTAAGGGCAAGATCTTGGTTTATTTTGATATTGAGTATCCATTTTTTTCTTCAAGGCATTCAAGCCATCTTGTAGCTGGGTCAAACGAGTACCTTCTGCCATGGTGATAGTATTCCATGCATAGAGACCAGTGTCTCTCTGAAATCAAATATAACAAACCACTTTGTAATATAAATATTTTGAATGTAATAACCTTATTTCGAAGGTGAGAGACCTCTGGAAGAAGACAAGGAAGAAAAATGAGAATTTTCTATCACTTTCTGGATAAAAATTCTACAAAGCACTACTGCTCAATACATATAGCTGGCAATGAGTAACGGATTCTTCCTAACATGGGCTTGGGCCGATTGCCGTGTAAACCTAACAAAACATAACATAAAGACTAATGAGTAACCCTTTTCCCCTACTGCAGTGTTCTGAAGTGTCATCAAACAATTTAAGAAGTAACACGCACATCCAACTCCAAGCAGCTTAGAAAGAGATTGCAAGTAGCATTATAACACTAACATGAAGATAGCTTTATCACTGATAAGAAGACGCGTCATCCATCTTAAGCCCTCTGGTAATGGCAGAACCATAACTCTAACTTTCAAAATGGAGGTCTAAAATTAATAAAAAAGAGAACGAATTCAATAGTCTTATTAAAAATGGGGAAAGAACACAACAATAGCTCAGGAAAAATAAAAGGAAACAAAGCGGAATATATGCCATGTAAATTGAGTTCGGCTTCTCCCCAAATATAATTGGCACAGGATTATTGACTTGAAATCAACTATAAAAAGATAAAAGTCTGTTTAATCACATCAGCGATATTTCACCGATGTAACACTTTGAACGTCGGCGATAAATACATGCCCTGTTCTATAGATCCACAGCTCAAAACAGATGTTCAGATCTTGCAGACAACTTTTAATTTTACACAAAAAACCTATTCGACAGAACTAAAATTATCCAGAACAACATCGTAATTAAAGAAACCAATGAACCCATCATGTTTGATTCAATACTATCACGATGCTAAATGGCTCTTAATTCAACCAGAGCATAGCGATCTCAGGAGTGGCCCTCGAGCTCCCAAGGTTTGGGCTGCTATTACCACTACTATCAGACAATGAAGCAAATGTTTTCTGAAGAACCCCAGATGGCGATGAGACCATAGTAGCATGCGACCTAGTCGAATCACCCCTTGAATCACCATTTCCAGGGGTTGGAGATGACACATTCGATGCAGCTGCGGCAGCGATGGCAACCATGCTCGGCCTTAGAACCTCAGCTAAAGGCCCACCCGGTGTGGGAGCAGCTACCGACGAAGCAGGGGTATACCATCTTGATATATCAGATTTGCTACCACTTTCATTGTTTCTGTTCCTTCCAATTAAGCCCGATCCCATTTGGAGTTGACCCATTTCATCATCAATGGAGTTACTGCCACCCATTGATAGAGTGAGTAAAGAGGGCGAGAACCCATTTGATGAGACAGAGCACAAGGTGCTTGAGTTGGCTATGTTCTCCTCTGTTACTGCATTAGACCACGCATCAATGAAACCCCTTGTGGTTCCCGTGTGAGGCTCTTGTGTAGAAATCATATCTGAATTGAGGAATAAAGGACAGTCTTTGCTCTGTGTATCTTCACAGGTGCTGAAATACACGTACGAGTTCAGATTCAAGGGCTCCTCGGGATAGTTTTGTTTGAAGATAGAGGCATTGGGGTGACAGTGAGAGAACGTCTCAGAGGCGAATTCCATTTTATTTTGCATCAGATGGTGCCATTGTTGGTCAGTTGTAGCCATGGGAACGGGTTCTCCTTTTACAACCCAGTCCAAGCTCCTTCAAAAATGCAAACACAACCACATCAGGCACCCAAGAATACCCACTAATTTACAATAATATTTTTCTTGAATTCTCACTTTGGCCCCTGAGAATGCAGTTGGAAATTACAGGACAACCAAAGACCACCCGTTTGTTTAAATTTCTTGGCTCCTATAAACTCAAGATCAAGCAAGCAAGCTCCTTTCACAATAAATAATCACCAAAAGCTTAAAAATTTCCCCTTTTCTTCGGAAAACATTACCGATCAACCAACCGGCGTCGAAAAAGGGCAGAAACTATAAGACGCCGAAAGAGAAATATAATACCAACCTCGGATCATTGTGTGAAGTAAGCGAGACGTCAGTCGGCCGGTGGAATGGGGAACCAGCCGTAGGTCCAAGAAACTGAGATGAAACACTATTGTTGTTGACTGTGGGTCTAGGAATAGGAATGTTAACAAATGTAGGAAGAGCACTATAATCTTCACGGCGGGTCCTCTTGCTGCTGCTGCTGCTGTTGTTTGCTTGAATTTCCACAGGCTTTCTTGAACGGGGACGGCCTCTATGCAAGTGGCGCTCACAGTATTTGTGGTTGGGGGCCACATCTCTAGAGCACCTCCATTTCTTCCCATCTGTCCTTTTGCACCTCCCCGGCTCTGGATCCGAACTGTTTGACAATCTGAGGTTCAAACCACTACTTCCCACTGCCCACCAGAACATAAAAACACAAACCAGAGATCGTTAAATCGGAAGAATTGGTCAAGAAACAACACAAGGTGTAACCCGGCCACAAGAACTAGTGGGGAAAGATACTATCCCATCATGAAAAGAATGTCGGTGCATCACAAAAGACACAAAAATTAACACGATCAATTATGTAAGACAACTGCACTCTTGAAGGAAGGTAGGCATGAACTTTGTGCTTGTATGTGTTCGTGGGAGAAAGAAAGAGATGGAAAAAATCAAAGCGCGCACACATGAAATACAAAATAACCCACCACGGTAAATCTAAGACTGAACAAGGGACAGAAAAAGGGCAAAGTCTATTTTGTCTGTGTGTCTTGGGAGAGAGAGACAGGGACAGAGTTAAAAACCATATCAGATCAGTAAAGGAGAAGAATGGAGCAGCCCATCATGAAAGTAACGAGAGATTGAAGGGGGGAAAAAAGTCAAAAAGAGAAGGGCCGTTACAGTGAGCGTGGGAAGCAGCTGGGTCTGAGGGAGTTCTGCTAACGGTAATAAGGAGTTCAGGAGGAACAGGAACGGAGGCCATCATATACTTGTAGATCATAGCTTGTCTTTCAAGCTCCTTCCACTGTGCATTTGTAAAAGGAAACCCCAGAGATGCTGCCATCCTGCCTGCTGCTACACACACGACCAAAAACACACGCACATCCTCAATGCCTTCAGTCAAAACCACCTTACTTTTTTCTCTTTTCAATTTATATCAACAGCCAGGGAGGTATAAGTTTCACTTTTGCAATGACTCGAAACAAAAATAAACCCAAACCTGGGAATTTGGAGACGGTGTGAGGAGTAGAATAGGTAGAAATGTCAGAAGGCTGCACAGCTCTTACAACTGCACCACTACCTGGAACAGCAGCACCAGAAACAGCAGCAGCAACAACAACATCGTATGCACCACTAGTTATAGTGCTGTTGCTACATCTGGGACCATCGCCATCACCAACCTGAGTCTCGCATGATGGACATGGACGGTGGTGATTTTCATGATGAACCATAATCGCCTTGTCACTAACCGGTTCAATGCTTTCCAGCTTCACACCTAACTTTGGAACATCACCACTGTTTTCTTTTGCTTCCTCGTCTAAAACGTCGAAGCTGTCCATACTTATAATAATGAAACCACTTTCCCCAAATAGAAAACCAGGTTTCCCATCCAAAAGAACATCTACTCACCCCACCAGAGTCACCCAGACGAACATTTTTATATATGGATATAATTTTTTATTTTCTACACAGGCTTTAACTTCTATGACCCATCTCTTATCCCTTTCTCACTCTAAGAAATCTGCCTCCAGCTGGGTATGATTTTTTTTTTTTTTTTGAGTAGTGGTCTTGTGTGGGGGTTGATGTGAGATTTATGACCGAGTTATGGGTTGCCGCCATTCTCGGCCTTGCTTCCATGCTTCCAACATTCGCACCATACTAGCTAGCAGACAAACTAGTAAAAAGGGGTCCCTATTCTCCCCCTCTCTCTATCTCTCTCTCTCTCTCATCATTATTGCGATATCCATCTATCGTTTTCTGAATGTAAAGCCAAATCCCACACTAATCCTCCATTGGGAAATGATCATAGCGTTAGGGCACCCCCGTACCGTTTCTGTTTCATAGCATTAGCCATCTCCTTTACTATCTACAACTTCTCTTATGGTTCTCTGAACCAAGCATCCGAGTTGTAGAATTATAACATGTTAAAACGAGTCAACTTATAATTGCTTAAAATGATTAATTAATTAATTACTGTCACATGGATTGAACCGACATACGCTATTTAAATTAAAAAAAATATTATAAAAAACTTTACACTATACATTTTTATTTAATTTATATATAATTTATCTTTTTATTTAAATATTAAGATAAAAGAACAAAAATAAGATATTAGATAGAAATAGTCAAAAAATTAATAATAAATTTATAAATTGATGTACTTTTATAAAATTTATTAGATTTATTTTATAATAAAAATAATTTTTTTAGATATTTCTATACATAATTTTTCATAAATTAATAGGCTAATAAGAAAAAGAAAAAAAAAAAGGTTATTTATCTGAGCACTTGGGTGCAAGACCTGGAATTAGGGAAAATAAGTGCCTCCAAAACGGTGACACTTTTTATTTTTTGTCGTTACGAGCACCGTTTAAACTTTAGTGCCTCGGGAGAAGCGCTGAGAGTGGGCCCACTTGGCCGTAGACGTGATGCGTTAACTAATCGTCTCGAGGATGGCTCTCCCTTTTATTATATCTATCATGTATGTATAAAAATCTTGCATACAATTTGCAATCTTAAGCCACTCTCTATTTCAGCGCGTCGGATACTACAGCACAATCTAACCGTCCGTTCCGGAAACAACTTAGGTTTCCTCATCGGATCGGCGAGTATAGAAGTGAAGCACCTCAATACAGAGGGTGTGAGAGAGACGGGTTTGGATGCGTGGGAAATCAGGATGAGATGTGGACAAGACGTGAGGTGGGTGCGACAAAGAGATGATAATTCTGGGTATCTTATAATATTTTTATAATAATATATGATATTATTATTATTATTATTTTTAAATCAGGATGTTGGAGTTGTTTGGGTGCAAAAAGCGAGACATTTTTTTTAAGATTGATGGCCGCTTGGATCTCATTGGGTGGGTTTGATACTTTGATTAGTTATTTAACTTTGGCACGGCACCTTCCGAATACACAACTTTTTCAACAAATCTATGATCTGATATTCTCATACCGCCTCATTTATTTTTAGGCTGCTGAGCTGATTTTAATTTAATTAAATTCTTTATAAATAATGATAAATTGAATAGTAAAAAGAGTTGAAACTATTTAAATTGTATTTAAAATGTATTTAAATGTTAAAATAAATTTAATATTTTTTATGAAGAATTTAAAAAGATTGTAGATTTTACGTATAAAGATATTTTAAATTAAAAAAAAAATTATAGATCCTATGTGTAAGAAGATTTTGAGTTAGGATGAGTTTAGTAATTTGAGAATTGAGTGTTTGGATGTTAGATTCAGCTTAAAATTAAACTGAACTCAGCTGAGTTTGGAAACCAAACGCAACCTTACAGATGAGATAAGTTGAGTTTAAAATTAAAAATTAAATAAATTATTGTTAAAATATATCTTTTTAATATTATTTTTATTTTAAAATTTAAAAAAATTAAATTATTTATTTTATTTTATTAGAAATTTAAAAAAATTATAATAATTATATAAGATACGATGAGATGAGTGAAAAGAATTGTAAAAACAAACGAGACCTTACTAAAAATAGATCGCAATGTTGTTCCATTAACTAGTTGAAATTGATTCGTGTGAAGTTCGTTAATGTCAAATATCATACAATAGGTCGAAATATTAGAAAAAGTCATTCTCGACCTACGATTGTGACTTGGGTATAGTTTAGTGTCGTCTAAAGCTCACGGTGGTAGTCCTGAGCGGTGGTACGGTACTCGTACGTACATTCATAGTAGTTAATAGAAAATAAATATGAGAAATATAAATAGAAATGGAAACGCGCTGATATACGTAGTTCGGCACAGGACCTACGTCTACGGGTCTTTTGGAGGGTAAATCTACTATAATATAAATATTTTACAGTCTCTCATGGTATCTCATTTCTCTCTATAAAATGGAGGTTTGTGACCTCTTTTACTAGAGAAGATACTATCTTGGGAATTCTCGCCGCAAGGTTGAAAATGATCTCTATCTTCCTGTAATCGTTGCATAGAAGTCTAGAAGTTCCTTTTCCTCATATCTCAAATATCCTTTTACTGTGGCCTTGTCAGTGATAGGTGAGGAAGTCAGCTTTATTTCACTCCTCCTATGCGTGTCTGGCTTGCTTTTCTCTCATTCATCTTTTTTCTCTTCCCATCTGACATTTGCTTTTCTTTATACACTTTTTGTCTCTTCTCACTTGCCTCCTAATGGTGGCCCATTGATGGGCTAGTCCTGGTATATCTGGGCTTACTATTTTACCTCGTTCAGATACTCGCGATTCTTAAAGTCTATTTGCTCAACAATAAGATCTTGAGAATTTTCAAGTCAACTTCAATAGAGATAGTTTGTAGAAAACTGTAGAAACTAAATTCCGAGAGCAGGTCCCTTATTTTCTCTTTGTTTGTGTTAAGCGATGAAGATTTCTAAGCACGGAGCTCAGCTTGGAGATTAAGGTAGGAGATGTACTCGACCACGCTAGGTGCGAGCGCGTAGCTCAGCTTGGGTGGGAGATGTACTCGATTGCACTAGGTGCAAGTGTGGAGCTCGGCTTGGAAAGCTTGGCAGGAGATATATTCTACCGTGCTAGGTGCTAGTGTGAAGCTCGATTTAGAGTTTACTTGACCGCGCTAGGTGCTAGCGAAAACCTCGGTTTAGAGAGCTAGGTAGGATATGTATTCGACTGCGCTAGGTGTGAGCGCAGAGCTCTACTTGGAAAGTTAGGTGGGAGATGTGCTGGACCGTGCTAGTTGCAAGCGTTGAGCTCAGCTTTTAGTTTGTTTGTATAGACTTGGCTTTGAGCACGAGGGCCGGGTAGTCAAGGGACTATCATCGCCCATTGTTTGCAGTGAGTCAAAGGACTCGGATTTATATGCTAGGTCGGGCAATCAAGGGACTGTCACCACCCATAGTTCACGACGAGTCAAGAGACTCGGCTATGTACGAGAGGGTCGGGAAGTCAAGGGATTGTCACCGTCCACAGTTCGCAACGAGTCAAGGGATCCGACTTTGTATGTAAGGGTCGGGCAGTCAAGGAACCTAGCTTAGTGAGCAAAGGTTGGGTAGTCAAGGGACTGTCATTGCCCAAAGTTTGCAGCGAGTCAAGGGACTCAGCTTTGCTGAACTTGTGGGCGAGGGTCGAAGTAGTCAAGGGACTATCATCGTCATTGTTTATCATTAGCAAATAGTGTATATTCATCCCATCGTTTTTGTTTTCGATGGCTTGAGTGGATTTTCATCCCTTGATGTGAATTGTTATTGGTGTTTCCATTTTGGTATTGATGCTAGAGTTTATTTGTAGTAACCTGCACTAAGTGATCAGGGAGCCCATCGACACCCTGAATCCATCTTAAGCAGTTGTTGAATTGGTCAACTAGTTTTCGAAGGTAACTTGCGCGAGGCGGTGTGGAGCTTGGAGGCTCGTTCCTAGAAGTAACTTGCTAACGGTGGTTGTGGTACGAGTGTAAGCACTTGGCATTTACTAGAGAAGAAGTTATGTTGGTGTTGTTGTCAAGGTGCAAGTGCAAGGGCACTCAACTTTTGTTTGTGTGAGGGTCGGGTAGTTAAGCGACTATCGCCGCACGTTCCAAGGCAAGTCTAGTGACTCAGCTTTCTATGTGCGAGGGTCAGTCAAGGGATTGCCAATGCCCGTTGGTTCATGGCAAGTCCAGTGACTTGGCTTTTGTTTGCGCTTTGTTCGCAATAAATCCAGTGACTCGACTTTTGTTTGGAGGAGATGCTTGACCGCTCTAAAAGGCCAAATTGGTTAGCGTAGATAATCCAAATCACAAGAGTGAGATTTGTAAACTTGAATCGTTTTGCTAGAGTATGTCAAAGGCTTGAGGTGCGCGGTGAGGCATGTGGGCAGTCATGCTTTGGCAATGATCAAGATTTGGGGTGCCTGTGATACCAAGCCATCTATTCTGATGAAGACAGATTAAGGTTTTTGAGCGGTGCCAAAGTGGGGCTATGTAGCCGATGTCCTACGCTACACAAACAATTTTCAGTGAAATATGCTCCCTGAGCGTGCAGCCACTTGGGACTTTCGTGGAACCTCGAGGAGTTTTGTGAAAAGAAACTCTAGAAACTAAATTTGTTAGTAAAAATAAAATTCAAATAGGGAGTTTTGAGAAAGATAAACCGGAGCAATTTAACCGTTGTTTCCAATTTTTGCTCATCTGAGATCCTCCACTGCTGGTTGTTATTGTTGTTGTTGTTGTTGTTTTTTTTTTTTTTTTTTTTTTTTTTTTTTTTTTTTTTTTTTTTTTTTTTTTAATCCTCTATACTTTATTTGTATGAGTTGAAACTCTTGATGACCGATGAACTGTCTGAAGAGTGCGAATCATTTTTGGAAATCCTTGATTCCTTGGAGCACCAAGCAATTGGATCAGAAGATATTTTGCAGTTTTGACCACATGGGCAATGCGACCCAATCCGTCATATGTTCTCATAGGAAGGTTCAAGCTTGTACTCCACACAATTAAGAGTCAGAACAATTTCAATTTTTCGCAATTCAGAAACATTCATTGCTTTCCATACGGTCGAAGAATTTCCATTTGAGATCTGGATGCACTCTAGATCAATGGTGATCTTAGTTGGACCTGAGAGAGACCAAAGGGGGGGAGAGAGAGAGAGAGTGTGTGTGTGTGTGTGTGTGTGTGTTTCATCGTGTTAGGCCGAGACTTCCCCGTCGCGTGCTTGCTGCCCGCCACCAAGGTAGCAAGATGCTATCAGAGGTTAAGTCGGCGAGATATCCCTGGCCATGAGAAAGAGAGTGTTGGTTGCGAGTTGGACTTGGTCTGGTTGGATGAGGTGGGCAAGGAAACTTGCCCACCGTGTACGTGGGTGGCTAAATAGCTTTGGGCAGGCAAGGAAGCTTGCTAGCCATGTGTGATGTCTGCATGTAGGTGGCAGAACTTCCCTGAGCAAGCAAAAAAGCTTGCCAGCTATGTACCATATGTAGGAAGCTCATCACAAGTCTGAGGAACTAAATGGTCGGGATACCCAATGTGACTGTAAAGTTTAAACAAAGGATTGGATGAAAATGATTTCTAAGCTTGTATTCAGCTGTGCATCGTACACTTAAAATAATACAAGTTGTATAACAATCTGCACAAGTTGTGGGATTTCAAAAACTGAAGTTTAAATAATTTCAAAAAAATACAGTTCAAATATTTGAATGTTTCAAAGTTGCCTAGATCACGTTGCTCCTCTGTTTTTGCAAGATATTCGGCTATTAGTATCCATTGTTGCTT
The DNA here is from genome assembly GCF_001411555.2 of Juglans regia. Taxonomy (NCBI): domain Eukaryota; kingdom Viridiplantae; phylum Streptophyta; class Magnoliopsida; order Fagales; family Juglandaceae; genus Juglans; species Juglans regia. Next base: position 6,239,066 of record NC_049916.1, read on the forward strand.
GAGCACTATCAACGAAAGCTTCAAACACGAAAGATTCAAAAGTTCCAATACTCCTCCTCAACCGAAAGGGCAGCTCCTGCACATGAAGGTTGCTCCTTAATAGATGAAAACGAGCAGTAGCCAATGGTTTTGTAAGTAGATCTGCTATCTGGTCTCGTGTAGATAAAAAAAACACTTTTAGCTTATTCTGTAGAACTTGATCATGAACATAGTGAAAATCAATTTCAATTTCAATATGTTTTGTGCGTGCATGGAAAACGGGATTTGAAGACAAATATGTTGCTCCAATATTGTCACAGCATATTGTCGAGCACTTAGGCACTTAGGCAATGGAAAAAATATAGTTGATAATAATGACTGAAGCCATTGAATTTCTGCTACCGTGTTGGATAATGACTTGTACTCCGACTCAATACTACTTCGAGCCACCGTTTACTGCTGTTTGCTGCTCCAAGAAATGAGGTTTTTTCCATGAAACGCAAATAAGCCCCAACACTAAGACGATCATCGTTATCCCCTGCCCAATCAGCATCGCTATAACCATGAAGAGAGTGATCTTGACTTGTAATCCGCAATCCAAATGAGATGGTTTCTTTGAGGTAGCAAATGATCCTTTTTACGGCTTGCCAATGTGGAACTCGAGGCTGATGCATATACTTTCTCACATGATGGACACTAAAAGCTATGTCCGGCCTTGTGAAACCGAGATAGTGGAGAGCACTAACTGTGCTCCTGTATAAATGCGGATCTTTGAATGCACAACCGTCATATTTGGAAAGATTGCAAGTTGTAGACATTGGTGTTGCACATGGTTTACTCTTACCAAGCTTTACTTTGCATAAAAGATCAACTATGTATTTTCATTGGGTGAGAATAAGATCATCACCATCTTGAATGGTTTCGACCCCAAAAAAAAATGATAAGATGCCGAGATCCTTAACTGGAAAATGAAGGGATAGTTGAGTAATAAGTCTAGTAATAAGACTTGAATCCGAACCAGTAACGATAATATTGTCAACATATATCAAAACAAGTAAGTGCTTCTCACCATCCCGAAGAGTGTACAACGAGGTATCAGCCTTTGATCCCTGAAAACCATAAGATTTTCGATGCTTCCATTCGCACGACATTTAATTCGGTATACCCATTGATTGCCAACAAGATTATAAGAGCTTTTTGCAAGAACAAGATCCCATGTACCATTTGAGAGTAAGGCATTGAACTCTGTATTCATTGCTTCCTTCCAGACAGTAGCCTTTGAAGCCTTCGTGAAGCAAGTGGGCTCGGTTATGGAGTTAGACTCAGCGAGAAGTGCTTTCGACAGAGGATACCATATCATTCCTACGAAGGGAGTTTTTGGTTTCAATGAATTTGTTTGGGATCTAGTGAGCATGTGCCGTGGTGGAGAGGGAGGTGTTGTATGTATGGGAGGGTCGATAGGTGGCTGGTATAGAACATCTTGTGAGTCCGAAGTAGTATACGAAGTTGGAGCTAGTACGTCACTTGATTGATCTCGGTTTGTGCTGAAAGGAGTATGTGGGTGAGGATCACAATCTTGTGGTGCGGTGTCACGATCGCATAGAATTTCAGTTGCAGAAAATGAAAGTGTATGTGGTTGTGTGGATCGTAAAGTGATGGGTAAGGAGGTGGTATGTTGAGCAATGGATGGTGTTGTGTGACAAGGATGATAAGGAAAATAGGATTCATCGAATATAACATGATGTGACACAAAAAATTTTCCTGTGGATAAATCTAGACATCTGTAGCCTTGATGTGAGAGACTATAGCCAATAAAAATACATGTTTTGGAGCGGACGTCAATTTTATGTTTATTAAGAGGTCGTAAATTAGGCCAACATGCACATCCAAAAGTACGCATGAAAGTATAATCAGGTTTTCTATTGTAAGCTTTTTCGAAAGGAGATTGATGTTGTAAAATTTTTGTGGGCAGCCGATTAATTATATAAGTTGCTGTCTGAAAGGCATCTTCCCAATAAGGTTTAGGTAGATTGGAATGAGTTAGCAAAGCGAAACCCATTTCAACTATCTGACGATGACGTCTTTCGACCGAGCCCATTTGTTCATACGTATAAGGACATACTAGGTGATGTTGAATGCCACAAGCTTTAAAGTAATTGTGCAAACGTCTATATTCACCACCCCAATCGGTTTGGATGGTTTTAATTTTTTTGTCAAAATGGCGTTCAACATATGTTTGGAATTGCAAAAAAAATGTTTTCAACATCGGATTTATTTTTTAGTGGAAAAAGTCAAATAAATTTAGTGTGATCATCCAAAAAACAAACATAATATCGAGATCTATGAGTGGAAATGACAGAACTGGGCCCCCATACATCAGAATAAATCAGCTCTAATGGTTGACTTGCATGATGAACAGAGGCCGAAAAAGGTAAATTATGGCTCTTAGCTAACTCACAATCAGAACAAATAGATTGTCTATTATTCAAACCAACAGGAAGATTATTGGATTTTAAAATGTGATTAACAGTACGAAAAGAAGCATGTCCTAAACGACGATGCCAACTGGAAAATGAAACTCGAACACCAATGAAAGCAGAAGGGATAGCTTGATGAAGAGGCTTGGAGAAGCAGTATAGTCCATCTGTACTATGGCCTTTATGCAGGATGTTCCCCGAGTAATCCTTTATCAGAAAAAAAGTGTTATGGAACTCAAAATAAACAGAGTTATCCTGAGTAAATTTTTGGACATATATAAGATTTTTGGTAATTTTGAGAACAACAAGAATTTGATCTAGAACAAAAGATTTAGATTGTGAAGGTAAAATAGTAGTGCCAGTGTGAGTTATATGCAAACCTGAACCATCACCAACTTGGATTTGATCAGTACCCACATACTCTTCACCACGAATGTTGAGATTGTTGAGATTGTTAGTCAAGTGATGAGTTGCTCCTGCATTAGCATGCCATTCTTGATCACCAAATGTCTGGGTCTGAGTAGTGGAGAGATTGGCTTGAGCATTTTGGCGAGGAGGGGGGGTTAAAAAATTTCGATCAAACCTTTTGTAGCATCGCGAGGCTGTATGGCCAGGCATCTCACATAATTGGCACCAGAGATTGTTGGGATTACGAGAAGAGAAATTTCCACGAGTTGAACTTCAAAAAGAAGTATTGCCATGCCCCCTACCTCGTTGATTTTCACGTCCCCGATAAAAGGAAAGGTTTTGCTGCTCAGTGGCAACATAAGCTGAAGGGGAAGTGGAAGAAAAGAACTGAGAGTGATACTGAATCCGTGCTTCACATGTAAGTAACATTGAGAAGACCTCCTCGAGAGTGAGGGAAGTAGAATGAGCACCAATAGTGGTGACTAGGGAATCATATTTGGGGCTTAATCCTGCAAGAAGATAGGTGATGATATCATCACAATTCAAGGGCTGACCAGCAAAGGCAAGGTCATCGGTGAGCTTTTTAATGTGCATAAAATAGTCAGTAGCTGTATGAGTGGTCTTTCGAGCAGAGGATAGTTGAGAGCGCACATGGATCGCTTGAGCCCGAGACTGGGAAGCAAAAGCCGATGTGAGAGCCATCCAAAGCTCATGGGAGGTGGTACAATGGGCGACTTACGCTAGCACTTCGTCAGTGAGTGAAGAAGTGAGACAGCTGAGGATTAAATTATCCTGAGTTTCCCAGATGTGAAACAAGGGGTTGGCAGAAGTGGTGCCATCGGTAGCAATGAGCTGTTTGGGTGGAGGTGTGAGGGTTCCATCAACGTAGGCATAAACTTTTTGGCCCTTTAGATAAGGAAGCATAGTCGTCTTCCTTGTAAGAAAATTCTGTCGATTGAGCTTGGAAATATTTAAAGAGAGGGAGGGGTTGAACAGAGGAAGTTGGGTGGCAGGCATTGTGAAAGAGGAGTGTGAGTGACGTTGTTCAATTGGCTCTTATACCATGTAAATTTTAAACAAAGGATTGAATGAAAAGGATTTCTAAGCTTGTATTCATCTGTGCATCGTACACTTTAAATAGTACAAGTTGTATAACAATCCGCACAAGTTGTAGGATTTCAAAAACGGAAGTTTAAATGATTTCAAAAAAATACAGTTCAAATATTTGAATGTTTCAAAGTTACCCAGATCAAGTTGCTCCTATGTTTTTGCAAGATATTCGACTAATAGTATTCGTTGTTGCTTGAGCACTATCAGTGGAAGGTTCAAACACAGAAGATTCAAAAGTTCCAATAGTGACCAACGAGAGGTGGTGGCCGAGTGAGCTCAATCCAAGCAAGTATGATGTGGCCGAAGAGAGGTGGTGATTGGGCGAGCCCTGTCTAAGCAAGTTCGATGTAGCTGAGGAGAGGTGATGCCTGGGTGGGCTCAGGCCAAGCAAGAGGTTGCCTCCCTGTGTGCATGGTGGGACGATTGCTCGCGTGTATGGCTGAGCAAGAGGCGATCGAGGAACACTTCACTGGCGACAAAATACGCCGACAGGTTAGACAATGACCGTCGTCGACTTCATCCACCCGTGGTTGTCACGAGTGGTATGGAATCGACACATGAGGTCGAGGCTTCTGGTGGCTGGGTAGTTTCTCGATCAGCGGGCTGCTAGGGTCCTGTGGCCCTCCACCCTCTGCCATGAGGGCGGTAGGCCATAGAAAATGCCAACGAACTTGGTGGTGGTTGCCAGCGCTTGCACTTGGCTCACAACTAGCCACCGTGAGCCTCTTGGGTGCACGACAACATGCAACTACTGTTTTTCCATGCATGGCATATATGACCCCCCGTTGTTAGAGATAGCCTTGGGAGAACGAAAATTGCTGGTGGTCCACGTGGTAGTCGCCGGTCATGCTCACTAGGTTCACGTTGACCCTGTGAGCCCCTTAGGTGCACAACAACATGCACGCATTTTTATACTGTGCATGGCATGCACAGTGCCATGCATAGTTGGGACGTGATTCATCTATACTGTGCACTTTAAGTGCAGTGTAGGCCTGGCGTGTACCCATTATGTACTCAACATGGCATGCGCAGCGCACAATGCACTTAAAATGCATAATGCATACCCGAGTACTAGGTTCTCGCCTCTTCTATTTTTCCAGCCACAGTATTAGTAAAATTAAATGATGAAAAGTTAAGAACACTTACTCTATTCATACTGAATGGCGGGATGGGTGAGAAAGACGGTTAGTAAGACACTTCGTGAACAAGGAATCGTCTTTCTCATAGTGTTGGGAAGAATGATGTGCATTCAGCTTTTTGGGTGTCGCACATGCACGTCCCTTAAACACACTTCCCCTCCTTTGCTGCACTTGTCCACCCTCGAGGAGGAATATGTTTCTCACTCTGTATGAGCTGCATATGAATTACAGCTCCCCTTTTGCTTTTTAGGGCAATGGGGAAGCCTCATACTCTGCAGCTCTAGAGATGTGAGGCTAGCTCAACTGGTATCTTGGGATACTCACTGCTTACCTCCGCTCCTCAAGCTAATTGCCAATATTCCAAAGCCAATTCCTGATTGCCAATTCCTTCATCGATTGTGGCTTAACTTAAACTGAACCATAACCTTTAAGCTACAATCAACAAAAGCAAGAAACTGAAAGCTTGTTTGCTTAACATGTTGATTTTCAAAGCACCTCGCATACCTTTTGAGGAGGTGAAGTAGAGAGGAAGGTAGCCCTCATAGGGGGAGGGTATCATAGGAACACCCATATAAGCGAACACCCTATAAGCAAACCCTCTGCTCAAGCAATCGATCAAAGACAACATCAAATACTGCAATCAATAATGAAAGGAAGATGCATGAGGGGAAATTTATCTACTCATTCGTAGATTATTTTGCATACCAGAAAATCATCATTCTCCCACTTCTGGTATAGAAAATAAGTTAATCCCACAGATAGCACTAAATGTTAATGTCAAAAATTGCACAATAGGCCAGAATGGGAGAAAAAGTCATTCTCGACCCATGGTTGTGACTCAGGCGTCATTCGGTGTCATCTGAAGCCCACGGTGGTGGTCTTGGGGCAGTGTTACGGTCCCCATACGTACATCTATAGCAATAAATAGAAAAAATACAGAAAATGTAACTAAAAATGGACATACAAATTTACGTAGTTTGGCACAAGTCCTACGTCCACAGGTCGTTTGGAAGACAAATTCACTTCAATATGAACATTTTATAATCTCTTATGGTCTCTCATTTCTCTTTGTACAATGGAGTCTGAGACATCTTTTACTGGAGAAGATAATATCTCGAGAGCTTTCGTTGAGAGGTTGAAAATGATTTCCGTCTTCTTGTAATTGTTGCTCAAAAGTTTGGAAGTCTCATTTCCTCATCTCTAATCCCTTTTTATTGTGTCCTTGTTAGTGGTAGGTGAGAAACTCAGTTTTATGTCACTAATCTCTTGCGTGTTTGACTCATTTTCCTTCACTTCCTTCTTTTTCTCTCTTTTCTCTTCCTATCTGACATTTGGTATTCTTTGTCTCCTCCTTGTCTCTTCGCACTTGTCTCTTGATGGTGGCCCTTTAATAGGTTGGACCTACTACTCTTTACCCCTTATATGATGTCTTTTTCATGAGTATTGGAGTTGTTTGGGTCCAAAAAGCTAGACATGTTTTAAAGATGTGGTGGCCGCTTGGATCTCATTGGGTGGTTTTGATTAATTATTACAACTTTGGCATGGCACCATCGGAATTCAACTTTTTCAACAATTCTATGATCTGATGAGAGTTTACTTACTGAAAGAAGATCACAATGTGGTTTCATGAACTAAGTTGAAATTGGTTCGAACGAAGTTAGTGCAATAGTGCCCGCGCTCACCTGGCAAACAAAAGTGGCCGGAGCACACCGCCTTTTTTTACTTCACAATCATGCTAATTTTCATAAAACCCACTCTATTCTTTCTTTTTCCCTATAACCATAATCGATTGGAAGTTGAGCATTTTCTACAAGCGATGCTGTATCTTCATTTTATTTAGCTTTCTAATTTCGACTAAAAATACTGTCAATTTTTGGATTGCATGTTCATGGAGTTTGATTTTATCTCCCCTATTGATTTGATTCGGTATAACAGGTGATATCATATGATATATATATATATATAATATCTAATATGATTATGCTTTTTATCAATCTAGCTATTTTTTTTAATAAGATATCTTTACTTGTCATATTTGATATGGAGACTCATTAAGACTGTTCATCCGAATATAAATTTTGGTATTTTGAATATATTTAGATTAGGACCAGGTGTGTCAAGTGGCCTGGATTAACCAGGACGGTATTCGAATGAGCTCGGATTTTTGAAAGGAAAATTATTTATACACAACATTTTTCACATTACTTTACACAATTATGTATTAAATTAAGAGTATTTTTGTAAAACATCTTATAAAAGTAACATTATTTTATAAAAATATCCTTATTTTATAATATTGTTATATATATATATATATATATATATTTAGATTGAGTGGATCATTTATGGGATTATAAGTGAGATCCAAATTGGCAGAAAGTTTTGTGAGTATCTAAATTGATCGTAATCAATTACTTCTATAGTGGATGATTTGAAGGTGGTGGTTGAGTAAGCGGAGTAGTTTCTTTTTTTAATAGTTCTTTAAAAGTTAATTTTCCGTTGTGACCCAAATCTTGTGTTCATTATTTTTATTCGTTCTCTTAGATTTTAAATTGATATGGTTTTAAATTGATATATGTGATTGCCTATATATATTGTTTTTTTTAACTTTTCTAATCAAGCAATTATTTCATTATCATAAGGAAATCAAGATACATGAGGAGGGGTGTGGTTCCTCAAAAACACAGTATAAAAATGAAAAATAGATTGAATTTTAAGATCAAAACCTTGGTCCCCACCCATTATATGTAAAGAGGGCATCGTATTAAATGATAATTTTTTTTACAATCTGTATAGTTGTGCGAATTGTGTTGCCATCATTGGAGGCTGTGAATGTTGGTGGTGCACTGCATTATGTTATATTGAGATGTTCATAGAAGAGACTAGTGTCCATTGCCTCAAGATCTTCGGTCAAAAAAAGCAGAAACATAGTAGGATGATTGGCATCAATTGGCCCTGACTGTTGCTAGCTGAGTTTATTCACTCCCACATATGATTGTGCGTGGAGCCCACACACCGATAATAGTGAGATGGGGTCACTCAGAACTAAATGATCTTACAGTCGTGAAACTACTAATACGACACGTGTAGCTATCGGATGCATTTCGATGCAGTGTCGCATGGTGGCCACGTGTGGGACAAGCCGTGCATGTGGATCATGCATCGATATTTTCATTTTTTAGTGGTTCTACTTTGTATCATCAGATTGACCGTTGGGGAGTTACGTGGTGGGGCACATGTAGACAATCGATGGTCGGAATGTAGTAGATCGAACCTAAACCAAACCAATGGAAAAGAAAAGTTGAAAAAATATTAAAAAAAAAGACTATAAATAAATGGGAACCAGAAACGAAACGAAAAGAAGGATGGGAGCTGCTTCATCTTTCTCTCCAATGGAGCAGTAGAACGGAGAGAGAAGAGACTTTTTTTTAGAAGGGCGACTTTCTTTCTGGAGAAAGGGAAGTGGACTTTTTGCCTATATATTGGTTTAATTTGTCAATTAATTTTCCAAGGTGCACGAATTCTCGGCGGTGTTACATGTAACAATACTCTATGATTATAATAATCGCAATGCACAGAAAAAGGACAACAGCATGCGTCTAAGGACAACAGTGTTGGGCGATGCTACGGCCGGTGGTTATACGGCCGGGCTGTTGTGGTCTGTATGTACGCTGGGTGCTCGCTCCACCAGAGCTCGAAATGACGATGCTTGCGGTGGGCGTGTCGTCTGAGGTCTCATCAGAGCTTGTGGTCTTGTAGTTGTTATTGTAGTTTTTTTACAGTAGTTTGTTAGTTTTAGTTATAATAAAATAGGAATAGGCTTTGGATTTGATGTCCATAGCAGTGTCCCGTACTCTTCTTCCCTGGGAGGATAGAGAGGACCTTCAAGTTCTGTTTTTACAGAGCGCTTTCTCGGGTTCGAGAAAGTTTGATTAGAAGTTAAGACAATGTCTACCGCAAATGTATTTGTGTGTGGGGAAGCTACAGATCTGTTGAGTTAGTTGGCTTATTACTGGATTTTCTGTGTATTGGAATTTCTTGTATCGATAAGTCACATTTGTAACTTCGATTTCTTAATGAGATGAGTATGCTCCATTCAAAAAAAAAAAGGATGGGACTAACAACATAGGTTGCAATTGATAAAATAGCACTCTATTTTATTGTTTTGTATAGCTACCACTGTGTCCTCATCCACGTACAAGGCAAAGATCGAGCAGCACGCTGGAGGCACATGTGTTTGTACCAACCAAGGACTCGAGCACTCTTGGATTAAAAGGTAATAATAGAGATCTAATCGTTCCGGTTTGATTTTAGATAAAATTTAAGATTTGGTATGTATTGATTTTGTATTTTTTAAAATAAATTACATTTTAGTTATCTTTCTAAATCGATACTTTTAATTTTATCGATTTTCTGTCCGATCCGATCTATTTTTTTATTTTTTTAAAATATAAAAAATATATTATAAAGTGATACTTCTTTCTGATAAAATATTATTAATAATTTAATATATATATTATTTTTAAAGCATATGATCAATAAAATTTTAATATTTAAGATTAAAATTTCATTTTATAAATTATAATAACATTATCTTATATATAATTATATTAATAACATATGATCAAATAAATTACAAATATTCATATTTAAAATTAACATTTTATTTTATAATTTATAATTTATAATATGAAATTATTTCATATATGATATATAATTATATATATATATTATATATAAAAATATAATATATAATTATATATTATATATAAAACTTATATATAAATATATACATATTTTGTATAATATATAAAATTAATTTATATATAGATATATATTTTCCAACCTGCATGGTTTGGTCTGGTCTGGTCTCGAAAATTACGAAACCGAAACCGAACCAGATCTGATCGATTTTCATAATATAGAAACCAATTATGGATCAGACCGGTTCAAAACCGGACCAACGGGTCCAGTTCGGATCGATTTTTCGATTTTTCAGTTTAAATTTACATCTTTTAGGTAATATAGATGTAGAAGAATTGAGGTTGAAGAAGTCAATGGCATCACATGGGGCACATGCACTAATTGTTTGATTGTGGGGGACTAGAAAGCAATAGAAAACGAGACATAGCTTTCATGTCAAGCAATACATTATTACATTTACTTCCTCAACTACTTGTTGAATAAAAAAACACATCTATCTCATACTGAAAAAAAAAAAGAAAAAAACAACACATCCATCTCATACAAACGATTCCTAGTCCATCGTACTGATAACATCAATCGGTTTGGAAGGATGCATTTCACTAAATTAGTTCTATAGTTTTCTCCTTCGTCCACCGTCTCAAATATTTCACCAATTATCTTTTTTAATTTTTTGGAATTTTAGTTTTATTGATTTTTTATCTTTTTATAATTTTCAATCAAACTCAAAAAGGGAGAACAAAAATTTAAACAAAAAGAAATAGTCGAGAGCTAAAAAAGTTAAATCTTCAAAATTTAGAAAACCAAAGCAAAGTAAAATAAACAAAAGAAAATTAAAAGAACAAATATGGAAGTGTGGCAAATGTCAATGATTGGGTGGCCAATTTAATCCAAGTTAGTTTTTTTAGGTATATTTTCTTCTTTTCATTTTTTCTGTAGATTTATTTTATTTTATTTTTGGTTTTTTTTTTTGGCACATTCCTACGAGGATCTAATAGGGCGCATGCATGTTGAGAATTTTAAATTTTTAAGTAGAAGTTCAACGTGGAACGATCTATGAGTGTATCGTGAAAAATTAATCTCATTAGTCACTATTTACTATCCCACACTCCACATCTTATGAAAAATACATCCACACCCTATGAAAAAATTATAGGTGTGAGATGTGGAGAGTAAATAATGGCTGATGAGTAGAATTCCTTTTATATCATAGCCTTCACAATAATTGATAACTAGGAAGTCCACTAATAGGGAAGAAATGGACAACGCCAAGCGAGCTTCAGGCCCATGGGCCCAAACCGCAAGGCCTGGCAAAACCCACTAAAGTAGACCCATGGGGTGTGGACAAGGAAACTTGTGGCAGTAGGAATGGCTACAGGTTCAGTTGGCACATAGCCAACTGGAATCACCCACCCTTGCGTGGTGCAGAGAGGATTACCGCATTAAATGCAGTGAAGTGCCCCTTGAGGAACAAGCATGTGTTAGTCCCTAAACACCATAGGATCTGGGAGGGGACAAGTAAACGTGGTGATGTCCCCACCAGAGCATGGGCAAATGTAAAATCACCTAGGGAAAGGGAAGGCGGCCATTATGCTCTGAACAATGTATAGCCAGGTGGAGGTAAGTTGAAAAGTAGGATCACCAATCCAGATATTTCCTTTTCCTTTTTTTTTTTAATATATCATCCAACAAAGGATCTAATTTGGGCATCGAAGGCTACCCTCTAAAAACCAGGGTTCAGTTCATTTGCAGATATAGAGTAGGGTAGTAGGTGTGTCAAAATTGATATCAGCAGTTGGCATCGTCTATGGGAGCGGGCTAATTTTATTGCACTATGCCTACTGCCACGTGCTCCTAAGCACTCTTACGCCAAAGAGCCATGATAGAGGGAGAGTCGCCCATCAACGAGATGGAAAGAAGATCCAAAGAAATGGACGAGAAACTCGGAAAGATGGAGACATAAATGAAAGCCCTATAGAAGGAGAATGAAGCATGTGATGGAGGAGTGAAGAGCTCGTGAGAGAGATGAACCAAGACCGACTTATGCTCGTTGATGAGGAGTCACTATGGGAGGCTGATGCTGCCCCCAAGCACGAGGAAGAGATGAAAAGGATGAATGATGGCTTGCGTAACCTCATAGAAAAATATGAGAAAATGATAAAATGAGTGGGGACGTTGTCATATGTAGACAATCTACTCAAAAGCACCAACATGCCGTATAGCGCGGAAATTATGGCGGTGCCACTCTCTCCAAAGTTCAAGGTCCCTCACATCAAGTGATATGACTGGTCGAAAGTCCCTATCGAACACTTGAACTTTTAAAGTCCACATACTCTTCACGAATTTCCTATGGAAATTGAGTGTCGCGCCTTATGTTGGCCGTACTCTTGGGGATTTATGGCCAAGGAGCCCATTCATGGCCGAGTTAGTACGGAAGACGCCTGAGACACTGAGTGAGTTTATGGATAGAGTTGACGACTTCGTCAATGCTGAGGACATGCTAAAACTGCTCACCAACCCGAGTAGGGGTGTAGCCGGTCTAGTTTTGTATATTTTTTAGAATCGAATCGGTATACACCGGTTTTAAAAATTTAAGAACCAATATCAGATTGATTCACTATCAAAACATGAATTTTTTTTCAATTTCGGTCCAGCCCGGTCCAGTTTTACAGATTATCTAAGTTAGTAATAATATGTTATATATATATATACTAAACTATTAGTCTATTTATATTATAGTATAAATACATTATTTTATAAAGAAAATAATAGTGAGACTCTCAAATATGCCGACCAAATGTGACCACTCATATGTTTTTATTTTATTTTTATTTTTTTTCTTAATGATTAAGAAATTGAATATTAGTAAATTTATATATATTTTTATTTTTTCTCAATGGTAAAGGATGTTTAAAAAATACTTGAAAAAAAAAAGACAAAAAAAAAAAAAAAAACTCATTTGCATTAGTGTACATATTTGGGGTGCACATTTGGTATAAACCCTAGTATTGTTCATTTTATAATAATTACTGTATATTAGTATAGTATTGAATTTAACTATAATCTATATAAGTTTTAGACTTTTATATGAGTATATATGATCAAATGTGTAAAAATGTATTTACAAAAAGAATATATATTATAATTTATTATGCCAAAAATGTATTTATCATTGATATATATATATATATATCAAAAGTAAGTTTATATTAATAACTTAATATTAATATTTATGTTTAAGATTTAAATTTTATGTTATATTAATTTTATATTATAAGATTAAAATTTATATGTTATACCAAACGTTATTTTAAAAATTACAAGATTATTTTTATGTTATATTAATTCACAATTTAGCATATAGAAAAATGCTAGGGAGCCCAAAACGGGCTCCCCTTTTTTTTGCCCGTTTTAATTTTTTTTAGTTTTTTTTACATAGTGATTAAGAAAATATTGTTTAATAATATTGTGATTTTTTAAAAAATATTTTAAAGACTTTTTGTTTTTTTTTTCACATCATTTTTTTTAACACTTTTAAATATTTTTTTTTAAAAAGAAAAAAGTTCACAATATTATTAAAAAATATTTTCTTAATCATTAAGTCAAAAAAAAAATTAAAACAAAAATTAAAAAAACCAAACGGGCAAAAAAAAGGGGAGCCCAAAACGGGCTCTCTAGCATTGCTTTTACATATAATATATATATACCGGTCCAGTTAAGTTTAAACCGATTTTCAAAATATGAAAACCGGTACTGTACTGGTTTAGGATTGATTTTCATTCTTAAGATTCGGTACCGCACCAGACTGCTTACACACCGGACTGTACCCACTGGTTCGGTCACATTCGGTTTAAACAATTTTTTGATTTTTTTTTACGCCCCTAGACTTGAGGTGCACCGAGTTGGAAGGAGTGGACCAAGGATCGAAAGAGGACCATAGTAGTGAAGGCATGAGGGAGTAAGTAAAGCCCGACCTGACAACTTATGAATGAGTGGAGAGAAAGAAGGATAACTGACTTTGGCCTCACAATTGAGGCTTTAAAGAAGTTCATACAACTGCGCCACTGAAGGAGGACAATGAGGCTCCACCACGGTGAGAAGACAATAGCAGGTCAGAAGACTAGAAGCGTTGACCCCCGGTGCACCAATTGTGGCAAAGTAGGATGCTCGGCCAAATATAGTTGTCGTGATCAAAGGCAAACTGAGGTGCCATGGTGAAACGAAAGGATGGAATGCATCGCAAACAGGAACAGGCCCCAAACCCATTGGCCAACTAAAGAGCTACCCTTAAGATGATTGAGCAACCATGAGAGCGAAAGCCTAGACAGGAAGAAATCGTGAAAGGAGGCTCCCCCACCTCAATATAGTCTTGGCAAGTCGAATCCCCCATTCAGGGAGATTGTGACCATAGCTAGGGGATTCATCAGAAGCAGCAAGACGGCGTCGACCAGAAAAGCTCATGCTAGGAGGGCATGATATGAAGAAGTGCTGGTAATCAACTAGTCGATAAGGGCCGAGGTGGAATCCCCAATATCCTTCACCAAGGAAAACGTCGTAGAATTGGTATCGAGCCTCCAGGATCAGCTAATGTCGCTCCTACTCTAGCATAGAGATGTGTTCTCATGGAGCCATGATGATTTTCCTAGAATTGACCCGAAGATTATAGAGCACAACCTTAACATCGACCTAAAGGCCAAAAAGATATAGCAAAGGCGTAGGTAGCATTGAAAAGTATGCCACCATAGGCTCATAACTGAAGAAGTGGACCTCTTCCTAGAGGCTGGCTCATACACGAGGTTCTCTACCTGGACTGGGTCTGAAACATGGTGCTCATAAAAAAGGCAAATGGTAAATGGCGAATGTAACCTAAATAAGGTGTGTACAAAAGGCAGCTTTCCCCTACCATGGATCGACCAGATAGTTGACTCGACTGTCGACCATCGCATACTCAGCTTCATGGACCCCTACTCATGGTACAACCAGATTCGAATGACTTTGAAGGACCAAGATAAGACTTCCTTCATAACCGACCGAGGCATGTATTGCTATCAAATGATGTCGTTGGGTCTCTTTATGTACAATGAATACCGAGTAACTTAAATATACAAATGAAACGTGAGTAAAATAACCAACTAACTAATTGTACACCTTGGCATAATTCTAATACTCACCCTCAAGATGAAGTGTGTATATTGAGCACACCCATCTTGAATAAGAGCAAATGACATTGTGTAGATCCAAGGGCTTTGGTTAAAATATCAACCATTTGTTTAGTTGAAGAAACATGCAAAATTTTAAGCAAACTAGGCTGAATTTTCTCTCGAACCAACTGATAGTCAATCGCTATATGTTTGGTCCTCTCATGAAAAATAGGATTAGTTGCAATGTGAAGAGCAGCTTGACTGTCACTAAACAAAAGGGCAGGTTGCTTGTGTTGGATGCAAAAGTCGTGAAGAAGAGAAACAAGCCAAGTTAGTTCACAAGAGGCAGATGCTAAAGCACGATACTCAGCCTCAGCAGATGATCTAGGAATGGTGACTTGTTTTTTAGATTTCCAGGAAATTAAAGAGTTGCCTAAGAAAACACAACAACTAGTGACATATCTTCTAGTATCAATACACGATGCCCAGTCAAAATCACATAATGCTTTAAGGTGACAAGTAGATGCAGCAGAAAAGAAAATACCCTGGACTAGAGTTGCTTTCATATACTTAACAGTTCGAGTGGCATCATCCATATGAGAATGAGCAGGTATATCCATAAACTAACTTAACACTTGCATGGCATATGACAGATGAGGCCTAGTAATTGTATGGTATAA
The DNA here is from genome assembly GCF_001411555.2 of Juglans regia. Classification (NCBI taxonomy): domain Eukaryota; kingdom Viridiplantae; phylum Streptophyta; class Magnoliopsida; order Fagales; family Juglandaceae; genus Juglans; species Juglans regia. Next base: position 6,254,704 of record NC_049916.1, read on the forward strand.
CAACTGACTGACCAATCTTCTATAAAATGAATGGTCAAACAAAAATTGTCATATGATTTAGTAAGCTTGAGATGTGGTTCCATTGGAAAGTTAACAGCTTTAGAACCAAGCAAGCCTGAATCATTCAATATTTCCAAAGCATAATGTCTTTGACTATGCAAATTGTTTTAGAGGATCGAACTACTTCAAGGCCAAGAAGATGCTTTAGAACCCCCAAATCTTTGGTTTTAGTCTTGTTATTGGGAAAGAGTTTAAAATCAATGACAACTTGTGAATCATTACTAGTGACTATAATATAATCGACATATACCAAAATGGCCACAAAACAAGTACCAATAGATTTGGTAAACAAAGAGTAGTCAGACTTAGATTCGATAAAGCCCTCATCAATTAGAGAAGTGGAGAGAGCTTAGAGCAATGTTTCGAATACCATACCGGATACTGTACCGGTTAAAACACTGGAACGAAATATTTCGGTACCGGTACCGTTTCGAGATAGCATTTCGGGATAACATTTCGGAATACTCGATATATAAATAAATTATATATCAAAATTATATTCCAAAATAATAGTCTATATATAAATAATTATATATAAATACATATATATATATATAAATTATAAATAGTCTAGTCTGAATTGTAGGTTAAAAAATAAGCTTGTAGTTTGAAAAAATGAAAAAAAAAAAAAAAAAAACTGGCCGAAATATCGGCCGGTACCGGCCAAAATTGAGGCCAGTACGTCCGGTACAGGTCGGTATTTTGGCCGGTACGAAATAGCTATAGTACCTGTATCGGCTGGACGGCCAGTACGAAAAATTTCTGCCGTACCGGCCGGTACGGTACGAAATTTAAAACTATGGGTTAGAGTACCATTGCCGTGAGGCTTGTTTAAGCCCATAGAGTGACTTAACTAGGCGACATACGTTGTTCTCCCCCTTGCCAAGAAAACCAGGTGGAAGGGTCATATATACTTCTTCCTCTAAATCTCCATGCAAAAATACATTATTTACAACAAATTGGTACAAATGTAGTTATGAATAGAAGCAAGAGCAAGTAATAACCTAACAATAGTCAATTTAGTTACAGGAGAAAAAGAGTCAAGATAGCCTAACCCTTCACATTAAGTAAGGCTGGGCTACGACTCCTACGCCGGAAAGCACCACTCCGACCAAAATCAAAGGTCAAATTGAGTCCGGCTCCGATTAGAGCTCTGGAGTTAGAGCCAGAGGTCGAAACTCTAGTCGGATTGGGCTTCCTTAGAGTGGTCGACTTGTTGTGGTGTGCAATAAAAGAGTTGCACTGTTCTGGTCATGGCATCTTGTAGTCTCATTTTCTTTTCGCAATCCTCTCACTTTGACTGTTTGTGGAAAAATAAAATAAACTACCAGTGGAAAATAGGAAAATATAAGGAAAAGAAAAATTGTCAGAACTAAAAGAAGAAGAATAAATAAAACCTAGTAAGAGAAGGAGATCAATGAGTCCAGAAAGAGTGAGAAAGGGAGGAATGAGAAAAAAAAGCAGAAGAGAGAAAAAGTACAAAAGGAAATAGTGAAGAATGGGAAAGAAAATAGAGAGAAATGTATTTATTTGTTTGTTGACGAAGATAGATGAAAGGATAGTGAAGGCCATGCCGATTCTCTTCAACTCTACCCATTCCATATAGTAGGAATCGTATTATATATATGTTTTCTTTAGTGAAATATTCTTGTGTTTGGTATACACAAAAAGTTTGAGCTCTAAACTGCAAAAATGCAAAATGAACATGCAGTACTACTACTTCTAATACACTGCTGAGTGTTGACTTCTCTACCGACTTGTCAATGCCAAAATAAATTACTGCAGTTTAACTTGGGTCTAAGGGATGCTCTTCTCCATTGCATGCACAAAGCACAAAGTTTTATCAATCAGGGATGTGGGGCACAAAAGGCCTATTACCAAAAGGCCTATCACTTGCCTTACTGCTTTGCCCTACTGTACGCTACTGTGATGAAAGGATCTATGGAAGGAGTTTTGATGGTACCAAATGAGGACACAACAACTAGCCCATAAAAAAATTAAAAAAAATATAGCCTGCAACTTGAGCTCGGAATGCCAAAATGATATTTCCCACCGCCACACGCCTAAGTTTGAAATGTGAAAAGACAAAAATGACAGAGTCGGAGTCGAAGACAGAGCAGGTGTCTGCTGGATTCTGAGCTTCTGGAAGTTTTGCCCACCCCTAACATTAAGTATACCCTTTTGCCACGAAGAACCATCTGAGTTATATTTCGCCTTATACACCCCTTTGCAGATAATGAGTGACTTGTCAGGAGGTCGATAAGTGAGAATCCACGTATGATTAGATTCAAGAGCAGCAATTCAGCTACCATGGCATCACCCCAATGAGAAAAATTAACAACCTCATGGTAGAATTTAGATTCAAAATTAAAAGAAATAGCTAAGGAAAAAAATATATGAGATTAGGAAAAATCTCATGTGTTAGACTTATGTTTCATCAAGTATACACTAATAGAGGACATATGTCCAAGTCTATAATGCCATATGTCAAAGGATGTAGGAGATGCAACTATATAAGCAAAATTACAAAATCAAAATCAAAATCAAAAAGAGTTACAACAACAGATGAAGAAGCAAAACAAGAATTAGATTTATTTTACTTTTGTAGCAAGTAATATAATATGAGCTTCAATTTACCCAGTCCAATCATTCTCCATGAGCCCAGGTACAACAAAGAACAAACAACAAGATTCATCGTTGATAAGCTAAGATATAGATTTTATATTAAAAGAAAAGGATGGAACACACAATACATTACCAAGGGCGAGGGAATAAAAAATCTTAATGGTCCCTATATGAGTAACTGGTGCTTGATTTCTATTTGGGAGTTTAACAAAAGTAGTAACTATTGAGGTTATAGAAGTCAAGAAGGATACCGAGTTGACCATATGGTCAGTAGCTCCAATATCAATGATCCAAGGGGTTAAAGAATTAAAGCAAGATGGATTACGAGAGAGAAAAAGCAAATTATTTGAATTATGTAAATTAGGAACAAAATGAGAAAGATTCATGGTAAAACAAGCACTTGAAAATGTGGAAAATGAAGATTGAAGCTTATTTTCAGAGTGAGATTTGCTTTGAGTGACTCAAGCAATATGTTCATTTGCTTCGAGTAAACCAAGCGGTTGTTTGCATTGCTCTTGTGTTTGGAGAACTCATAAGGGAACCCAATCTTTGAGGGATCTCTTGAACCACCTCTAGTAAGGCCTCAAATTGTGAAACCTGATTTGCAATAGTTGGAGTCCTAGTGTTTAGAGAAAAACTTTCTTTGGACTTGGCCTCAAAACCTTGGGGATACCCATGCACTTTATAACACCTATCAATTATATGACCAATAAAGCCACTATGTGTGCAAACAACCTTCTCGTTTAGACTATATGATGATTTATTCTTGGAAATTGCTTGATTAGAGGAGTAAGGACTCGATCAAGCAAGTATTGCAACATTGCCAACTCTTTGTGAAGAAAAAGGCATAATCTTCCTATGTCTTTCTTCTTGTAAAATTAATGAAAACACTTTATTGTTGGGTGGCAATGGTTCTATGAGTAAGATTTGACTGCGTACACTCGCAAAAGGTTTATTAAGTCCCATCAAGAACTTCATTACATATTCTTGCTGATGATCATTATTCAAGGCTTGCATGAAACCACAAGTCCAATTACACAAACAACTTGGTAAAGCCTTGTAATTTTCTAACTCATCCCACAAACTCTTGAGGCGAGTATATTAATCACTCACCAAATCTTGCCCTTGAAAAAGATAAGCAATTTCATTACAAAGTTGATAGATCCGAGGACCATTACCTTAAACTTTTCTTTTAACTCCAACCACACTGCTCTTACTGTGTTGATGTAGAGAATGCTGGATACAATTTTCATTGAAACAGAGTTTAGCAACCATGAAACAACCATATCATTACAATGCTTCCAAGAAGGGAACACGAGATCTAAAGAATAAAAAACAAAGGAAATGAACCCATCCATAAAACCTAACTTGTTATCAGCTCTTAATGCCACTAACATAGAATGACTCCAAGCATAATAGTTATCCCCAATTAGAGATTGTGTAACAAGAATAGCACCTGGATTGTCACAATTCTAGAGATATTACGAACTAGATGGATCGTCTAAGAGTTTAGTAGAAGAAGTTGATAAAGTTGTTGCCATTATCAGAGCAATATTTTCTTCGATATTCAGATAAATAAAGCAATAGATTCATGTTGATTAAAGTATCACACAATAGGAAGGAAAGAACTATATGAAACTTGTATATTATCTTTAGTAAATAAATTATGAACAAAGGGTCTAATTATATTAGGGGTGAGCACCGAATTTGTCGAAGTTCAAATCTGAACTCCGACTTGTGTAGGCTCCAACTCGTGTTGGGCACCATCACGCAACAACTAGCTACGAGAACCTAACCCTCACCACCATTATCTTAACTGCTACTATTATTGAGTGAATTGTGCCTCATACAATTGCTACTATTATTGAGTGACAGATGTTGAACAAGATGAGGGCGGTAACTTCGACGTAGAACCTCATAATCAAAACTCCTGAAAAAGGCGGAAATAGGGGAGTACAAGGCAAGTAGATGGTGCGAGGGAATGTTTTATGCATGAAATGAAATAGGGCGATTAGAAGTTAGGGCATTAGAATCCTTGAATAAAAGTCAATTGGAGTTTCCACCTGCACCACATATCATTGACGGGACAAGAGAGACTAATAATGAGAGAGTTCTTAAAGTAGGGAGAAAGTCGCGGAGCCCTAAGAGTTTGTAACTCTACTTGCAGAATGTCCAAAGGTAACTGCGAGGGAGGATCGAAACCCATATATTTTTGGGTTGCACGAGCAGCGAATTATGTTGTTGATTTAACGAAATGATGTCTTCACATGGAGATATGAAGGCATGTCGATCATAGATGTGGCAATAATAGAACACAGTCTTTGCATCGACCCTACGATAAAGAAGGCGAGATAGAAGAGAAGTTTATGCACCAAGAAATATGAGGTGATATCAGAGGAGGTGGATTGGCTACTTGAAGTGGGATTTAGAAGAGAGTCTCACTATCTTGAGTGGCTGTCGAATGTCGTATCAAGAAAAAATTGAAGCAAAAATAGTGGATGTGTGTAGACTCCACAAATTTGAACAAGGTCTACCCAAATGATAGTTTTCCCTTGACATGGACTCGACAACCTAGTATAAGATGCTTTGCTTCATAGATGCCTACCCTGGGTAGAACCAGATCTAGCTTTGTGAGAATGATAAGAAGGAAACTTCATTCATCACAAATAGTGCATTATACCACTATCAGGTAATGCCTTTCAAATTGAAAATGCAGAGTGACCTACCGACGATTGGTGAATATGACGTTTAAGAAGTAAATTGGGTACAACATGGAATTATGTGGATGTAAGTAAGGAGAGCAACCAACACCTTGGCGACTTGAGGGAAGCCTTTGCAGTTTAAGTATCACATGAAACTGAATCCTGCGAAATGCACCTTCAACATGGAATCGAAAAAGTTACTCAGCTTTATTATTTCAAAAGGGGGATCGAGGCCAAGTAAAAAAAAACTCAGGCCATAATAGATATGAAATCGCCCAAGAACTTACATAAAGTTTTGAAGTCAACCGGGAGAGTAACGACGCTAAATTGGTTTGTGTTGAAATCAACTGGCAAGTGTCTTCCTTTCCTTCAGGTGTTGCGAAAAACTCAAGAGTGGGAAAAGAAGTGTGAAGAGGCCTTTGAGTAGCTGAAGGCCTATGTCTCGAACTTATTAGTCTTGAACCAAACTAAACCAAGTGAGATTCTTTATTTGTCAACCACACTAGACACTTTAAATGCAGCACTAGTAAGGAGAGAATGAAAGATACAAAAGCTTGTTTATTATAGAGTAGGGCGATAAAGGGGGCTGGATACTAGTATTAATGAGTTGGGCTACTAGCAATTGCCTTGGTAGTAGCCTCTCGAAGACTAAGACCTTATTTCTAATCGCATACGGTGAGTCTTGACAAAGACTCCTTTAAAGATGATTTTGTACTGGCCATAATTGTTAACCGATCCATTGAGCGTAGTGAGTTAACCCGACTATCAACCAAGGAGTGAAATAAAGAGGCAAGTTTTTGTTGACTTCATTGCCAGATTCAATAACTTTTCAGGGGAACATCTAAGACCCCTAAAATGATCCGTTTACGTGGATGTGACATAATATGATTAGTCTGGTTGTGTCTCTTTGACATACAAAATCTTTAAAAAAAAAAAAAAAAATCTAAGATCCCTAAAAAGAGAACTATGGCATGTGTTCTTCATGATTCATCTTTCCAAAATGACAACGGGGCTAGACACCTAATGATGTCGCAAGAGATAAAGCTAGTGTTTAAAGCAACCGGTAATGAGCCAAATTATGAGGCATTGGTAGTAGGACTTGTCATTGCACAAAACTTGGGCCAAAACATGTTCAAGCATATAGTGACTCTCAGCTGATTGTGAACCAAATGGTAGAAAATTACATTGCAAAAGTTAGAAAGTTGAAGCAAGACTTGTAGCAAGTGCAAGTATGAGAGTGGTGAGATACATATGAATAACAACAAGTGCCTTGAGAGGAAAATTGGTTGGAAAATAAACTAGCGCTTGTCTAACATTGAGACCTATAGAAGCCTTCCTCCAAGAAGGTAATGACTCAAATCTTGCTTGCTAGAGGTGAGATCTCAACGGCAAGGGCGTCAACCCCTAAATGGGAACAACCAATATTGAAGAACCTGACGATGAGGGGCTTATGGACAAAGCAGTAGGAGGTGAGGAAGGTCAAACTTAAAGCGACACAATTTACCAGTACAAATGGTGTGATGTACAAAAAAGGGTTTGTGCTCTCACCATAAGGTGTGTCGAGGGAAGAAATGCAATACATGATGGTATAGATTCATGGAGGGAAATCTTGAAACCATTCAAAAGGAAGGTCATTAGCATGGTACTATAGACTGAATGCCCAGAAAGACGCATAAATACTAATATGAAAATCCAGGGAGTGTAAGTGCTTGCCAGCATACCTAGTAGCCTATTAGAAGAACTAACAACGATCTTCACACTATGGCTTTTCGTACTATGGGGGAATATTGTTGGGTTAATGTCTCAAGGAAAAGCAAAAGCAAAAGCAAAAGTCAAATTCATAGTTATAGTTGTGGACTATGTTTTGGAGTGGGCAATGGCAGAAAGCATTGGCCACAATCACCACGAATCACACCATCAAATGCGACCTTACTCTTTGGTCATAGAGAATGGGATGTACAACTGGGGATCAACTATTCCTCCCTAAGACATCCTCAAGCAATAGGCAAGTTAAGTCTTTAAGTTCTTACTTGGATGATGCGCCTCATATAAAAATCACAAAGATGATAGGGGGTGTACGACAAGGTTGGCCTTGAGTGCCCACTCGAACATCTAGTCTCATAAATTCACAAATAATGGGGGTCGTACGATAAGGTTTTCCTCAAGCGCTCACTTAGGCACCTCGACACATATAAAATTCTAAAAGGATGGGTGTGGTTGTCCTCTAGTCAACACTCTGATGCCTTGCCTCATGCAAGGTTGGCCAAGTGGTCTCCTTCCCATGCATTGCGCCCCAACAAAACAATACATACACAAAAGGAAAGTGAAAAACAAAATCACATACCACATGCACAATGCACAAATACAAAAATGAGGTATAAACGAAGAAATGTCACTTATGGTGATTCTAATGAACATCAGTCATCAAACAAAACATATATACAAGACAAACAAAAAATTCTTTAGTATAAGACAACTTTGGCCCCGAGATTGGCTCAGGCATGACATTGGCTCCTAAGGAGTCCGAAATGACAAGCACCTCAACATCAGATGCACATCATTCAAATTGAGTGTGTGCAAGTCAAATCCCGTCTCGTCAAGAGAAATTTCCTTGGCATTTGAAGCCCCAAATTATAGGCAATATCCCTAGCCCAATCACAGACCATTCGGTTGTAGATAGTTGGGGGCAAGCCAATTAACTTGCAAGCCTCATGGGCACGTTTCTCAACCTTGAAGTCTTCCTCCAACTAAATGGGTTAGACATTTATAAATCCTAACACAGCCTATTTAAATAAAAAATGACATGAATATCAAGGTCACGAGCCATATAAGCAAGATCAGGATAATAAAATTCACTTCCTTTCCAAAACCCAATAATATCATGGTTTGCATTTCTGTCCACCCTAGGTTCATTCAAATAGAGCTCTAATTGACTTTTTTGTATGTGGCGACAAGATCGTCAATTTGAAATGAATCCAATTCCTTATATACAAAAAGAAGTCAGCATGATATAAAACAATAATATCATAAAAGTTGTTAAACAAAAAATATTATTTTATTTTACCTTCAGTACTTGTCTAGTAGTCCTTTTACTAAAAGATTTGAACTGAATTTCCCATACAACGCTACAAACATTTGTTTCAGAAGTTCTATTTCAATTTGTGGGAGCACTGGAACTATATTCTATGAAAAGAGATATCAATTTTGCACAAACATGCAAATTCTTTTGGGAACCATTTTCATAAAGCTTCTTAGAAAATTTAATAAATTGAAGCTTTTATCGAGGATCTAATATAACCGCTATTTTGATAATACATTTTTCTCATGTAGTCATCGTCACTTTCACATTGTTTCTTTAATGTCAAATAAATCATAAAAGTTGTTGGAAAGTACATTATTTGGTTCCTAGAAAGTCACAAGTGGCATCATAAAAACTAGGCAGGATTAACCCACCTTTTCTCACTTAGATGTAGATAAACATTGTTTAAAATTTGAATAAGTCAACTCCAAATGGCAAAGAGCACGACAATAGAAAAGATCACTCTCAAACATAAGAAAAGTATAATTCCATTTAGTAGGGACATCACGTCTCAGCTCTTTCTTACTAATTGATTGAATATAAAAAACTTTGTTTTCTTGTTTGTGATCCTTTGACATATTTGATACTTTCATGAACTTATTAGATAACATAATGAGTCTCTTCTAATCCATCGTGTACTACCAAATTGAGTATATGAGCACATCAACGAAAACAAAAGAACTCACCATCACAAACAAGGGTTTTTTTAATGTTTAATTGAGAGTTCTTAACATCTTCATTGAAACGTCATTAATAGAAGCATTTTCTAAAGCTAAAGTAAAAATCTTGTTTTCAAATTACCCTTTCATTATGTGTGGCGTAAAGAAAAGTTCAACACCCTTTTACCAAAATATTTAATGAATCAAAAAGGCATTTCATGATTCAATTGCGACTATCCACATCTCTTTAAATTTCTCAGGCTCAAATTTAGAAGTGCTTACCAAAACAAATCCACTATTTTGGCATAATATCAACTTACCAATATATCATGAATTTCTTCTACGACACATTACTGTAATTGCTCGCTGCCAAGTATCGCATAAGATATCAAAATTTGGAACCGTTTGAGGTTTTCTTTCATTTCGCTTTAGTTTACACAGTTTGAAAACTTACTAAATCCAATTCAATCAAATCATTATTGTCGCCTCCAATTTAGGTACACATGCTACCTCAATCACCTCATTATAGCAACAACAATTCCAATAATCATAACTATATTGTCAAGAAATAAATACGCGCAATGTTGCCAAATTGGCATCCTTCAAGCTACATAATCACAAATAATCATCATAATTAATTTTTTTAAGAAACCATCCAGCCTATAAACTTCATAGAAAAAGCTAATTTACATTTAATTTGAAAGTGATTCTAACAAATGAGTGAAAATGGAAATGATATCATCATGCAGATCATCATACCTTCAGTCACTCCTCATCAATAAGTAAAACTTAATTTTGATCAAATTTAACAATAGAACATAATAAAAAATAAACATTGTGTAAAAAGTTTAACAAATAACAAATAAGTCAATTACTCGATTCCGCTTTCAACAAAAGAGTGCCTCAAGTATTTTTTGAGATAGTGAACTACGAAATGTACCAAGCACATAACACCTTGCACCAAAGGTCGTCTTAGAAGAAATAGTGGAAACAAGAACGACCATCACATCCCATGCAACTTAGGTCAAAATATATTTTATTTCATTGATCTTATGCACGTGCCTCACAACCATGTTCCAAGTATTAATCGATGTGATTTGTTCTTTAAATTAGATTAAATTATTTATTGCTCATACTCAACTCAAAAGCTCTGTTGAGGATCAAAATCAAGCATACTAGGCTCAACTAAGGAAAGAGGCTCATAATAGGGAACTCCATTTAAACTACAACACTATATACTCTATGTGCATGTCAACCATCAATTGTTTCACTTTTGCAACTATTTCTTCTACTATATATTTCTTTTTAACCAAAAATACAAATGACTAAATTTACATCTTGGATCAAGAACAACAACAATGAATATCATTGTTTAGTCTTTTAAATTGATCATTTATCTTCATTGGATCATCACTTTGACTCATTTTTTATAGTTGTGATTAGGTGTGACATACAAAGAGTCAGAAAGTCTCACAATAACATTATAAAAAATCTTCAAAAACTTTACCAATACTCTAACTCTCTACAACTATGACAATAGCGAAAAAATAATCATGATTCTCATTTAATTGCAAAAATAGATTTTGAAATGTTTCTGATACTTCCAACACGAGTTTCATCTTATGGAAACATCAAAACAATTTTGAACATTCGATTTTCTCCTTCTCTATACATTATTGAATCATCACAGTCTTTAGCTTATCATTTAGAATGAGATTCTTAATATGCACATAACACCTTGTGTGTGAATATTCGGATTGAGAAGGTTTCATAAGTACTTGTAAGGCCAGTCAATTTGTACCTAATATCACCTTGAGATATTCCCACCTTAGCCTTAGACCTAGCCTAGACCTATGTCTCGGAGCATGTACTTGTTTTGATTTGTCCTTCGACCTGTGCCCAAGTGTCAATTTGTGCTCCAACAGAATAAAAGCTCCTTTCGGTAATGAATTTTGAACCAATGCAATAAGTCCCTTCCAACAAATGACCTCTCATAAACCTCTTTAAATAATTGATAACAATATCATTTGAGGAAAGCATTGTCAATTATAACAGGAAAGATCTTTGTCTATACCGTATAGACATGAATCTACATGCTTTTCCAATATGACAATTTAGAATTATACAAAAGTTTGTAATTTTTTTGTGTAATTTCCATTTACAGTCGAAGTGTGCAAATAAGACACATAATTGATTTTTTTTTTTTATGGACATCAGTAGCTAAACTAATCTGTCTACTTAAATATTTTCCTAAACTTTTCCCCCTTTGTAAGTAGTTTAATACAGTCTCTCTCTGTAATGGTTCGAGATGGCACTTGAAACCTCGGTTTAAGTGATCTACATACCTTCCTAAATCTTTGAGCTTCCACTACCCCTAAACACGGAACCTCATAAAAAAATATCATCTTTGCAATTGTCATTAGGTGTAGTTTTACATGTTACTTATCTCACTCACGACTTATAGCTTGTTGATGATCTATGAGTCCGATTATATTAGGATTTTGCTTACAACATTAACATTATGCAATATACTTGATGTACCATATTTTTTGGACTGGCAAGATAATCACACCCAACTTTTGGGTCATTTAACGAACATCCATCTATTTTTGCAAAATGTTCCCACACTATATAACATCCATCCTTTTGGGAGAAGGATGGATAATGGTGTTACTATTATTGGACAAGTTAATATTTGAAGCCCATATGTTTAGTTTCCAAATGAGTAGTAGTAACCTCATCATCTCTTAACTTTGTAGAAAACATAAGAAAATATAACTCAACTTCAAAATAAGTGGGCAGTGTTTTGTTATATGAGTTAGTAGAGTAGTTTAAGCTTTTAAGGTTATGCCAAAATCTTGGGCAAAGTTGTTTGTTCAAACAGAGATACTTGATTCTTGCCATATACTTATTTCTTATATTTCCCATGTCCTTATATTTGTATATTATATAGGAGTTTCTATATGGATTGTTTTGGAAGTGACACTCCAACAAATTTAAGAGATGATGATGTTACTACTCCTTTGGAAAGCAAATATATGGCTTCAAATATTAATTTGTTCAGAACTAGTAACATTTGTCTCATTCCTCCCAAAATGAGGGCAAAGACCCTTCAACGATGTGAGAACATTTCACAAAAATATATGGATGTTTGTGAAATGATCCAAAAACGTGGAGTAATTATTCTTGTCACCCCAAATAATATGGTACACTAAGTATGTTATATCATGTTAGTGTTTATAAGCAAAACCTAATAGAATCAGACCCATAGATCAACAAACTATGAGTCATGTGGGAGATAAGGATATGTAGCATGGCAATTGCATATAAGTTTGATTCAAAAAATGCACGGATGACAATCGTAGAGATAATAATTTGTGATGAGATTCCGTTTATGATAGTGGATTTCGGAAGGTATGTAGATCATTAGTTCAAATTGACATGACCATATGGTAAAAAATTGAATAATATGGTCATTGTTTTTATATTTCAAATTGAATAAATATTATTAGAATATATTTTTTTAATATTATTTTTGTTTTGAGATTTAAAAATGTTGAATTGTTTATTTTGTATGAAAATTTTAAAAAATTATAATACTTAGATGAGATGAGATGAGTTGAAAAGTTCTATAAAAACAAACGAGGCCCGGAGCATGCAAATTAAATTGCTCTGGATTCGATTAAAAGAAAAACCTGTCAAATAAATAAAATCAACACGTTATTTTAGCTAGAACTCTGATTTTGATTCGTTGTCTTGTGATTTTTCATCTTCTTACTTATCACAGCATTCGAAACATGCACTTTTGAAAAGCTAGTACAAACAATTTAATTGCTCTAGTTTTGAGTAATGCAGCAAAGATAAGCTGTAATTATTCTTTGGACCTACATCCACATTATCAAATTGCAATTGCGTGCCTTAATGCACCCACCTACTCTGTTGTCCCCACAGGTTCCGACATTTCATTTTCTTTAAACTTTTCCAAAGCCAAAATTCTTCTATCAAGTGAGTTAGATATTCCTTTGACCTGGAGAGAGAGAGAGAGTACTAATTACAAACCAAATTCAAACAACTGTCATATGGTTATCCTTGACCATGCCAGGAATCTTAACAACTGTAATGGTAATTACCATGTCCTTAAAACAACCATAATGGTCATGTCAATAAAAAAAGGCATCAACCAAATGCAAAATGAACATATAACTTTTTCTTATCTAGGAGAAACCATTTTTTTTCAGTTCAATTACAAATCTACTTGGGATAAAAGGTCCAATCAAAATTTCTGCCAAAGACAACATAATTTTTCAAATGTCTATTTGCTTTTTTAGTAAATTACTCACATCTTGTGTTTCTAGAAGTGTTTTGATCATGGTTCTTCCATGCATGACAAGTGTATTCCTGACCGTGCTAAGCTTAACTATAGTGCAATGACATATCTCTTTGGTCCATAAGATCCAAAAACATTATCAAGGGGTGCAGATTCATAATCGACATATGGAGATTATTGAGCATCAAATAACATCCAAAATGCTTCAGAAAAAAGATTCTTCTAATGTTCTTTTACCCTCATATAGAATTGTTGAGTACAAAAAGAGAATGCCTTGGAAGAATGTTACCGAACCATCTTTTTTTTTTTTGATCGAAGCAATGTTACCGAGCCATCTTATTCGGACTAACAAAAGCATCTCTAAATATACAAAGGTGCATGCTCAGATAAGTCAAATTCCTCAATAGAGAAGTTGCAAGTTGCATATTTACATTAGCACCAAATCTTGATTTGGAAATGCTTTTCGATGCCTACAGACAGCCTCAAATCATGTTTCTGCGTAGTTCACACAGTATGTGATTCGAGAATTAAAGGTCACTGAACTTTACATAATCTACAGATAAATGTAGCTACATAAAACCACGACATAGAGGGGGAATAAAGTAACATGGTATTTCGATATCAATCAGGTTCCATTGCATCCCTCACTTTATTCAGCCCATGTTTTCCTTCACTTTATTATAAAAGCTATTCTTACTAATAAAGTGATTATGCTTTAATAATATTTTTTCTTCTTCAATAATATGACACATGCATGCATATTCATGTATGATACATATACAAGAGCCACTATACCATGAACAAAGCATTATATACATGATCAATATTTCAGGTTTAAGAGGTGATCATGAAAATAACAATAGAAGCGATATAATGATGATACTGGTGATAATACTGATAATTTCTAATAATATTGCTGCTTCTACTTCCAACAAAAAAGCCAATAGCCTAAAAAGATCGTATGTGGTTATTCCAATGTATATCTAGAGCCACCACAAAAAAGTAATGCAAATACTAATACTTCTTACTGCCACTAAGAAAAAATAATAAGCATTGGCCAATGTCTACTTCATATCTCTAGTGGCCATCATATCAAGAATGCCATTTATGTTGAGATCAAAATCCAACTAATCTATTAGCCACGATTAGTGGCTTTGATCAGTTGAACAACCATCGAGTAGTAAGAGCAGATAAAGGAGTAGAAACAAGCCTATGAGAACAAAGCCAAAAAGTTAGACCACCAAAGGCAAGCCAGGACCTAGTTATGGTCAACTTTGACAAAACATAAGAAACAGCATTATATATGTAAGAAATGATCCGAGATGGGCAAGGTAACAGCTGAAAATGTTGCTGGAATCACGGAAGAAAGAACTGATCTTGCAACTAGTAGAAGATACAGTCCTAAAAAGGTTACATAAAAAAAGAGCATTTGAGCTAAAACCAAACCAAAACAGTCTACATTCAGACACTTAAGATTAGTCACTATGGCTAGACAACAGGAAGGACTAATTGAGCAATTGTGACAACGGAAACCTCTAAGCAAGATGGCTTGGTTTTGATTGCTCTAATACCCAACCTTCCAAAAAATCAAGACCCATATTATTCACCTAGCTTGGTCTTGTATTTTCCCTCCAACAAAGAACAACACATCCAAAACCTAACCCTGAGTCCAATAAGAAAAATTCCATTACCTAATTAATTTTGAACCCCCAATTCCTCTAAACAAAAGCAACTCATTGCGCAGCTCATTCCTCATTAACATGAGGACCAAACGAAATAGGAAAAACGTTGTTAACAAGCCATCAGACTCCACAAAATGGTCTTGTGGAGCCATGACAAACGCATATTTACCTCTTCCAAGCATTCTACAAAATTTAAGGAATATCACGTACACACTTCTCCCGTATACCTCCATTTTCATTAAAAAGAAATTTCATAAAAACTAACAAATCCTGCCTGGAAAAAATTCACATAATAGTTTATCATTTAACAAATTAGTTAGTTACCAAAAGAAGGAAAAAAAACAAGTTACATTTTATTCTTTCGAGTACTTCAATTCCCATCTCGACCGAATGGGATTTTAGGAGAACTAAAAATAAGCATAAATCTTTCAGAACCCACATTCAAAATCAACTAGGAATCGGTTATATCATTCTTTTAGGGTAAAAGTTGAAAGAAGCAAATGTATTATTTAAAAAAAGTTGGAAGGACCGAAAGTGATGTCGATGTTGGGTGGTAAGATACCTGTTCGGAAATGGCCACCTGGGCAACCCTGTAATCCCTGTGAAGAATGTAAAGCCCCAGAAACGAAGCCATTCCAGCCCCCATGAAGAACGACGCCAATCTCAGTCTCAGCATGTAACCCATCTTGCTCCTCTTTCCTCTCCTTACTATTCTTTATCCAATCTCTATGATTCTTTATAGTTTATTCGTGGCCAAAACGACTGAGAAAGAAGCAGAGAGAGAGAATTTGACTTGGACGCAGTAACGTTTCTTTGCAACAATGTAAGGAAAAAATTACTTTGCCTCTCAAGTTGTACGTTTTATTTGACCGTTCGGAAAAAATAAGGTTTTTAATTTTTTTTTATTTAGTGATTAAAAAAGTGATTTTAAATATGTTAGTGTATTTTTTTTTTTAATTTTTAGAAATATATTGGTGATTCTTTATATTTAGAAATATATTTGAGGGTTTGCAATCCAAGAAAATGTATATAAAATTTATTTAAAAATTTATTTTTAATAATAAATTCTACTTCTTTTTAAATAATACATGACATTTGTATAACTCACTATTTTGTCATAGCGTGAGAGAAAATAGAAAGATAGCACACATTAAAGATGTGCAAAATTCTGAAATTTCCGACTTCGCCCGACATCCGCTCCAATTTTGACTTCGTCGGAGTCGGAGCGGTAGGAAAATGGAGTCGGAGTGTAGAATGGCTCCGAATAGGGAATCGCTACTCCTTGGAGCTCTGACTCTGATTTAAAAAAAAAAAAAAATCAAACGACGCCGTTTCACTTAATATGGAACGGTGTCGTTTCATCACACGGGGGCTCCAAAATGCAGGACCCCCTTCCCTTCCCTTCTCTCTTCTTCCTTATTCCTTCTTCCTCATTCTCTCTCAAGTGTCATGTTTGAACGGCTGAACCAATGAACCTCCACCTCGTCGCCTCATTCCCTCTTTGTTGCCACTGTGAGTCTTTGCTCTTCCGTAGTGCTCGACTTCAATCCAAGCTTCAATCTACAGTGAGAATCTGATTCCGAGCCCTAAAATTAAATTGCTTGATTTAATTTTATGTATTTCGTTACTCGTAGCATGCATGTCTGAGTATTTTGTTGTGATTGAGATGAATTTATTTTGTAAATTTGTAGTAAGGAAATGTATTTGATAAAGTGTGTAATGTGTTTGTAAGTTGTATTGTATGCATGCAATGTATTTGATAAAATGTGTAAGAGATGTTTCTATGAAATTAGAAAAATTCTCCTTAAAGCAATGTGTTGAGAGCCTGAGATGCAACATTTTTGTAAGAAGATACATAGGGTCTCTAAGTACTATATATAGGGTCTGCTACAAAATGTAAAAAAATGAACAAAAGAAAAAAACTAATTGGGAAGATGCAGTATAGAGACCGAGAAAGTTGCTCGAGCAGATCCATTTATCAAGAACATAATTGTGAAGAAATTTTCTGATGGGAAAAAAAAATGGAGTTACAAAAAGTTAAAACAACCCAGGAATCTAGTAAAGTGATAAAAGTTGGTGAAGTGTAAAGTGATTTCTTTTGTTACAAATTATTTTTCAATTGAATTGAGGACTTTTTTCAAGCCATTTTTTAAGAGTTATGGTGCACGGAGATAGAGATGAAACAAATATTATATGTTGATAGTGCAGAAAGCCATGTTTTAAGCTACAAGCTGCTGGAAATTTGAATTTGGCTGATAAGGGGGCTTGGGGACTTCTACATAAAAGCTAAAAAGATATATTAATTTTCAGTTACACCCTCTTGATCTATGATTATCTATCTCACTAATTAAATTTAAATCAAGTATATTCTATTTCTCTTAGACTTTGAATTCTTAAACCAAACTCAAATATATAATTTTGTGGGGGCTTTTATCTCTTGCCTCACACAATGCACCCCAATACCGGTAAATGACCATTGTGGAAGTAATTTGACCATCTTTCTAAATGACCATTGAGACACAAGTGGATCTATCTTTTCACAAAAAAAAAAAACAGTTTTGCTAGGGAAACAACTAAACAAATTCAAATTGGCATAAACAATCAGATAAACACAATTTCAAATTGATTAGAGAAGATTAATGAAATTGGCATCAACACTTTGCTAGAGAAGATTAATGAAATACTTTGCTAGAGAAGATTAATGAAATTGGCATCAACAAAACCAGTTTTGCTAGGGAAACATGAGCTGCTCTAACTGTTTAATTATTCAGTTTCTTGTATGTTCTTTACCTGTCAAAGTTGATCTTATTCAGATGTTGGCTTAAATTAGTAATGTTTTGGAACACTTTATGATACAATAATACATGTCCTATATCTTTGGGTTGATTTAAATTGGTAATGTAGCCTAGTTATTTTTTAAACAAATTTTTGCTTCTAATTTATTTTTTCAGCTTCATTAATTGTGATATGAATCCTAGACCTAGTGGAGATGATCGTCCACAAAGCTATGTGGCGGATGCCAATACTTCAACTTCCTACACCTGTGGGTACTTCCACCCCTAGAGCCACATCTAGGACAGCTACATCTACAGTAGCTACATTTTGTGCGAGTAGTCGACTCCAACTCCCAGTAGATATAGAGGATGGAGATATGTTCAACGAAGAGGAGGAGATGCCAATTGAGCAAGATCAACCATCACGACCTTCTGAAAAAAAGTCGTAGACATGAGAGCATTTCACCAAAATTCCTGGTGATATTGCGAACCCGGTAGCAAGATGCCATTACTATGAGCAACTTTGTGGATTTCATTCGAAGAAGCAAGGCACTAGTGTGTTAATAGCACATCTAAATAGTTGCCAACGATATAAGATAGCGAAGGGATTGGCGGCCACTGATCAGACCAACCTCAGTTACCAAACTTCTACAGCCACTGATGGTACACAGACTAAGAAATTGGTCAACCCTCAAAACAGTGAGAATATGTTGAGGGACATGCTTGCAGAGATGATAATTATTGATGTGATACCCTTTACCACAGTCGAGAAAATAGGCTTTCAAAAGTTTCTAAACTTTGTTGAGCCACGATTTCTCATTCCATCACGGTATACGGTGATGTGAGATTGTATGAAGAGGTATGCGAAAGACAAGGCAGAGATGAGGAAGATGTTTATTACCACTGGCCAGAGAGTGTCATTTACGACTGACACATGGATATCCATACAGAACGTTTGCTACATGTGTATCACAGCACACTACATTGACAGTGAGTGGATTTTGCATAAAAAAAATTATTGACTTTAAAGATATTATGGATCATAAAAGTGCATCCATTGGGGCGAAGATGGATGATTGTTTAAAGGAATGGAGAATTCAAAAAGTGTTGTGTATTACAGTTGACAATGTCAGTGCCAATGAAACAACAATTAATTGGTTTAAGCGGAACACGACGGTGAGAGATGATGTCATTCGGGCCCACGAGTTTAGTCACGTTCGATAATGTGCTCATATCATCAACCTCATAGTTGTTGAGGGGTTAAAAGAGGTTGATGAATCCATTACCCAAGTCCGCAGTATTGTACGATATGTGAGGGATTCCTCTCAAAGGCTTGCCAAGTTTGAGGCAACATCAGAAGATCTTAAGATTGAATATTCTAGTATGTTGTGCCTGGACGTTCCTGCTCAATGGAACTCTACATACATGATGTTGGATGTGGCACAGAAGTACCAAAAATCATTCGAGCGAATAGAGGTCGAGGATGGGGACCTAAGGTATGCTTTGTTGGAGCCAGCAGGACAAGGGCTCGGTGCGCCGGACGCACATGATTGGACCAGCATGGGCTACTTTGTTGAATTTTTAAGAATTTTTTATGACATAACCATGCGGCTATCTGGATCCAAATGTACGACTGCAAACTCATTCTTCAGCGAACTCTTGAAGCTTCACTTCCAGTTGGAAAATAGTTGTACTTACTTTGGTGGATTGTTATCTGTTATGGCTACGAGGATAAAGACCAAATATGATAAATATTGGGAGAATATTGAGAAGATAAATAGATTTCTATTTGTGGCTGTGATCCTTGTCCTCCGATATAAGTTGGCCGTTCTAGAATTTTGGATAAATTACGTACTTGGGATAGTGAAGGCTATAGAGTTTATTAGATTTCTAAAAAGTGATATTGATGACTTATATAATCACTATAACAATAGTTGTTAGCCTTCATCCGTAACTGGTAGCTCCTCACATTCGAGGCCGACAGGGTCGACAGCTTTCTCAAGTGATACTGACCTATCTGTAGGGGTTAGAGGTCATAGTATTATACAACAATATCATCAACTCATGTCAACAAGGAATATTATGCATTGTATATCTAAGGTTGAACGATATTTTATGGAAGCTATCGAGACACCTAGTGATATATTTCAATTATTAACTTGGTGGAAAGTTAATTCTACCAAATATCCAGTCCTTTCCCGTGTAGTCTGAGATGTGCAAGTCATTCCTGTCACTACGGTTGCCTCAGAGTCGATATTTAACACTGGAGGTCGTGTGTTGAATACTTATTGGAGTTCATTGTCACCGTCAACTGTGGAGGCCCTCGTTTGCACACAGAATTGGATAAATGAAACGCCCATTGGACTAGATACCGTTGGCGTTGATGCCGAGAGCTATATGCTTGAATCAGGTAAGTTTATATGCTTTTAAATGATTATTGAATTTTTTTAATGTTTCTAACTTTACTTTTATGATTTTATAAATTTAATTGTGAACCCTAACATAATTGCTGATAACTGAGAGTCTGAGACGGACGCCCCTTGAGAGTTGGGATGGAGTTGAGAGAGCTCATTTCTTGGTAAGAATCAAATTCTACTATTACTGTGTTCAATTTTCTATTATCAATTTTTTTCATTTATTGATTGTAATTTTTTATCTTCATTTCAGGCATGACCAATGAGCCAAAAAGCATTTGAGTGAAGTGACTATTGTATTTAAGGTTTTTTTTTTATCTTTTAAGTATTTTTTTTTTTTACAAATTTGGACTTGGGCTTTGGTGATCATAATTATGTAGTTACGTTACATTGTGCTCGATCCGAGCAAAGACTGAAACAAAGACCCACCACGTGATACTCTTATTTAGGCCGCATTGATTTTTGTCTTTTTCCTTTTCATATGCTCCAATATTAATTATCTTCTTTGCAATTAGGATTTTGGCCAATTGAGTCACGTTGCTTAAAACTTTTATTTGTATAAAATTCTTCATTCTTTTGCTGCTAGTAAAGTTTTGAATCTTTTGATATATATATAGTAGTACTAGCGCCCCAAAGGCATTTTAATTTGTCTCCACAATGTCCTATATACACAAAACAAACGTCCTAAGCTGACGTACAACTCAATCTATAAGAAACGTAAAGAAACAAACGGTCGGATTCCGATCGGAAGTTGGATTTCCGATCTTCGTTCGAAGCTCCGATTGGAGGTCAGAGCTCCGAGTCAGAGTCGGAGGGAAAGTTTGACTCTAACTACTGTTGGAGTCAGATTGTTGAGGTCGGAAACAACAACTCCAACTCCATCGAAGTCGGAGCTCAGCCCTAACATAGATGTTGAAGAATGAATGGTGGACCTTCCATTCATACTAGTACTAATATCACAACTGAACAGATTCAGAAGTTACCCTGACCCATTATTCGTTTCTTTTTGTTTCTATGGACATGTTAAGGGCTAGTTTCAATTTAGAAATGAGATGAAATGATTTTAAATGAAATATGAAAGTTAAAAAAAAATATTATTATTATTTTTGGATTTGAGAAAATTAAATTGAGATTTGAAAAAGTTAATTTATAATCATTATAATGATGAGATGAGATGAAATGAAATTCTGAATCGAAACGGAATACTGGGGATGTTAATTGTTATGTAATGCACGTGTGTACACAACAGTACTATACCATTTTAAGCAATAAAAAATGATAAACTTTTGATGGTGTTGGCTTTATTTATTTATTATTTATTATATATATATATATATTTATATAAAAGAGAGTGGTGCAAATTGTTTATCAACTGTTAGATGCATTGATTGTGCAAGTAACAAGGGCTGCAAATCAACAAAGCAGCTCATGAACAGCTCGAGCTCGGCTCATGTAAACTCGGTTCGAACTATGTTCATTTAATTAATTAAATATTCGTAAACATTAATATAGGTTCAAATATTAAACGAGCAAAACTCGTATAAACTCGGCTTGACTCGATTTAGACTTGTGAACAAAACTCATATAAGCTCGACTTGACTCATTTGAGCCAGTTTTGAAGCTTGTAATATGTTTTATATATGTATGTGTTATATATATTACATGTAAGCTATATTTTATATGCTTAATTATATATTATTAATTTATTTATAATTTACCTTATTTAATATATATATATATATGTTATGTTCCCCAAATATGTATAGGATAATTATATAATAATATATCATACAACTGCAACTATTGATTTATTATATTATCTAAACGTATTAAATAGTTTAGTTTATTATATTTATCTTGTGCATTATTCTTTTAATTTATAACTATATAAGTTGTTTTTATATAAAAAAATTATACCATAAGAATTTGGAATTAAGTTTTTTTTGGTTGAATAGTTAAATGGTTTGAATTTTTTTGTAAAATTTTTTTTAAAAATATTATAGTTTCATAAATTTCAAAATAAAAACTCGAGCTCGAGCTCGAGCTTGATTCGTTTGTTTATTTTTAGTCGAGCTCAAGTCGAATTCAAACAACATTAATGGTTAACAAACCGAGTTCGAACAAGGATATTAGAGTTTTATTTAAGTTCAAGCCGAGTTCGAACGAGCAAACATTTTAATCGATCTCGAATACCCTTGTTCGAATTAGACTCGACTCGATTCGTTTGCAACCCTAATTATTAAGTTAAATATACCATCTTCAAGGCTGCAACATTGGTTCCAGATGTGGCTTATTAGACCATGTATTTTCATTTAAAATAATTGTCTCATGATTTCATAAAAATAAAGTCATAAATTAATGTATTTTGATGTATTACATTAAGACACGTTATTTTTAAAATTGTGTAATTCCTTTATAGATTTAATATTTCCCTTCATTTAATTGCATAGTCGAAGGAAATTGTTGGGATGGGCGGATGGCGGGGGAGAATTTGATCGTAGTAGTCAATGTGGTTGTACTTTTGGAATAGGATTTGTTATAATTTTCTAACCCACGTACTTTTTACAATCAAGTAAAAGAGCGTATGAACTGTATTGTATTTAATGTTAGGGTTCCTTCATCCTAGTCTATGAGTAGTATTCAATGAATGAGATTCACATATTCTGTATATCTCTCCAAATTATAAAAAATGGAAATATTAAAACAAACAAACAAATGCACTATTCGATCATATGCTAGTAGTAGCAGGACCCATAAAAAATTATAAGAAATCTCAATATGTATATAATTTTTTTTTTATATAACATATTGTATTAATTAATAACCAACATTACAATTTTGACCTGAAACATACATAACAAGTCAACTACAACATTAATAGTTTCCCAGTACACAACTGTGACTGGCATGATCTAGTCCATGTTGTAAACCTCTACAGACCACCGTCTAAGAAACAACACAACTCTGTCCAAGATAGAGTTTACAAACCCCATACTCTTTCTAAGACGAAGTAGATGACACTCTATGAACAAAATTCCAAAAGACACTATGGACAGAAGTCAAGAGACTGTGTTTTTTGTTTTTATTTTTCTAAAACAAAAGACATAATAGAAATTAAAGATACATGGAAAAAAAATGAATTACATCTTGAAAAGACAGAACCGCATTTTCAACTTTGGAGAAAAAAAAACAAAGTGACTATGATGGCGCGCGAAAGCCACGCGCAACCCTAAGAGTATGACAGTCAGTCAAATCTGAAGTAACCAATGACCCTATACCCAAAAAAGCCGTGTGTGGCAGTAAAAGAGCACCCTTAGTGGTGGTGCATAGATTTCATACGCCCACTTTGGACCACGCGTGTGGCTCATGCGCAGCGCTGTTCAGCGAAATTCTTCGCCCCTCAGAAGGATCGGCGCCTTGAGAAACCTACGGTAGGGCTCATGGTGGTTGCCGGACGCCGGAGAGTAGCAGATCGACCTTTTGCTATACTTAGTCCTTAAAAAACATTCAAGAAAAAGGAAAAGAAAGAAGAAAACTAAAGACGAGATGAATGAGGGATGAAGGAGGGACCTCTGCACATGTTTTGATTTGGTGGTAGTTTCTAGAGATAAGAATGAGTCTCTCTCTAAAACTAGGGTCGGCTATCTAATATGATGTTTATAAAATTGTTGCAGAGGAAATGTCACCATAAGTTCATCAATATGTCCGTCTAACAAGGTCAATTTTCTCTAAACTTATATACACGTGGCACTTCCAACTGATGTTTTTGTTTCCATGTGTTTGTCTTAATAGCTTCCACTTTTCCTGAAGTTGAACAGCGAACAAAAAAAAAAAAAAAAAACCTTTTACATGTACATTTAATTGTTGATGATTATATATCCCTCTATTTTGTGGGAGCAACATAGAATTTTGGAAGAATATGATAGCTGCTAAAGAACTGCAAAACCAAATATGAAGGTATGTCATGAATTATATTGTCATCTTCTCATTTTAGAGTTGTATCCTATTCAGAAAATCTTCATATTTTGGCATGGTGTAACAATGTTACTGACATCCAAAACAACTCCAATAAGAAAAATTGGTCCATCTTTTCTAGTAGCCAGCCAACTCATGCAATGAAGGTAGAAACCAGTTTGGGAAAGACCAATCAAGGGGGATCAAATGGTTACATGCTAGAGAATCTAACCTAGGAATGAGATTTCTCTCAATTGAAAGGGGCACCAAATCACAGTAAAGGCAAAAGCTGGTCCGTGTTCAACTTAAGAATCCCTTCTCTCGGAAGGGGAAAAAATGTTGGGGCTAATGTTCTAATGCAGTCCTTTGGTTGGTTGCCCATTAGCGCTTTTATGGATTAATGCTTTGGAAGATGCCTTGGTAAGAAACAGGATTTACGTTGGCTACTTCACAAATTGCTTATACCAAAACGCCTCCAGGAACAAAGATGGCTTGGGCAGCCAAAAAACAGCATAACTCCAAAGCATCTGATCCAGGGCTAGGTCTATTTCCATCTGGTAGGAAGCCTCAAAACTAACTTTTCCCGGCTCCATGGCAATGGCACATGGTTATCCCAGTAATCCCAGTTATCATGCACTGGGATACACAGATGACAGCGCGGTGAAAGCAGTCAAGACTTGGGAGCCTGCGATGACTGTTCACAAATCGCTGCCACTGTGAGAAGTGAAAATACACTTTTCATCTGTGAAACTAATTTTATTGTGAGACTATTGACGCCGAAAATCTTGAGCCAGTTCGGCCTATGCTGAAAGGTGAGCTACAGCATAATTTGTTTTGGCAACTGCATTCTTCAAAGTGCAGGGAAGCTGAGCAATGAGTATAAACTATGTGATGCACAGATGCAATTGTGTGCATGAATATCATTGCCAGAGGCAAAGAGTTGAATTTTGGGTAAGATACACTCAAAAAGTACATTGTAATTCCGACAAAGCAAACCAAAGAAACAATAACAATTCCAATCAGAGACTTCTATAAGATAATCTCACTGAAAATTCAATCAGCAAGAATATTCTCTTGCAAACATCTCGAGCTTCAGACTCATGCATATTACTGGTCATGATATTATCCACATGATTCCACGTCTCCTGTTAACAACAAAAGATACTTAATAATTTTTTTGTCAAGCACAAAAGCTACATGATCAATTACTACAGCAAGAACAATTTATGAGTACAAGCAAAACAAGGCAGAACATGGTGCAGTTACTCAAATCTGCCCTTCACAAAATAATAAATTGCATTACGCAGGTTGGTTTTCATTTAGGCTTCTCAAAGCATCCAGCCAGTTATCGTTATCGCCACGTAATCAGCAATAAAATACTTGAATAAACCCAGAACAGTTGCAAAATTAAATCCAGAAATCTCCTAAGGCAAGTAATATTACATTTGCTGCACCCACTCCATACCATACAGTGTGGCTGCATCATAATTAGAAATGAGAATAGCGCTTGTCTCTTATTGTACAGTCGCATGACAGGAAAGCACATTTTCAACGTATATAACTCGACAAGCACCAAAATTAATGTAGAAATGTCAAGAGTATATAGATTAAATTAGGAAGACCACAAATGCCTGTGCATACTGAAAAGTAGGGTTGGGGGATCTGTCAAACCTTGTACACAAATAAATGCATATATTCCACTATTCCCTACAAAATGATGAAGAGTGCAATTTGAGCCAGTTAACTAAAAACATCAATGGAATCATATACTTGCCAAATATTGGCAGAAGAAAACCTTTTCGGATGCCACCAGCAAGGCATATGGACCTCAAAGACACTAAAATCCCATAACTGTTCATTATTCAACATGTCAATGATATACAGCACCTTTTTATTTATTGATGGCAAGGTATCCCAGAGACCATGTAAACGCAACATGTCTTCAAACCAATCAAACCCTGGACTCATGTAACACATCCTTATCACACGAATCAGGTAAACCATCGGCTATTCACCAATAAGATATGACCCCTATAACTTGTTAGCACCCAAGGGTTCGAACCTTTGACCTAGAGGGGGCACAACCAAGACACACCAAAGAGCCGGACATACATCAGATGTATGTAGCCTATGAGTAGTAGGAGCCAAAGATGGCCATCTCTCCCAAAGGCCCATACTTGTTGAGCCAACCCCTAGGGGGGTTTTTTATTTTCAACCCTTACATGCCAAAAGAGGGTAGTAAAATTAATTGATAGTCTAATAATTTCAGTGATTACTCGAGAAATGAGGTATTCCATTCTCGTAACCTCCAAGGAGTCCAAAGATGTAACCACAATATTCCTCCACCATAAGTGAGTTTCATTAATAAAATTACGGGGTACCGTCCTCTTTGCTAAAAAAAAAACAAAAGATATTCAATTGCACAACTTAATCTAGTTCTCAAAATCACAATAATTAGCAGAAGTGCAAATATAAAATCAAAACTGACTATCTGAGGAGAATATACTGCAAACACACAGTTACTTACCAAGAATAAAAAACAGACTTGCTATCTTCTGGAAGAAAATACAGCACCAGTCATCCTGTGACAGTAAGACAGAAGAATTAGTTTGATAAACTAAGTACAAACCAAGACATTAAACTAAAGCAGCAGCCAGTTAAAAGGCTTTTAGCCATACCTGCCCTGCTGTTTTCCAACAAAATTCAGGTTAGCTCTCCCATTAGCTGGACCCGTTCTCTGGGAACCATTCAAACTTGATCTATTACTAATATTTGCTCCATTCCCAACTGTCACAAATGCAGACTGTACAGCCCTATTTTCAGGGCCATTCATTTCCTGAGGATCTTTAGGTTTGCTCAAAATTTGCATATTCAACAGACCTCTAGAAAGACCAAAACCAACACCATTTGATTGTTGATTCTGCGTCAAAGAGAGCTGTGATGGTTCATCAATTGAATTTGGAGAGATGATTGCATACTCCTTGAAAGCTGTCTTGTCAGTTTTAAAATTTTTGGACTCAATGGATGGAACCTTTCTCAGTCGGTGAGGTTGTGCCACTGGAGTGACAGCCATTGAAGGCAAAATTGAGGAGTAAGGAGACGACGCTGCAGCTGCTGCAGCAACCTTGGCAACAGCTGCTTCAGCTGCTATCATTTCTTGTGCTCCTTCTCGAAGCTGAATGTAGTCGCCTTCAATCACAAATAGCTGATATTGCATTTCAAGGTTCTCAGATCACATTACACACCTATATATCAACCAAATGAAGATGATATATACATGTATTTGTGCATTTGAAATTCCAATAAACTTACCTCAGGGTGACCAAACACAAAGTCATCAAGCTTTCCATATTTTTTCTTGTAATCATGCCAGTGTAAAGGTGCAAGCATCTTGCCCAGCCTATTTGGTAGCTGTAAACAAGACAAACACCAAATGTCATCAACTCAACCAATTTAAATAAATGAAAAAACAGCACACTTGCTATAATGGCCGAAGATTTTATAGGTAACTGCACTAACCGTCGAACTGATTCGAACTTGACCACCAGCAGGAATTGTACGAACTATGCAAGCCAACAGTGATCTTTCATCAAGAAGAGCAAGCTCTGAAGCCTTTCCTGCTGTCAGTATATTTGACTGCCCAGTTGAGACAAATGATTCGGGTAAAGCTGCACTGGCATTGTTTACTGCGGTTTCACTGAGATTAACAGAATGGATTGAATTATCAGATGCTGATGGGTTGGCAACAGAACTTGGTCCTTCTGCTGTTGATTGGCCTTCTAGTCCATGATTAGAAGAAGTCGGTACATTCTGCTCCTGCGCAGTTCAAGTGCAAGAGAAGCTTAATCACTGCCCTACTTACCTGCTGTTCTAAAGAGTAACCAGGCTGACTGCATAATTATGTAAGTGCTGGGACTAAATTACGACAAACCTTGTTTTCACCGTTTTGGTCTAGAGTATCCAATCTTACGGCATCATGGGATTGGGAAGAAATTTGATGCAGGCTCTGCTCAGGTTTGGGAGCTGCAACATAACCTCCATCACTTGACTCAAGAGCCTGAAAAATAAAACCTTGGGTGAGTCCATTCAATACTGAATACAAAACCAAATGATTATCAGAAAGGAAACAACTTCATTCACAAGACCTGTGCTTCCCCAGAAGATGACAAGACTCCAGAATCAGGCTTTGGCCCATGGCTGATACGAATATCCAGATAGTCTTGACGAAGAGCTTGTCCAGTAACAGGCATTTCATAGGAGTAGTTTGCATCTGATCTCACCATACTTTGGTCAGTTTGGGATGATGGAAGTTCATTATGTGTAGCTATCTGCGAACCCTCTGATACAGCCTGAAAAAAAAATGAACAAAGTTCATATAACATTGACAGGACCTGTTGGTTCATATAACATTGACACCCAACAATAACAGATGTAATGTTTTGATTTGTCAGGACCTGTTGGTTCTGCCATTGTTGCAGGGAACCCATTGCTGGTATTGAGTGGAACTGTCCAACATGAGATGGCAAAGAATGGGGAACACCCTGTTGATGCATGACATATGACGGATGCAAAGCAGTCACTTGTCCAGGTTGAAGGTACCCAAGCAGACTTGAAGGTGCAAGTGGAACACTGGAAATGTGATCCGTCTAAAAATGAACACGAGAATATCAAATGCTATGTACACATCTTTAAAATTGCTTGTTTCACTTCTTATCTAATAATAAAATATCATTCCAAAATGGAGATCCCACAATAGTTTTCCAATGACCAATACTAATAAAATAATGCACGTGCTCATGGATGAGTTCACCAGAGAGGCGTACAGTCCTCCAAAATCAACACAGGTTAGGTGCTATTGGTGGAAAATGGCAAGAATACTTTCTCCATATGGAAGTGCTGCGGGCACATGGAGATGTGGGAAGAGAAAACCACAAAATACTTCTTTATTTGTTGTAACACTATCATTTTAGACGAAGGTTCCATCATCAACAAGAGCATACCATTATTATGCTGACGGGGAAAAAAAAAGTGCCTCTTCAAAATTTCAGCAAACAAACCCATTTTACTCTTCATTCTCTTATTTTACCACCTGTCAAACTCATAAAAGCTAATCTATTTTGAAGAACATAGTATTTCTACCAAAAAGTCGGGCAAAATAAAGAGATGGAACCAATTGCAAAGCAGTAACTTATGTCTAAAAGCATGTAAGCATGGACAAATATAGGGATGCAAAGATTATTTATTTATTTTTTTAATTGGTAATCAAGAAGTTTTATTCATAATAATAGGCAAAGCCCAAGTATACAGGGAATATACATGAGAAGTACCTAGCTATAGTGTACAGCGGAAAGTAAAAAAAAAAAGGATTTGCTATAGTTTATAACAAAACAATTACAGATGTATTTATATTTGAACCTGATCAGGGAAAAAAGAGAACGTCCAAAACCCCCAAAGTGTTAAGATGGGTAAAACCAGTAAACGCATCAAACAATTATGTTCCCTTCTTGATTTTCTTCCACTAATATTTGGGAAGAAAATCTCAAAGCTATACACAATTAATACAAGGCAGTGCCACTTTGGAAGTCAACTGTTGATGTCAACTGACGAGTGGAACACATTGATGATATTAATTGTTTCCAACCATTTCCAAGTAGAGAGCCTCATATAATTGTCAAAATAATTCATCCCAGATCCAGCATAGATGAGAACAAAATATCCCAAAACTGGGGAAGGAGCTTCTTGTGTAAAAGCTTTATTGAACAATAACATGTTTTAAAACCTCAATCCACTTAACGATAGCGAAGTGCAAATCTTGGACCACTTAACCAGGTGAGGATTAGACTCATCGCCAATTTCTCCCCACATGGACCTTGAAGTTTCTGTAAATGTTGGGTTGCTCCCTCAGGCATAGAGAATAAAGGCAAGTAATATGAAGGAAGGCTGGAGAGAGTACTCTTTTAGGCCTCGTTTTTGCAGATGAGATGAAATGAGTTGAGATTAAAAGTAAAAGTTGAATAAAATATTGTTAGAATATATTTTTTTAATATTATTTTTGTTTTGGGATTTGAAAAAGTTAAATTGTTTATTTTATTTTGTGAAAATTTAGAAAAGTTGTAATGATTAGATGAGATTAGATTAAATGAGTTGAGAGGAGTTGTGAAAACAAACGAGGCCTTAATCTGTGCAACACTCACTTTGGACAAGTAAAGCAGCTTCCATCCTGCAAGACGTCATTCCACTTTTCAATAACATCATCCCAAATGGATTTTGCCTTAAAAGATACCCCTAATGGAAGGCCCAAACTTCATAAGAAGTGATTATTAGTGAATTATATTTATTTGAATTAATTCCTATGTTTTATCTATGTATTTCAGGTATAGACAGATTTGCACCGCTGTATAGGATTTATATGATTTGTAATTTGAATATTTAGATTGAGTAGATAATTATGAGAAACAAATCTTATCCAAGATTTGAATCCCTTTAGGATAGGAAGTCAGATTTCGAATTTCTGATTTGTATAATCTATTTTTGGCTATTTAATGAATGAGAAGGAAGAAGATGAGGTATTCAGCCAAAGAAAATTGTTATGGTATCAGAGAAAGGTCAAGAATTCTAGGTTTTTCTGATTCTAAGATTTCGGCTAGGGTTTTTTTTTTTTTTTTTTTTTTTCCTGGTTTCCAGAATCTCGGCTAGGGTTTTTCGGTTTCGAGAATTGCGGCTATTTTTTTCTCTAGTCTCAAGGGTTGCGGCTAGGGTTTCTTGTCTATCATGTCTTCTGAAATTAGAGATTCTCTTCTGGTTCAATTCAATGGAAAGAATTATGCTGCGTGGCCTTTTCAGTTTCAACTATTGGTGAAAGGAAATGAACTTTGGGATCATATTGATGGGAGTAGTGTGCCGCCGAAGGACAAAGATAAGCAGGCTTCTTGGGAAAGCAAGGATGCCCGAGTCATGTCTTGGATTCTTGGATCTGTTGATCCCCATATTATCTTAAATTTACGCTCATTCAAGAATGCTCATGATATGTGGAATCATCTCAAGCGGCTGTATACTAGCTAGGAGATTTCAATTCGAACTAGAGATGTCGAATTTCTCTCAAGGAGCTCTCTCTGTGGAGGAGTTTTATTCTGGTTTTTGTAACTTGTGGGCTGAGTATACAGATATTGTATACACTTCAATTCCAGCAACAAGTTTGGCCGATATTCAAGTTGTTCATGAAGCAAGTATGCGGGCACAGTTTCTTATGAAACTAAGGCCTGAATTTGAATTTATTCGTGCTAATCTGATGAACCGAGATCCTGTGCCTCCACTTGATATGTGTTTGGGAGAGAGATTTCGAGAGGAGCAAAGATTGATGACCCAAACAGCCATGGAACAAGCTACTCCAGCTCCTGTGGCATATGCAGCTCAAGGAAAAACCAAAGGGAGGGATTTGAGCATTACTCAATGCTATAGTTGCAAAGTTTATGGGCATCTCGCTGCAAATTGTTCTACGAAAACTTGCAACTATTGCATGAAGCAAGGACATATTATCAAGGATTGCCCAATACGTCCTCCATGTCGCCAAGAAACTGCCTATTCAGCTGCTGCTGAGGCTACTAGTTTATGGCCAGCTCTACCTTGGCCACTTCCACTCATGTTCCAGCTTCCACTTTTCAAAATCCCACCTCTATTACACCATAAATGGTCCAACAAATGATCATCTCAGCTCTTTCAGCTTTTGGCATTTCAGGTAAAACCAAATCTGCCTCTAAACCTTGGTATTTTGATTCCGGTGCCACCAACCATATGACAAGTACGTCTCACTCTCTTGTTAATGTCTCACAATATGTTGGTCCACTTAAAATTCACATGGCAGATGGTAGTTCCCTACCTATCACTGCCGTAGGTGACATTTCTCCTTCCTTAAATAATGTTTTGGTGTCTCCTTCATTAAATACCAATCTGATTTCTATTGGACAATTAGTTAACAGCAATTGTAGAGTGTCATTTACTTCTTTTGGTTGTCTTGTACAAGATGAGATGACCGGGAAGATGATCGCGAGGAGTCCTAAAGAGGGTCGGCTGTTTCCTTTATGTTTAGATTCAAAATCTGTAGAGTCAAAGTCTTTATCTTCGTTTTCTTGTAATGTTGGTACTTTGAGTGTGAAGGATTGGCATAGGGGTTGTGCCATCCAAATTCTCACATACTTCATAAGTTGTCATCTTCCGGTTTAATTGGCAATAAAGATTTCTATTCTCTTGATCAATTAATTTTGATTGTGATACATGCAAGTTAGCTAAAAGTAAAGTTTTGCCTTTTCTTTCAAAAGGATCTCATGCCATTTGTGCCTTTGATGTTATTCATAGTGATGTGTGGGGTACTGCCCCGATAGAATCTCATGATCATTATAAATATTTTGTGACGTTTATTGATGATTATACTCATTTTACGTGGATTTACTTTCTTCGCACTAAAAATGAAGTATTTCCGGTATTCAAGCATTTCATGGCTTATCTCACAAATCAACTCTCTGCCTCTCTTAAGGTTCTTCGCTCCAATTCAAGAGGAGAATATATATCTAATGAGTTTCAAATGTTCCTCCAAGATCAAGGAATTATTTCTCAATGTTTTTGTCCATATACTCCACAACAAAATGAAGTAGCTGAAAGAAAGAATCGTCATCTTCTTGATATAGTCTGGGCTCTCCTGATTGATTCGGGTGTGCCCTCTCATTTTTGGTGTGAAACTTTGTCTACTGCTGTGTATTTAATTAATAGATTACCTACTCCAGTATTAAACAATGTTTCTCCTTATTCTTTACTATTTGGGCACTCCCCAAACTATTCTCAATTGCACTCATTTGGTTGTGTTTGTTTTGTGCATCTTTCATCTCACGAAAGACACAAACTTTCTGCTCAATCAGTCAAATGTGCCTTTTTAGGGTATAATTCTTTTCAGAAAGGGTTTTGCTTGTTATGATCCTCAGGCTAAACGCATTCGAGTTTCTCGCAACGTGGTGTTCTTTGACAAACAACAATTTTTTCGTGCTCATCTAGACCCTATTCCTCCTAGTTTCTATGTTTTGCCAAATTTTTCAGATAAGGATACAACTTCTACAACAGCTTCCACTCGGTTTAAACCTGGTTGTGTTTACACCAAGCGTAAACCATCTCATCCAACAGTTCTGACCGCTCTTTTTGCCCCTCTGGTAGTTTTTCATCTCATTCTTCTATGTTTGCTACACTTTCTTCTATTGCTATTCCCTCCTCTTATAAGCAAACTATGGAACATGAGTGTTGGAGGAATGGCATGCAAGTAGAAATGGATGCACTAGTGGTCAATGACACTTGGGACATTGTCTCTTGTCCTTCTTCTGTGACACCTATTGATAGTAAGTGGGTGTATTCTATGAAGCTTAGATCAGATGGGTCCCTTGAGAGATATAAAACTCGTTTGGTAGCTTTGGGAAATAGACAAGAATATGGGATTGATTATGACTAGATGTTTGCTCCTGTTGCTAAGATGATAACTTTTCATCTCCTTCTTGCCATTGCTGCTTCTCAGTCTTGGCAATTGCATCAGATGCATGTGAAGAATGTTTTTCTTCATGGTGATTTAAAAGAGAACATTTACATGAAACTTCCTTATGGTATGCCCCTTTTCTCAGCTAATGATATTTGTAAGTTGAAAAGGTTATTGTATGGTCTAAAACAAGCTCCCAGAGCTCGGTTTGAGAAGTTCTGCAATACCTTACTTGAGTATCAATTCACTCGGAGAGCGTATGATGCTTCTTTGTTCCTTCATAAGAGTGATTCTTGTTTTGTTTTTCTGTTGGTCTATGTGGACGATTTAATTATTACTGGATCTGATATTGAATATATTCAAAGGGTTTAGTGCATCTTCATAAGGTCTTTCATATGAAAGATTTGGGACTGTTAACTTATTTCTTGGGGCTAGAAGTTCATAATCACCCACATGGGTTATTTATTAATCAACATAAATACTCTCATGACCTTGTTCAGTTGGCTGGGTTGGGGGAGACTACTTCAGTTGATACTCCTATTGAAGTCAACGTAAAGTATCAGAAGGATGAGGGTGATTTAATTTCTGATCCTACATTATATAGGAAGCTTGTTGGGAGTCTAATCTACCTCACTATCACATGTCCGGATATCTCATATGCTGTCCATATTGTCAGTAAATTTATGGACACTCCTTAGCACTTGCATTTTGTGGTTGTTCATCGTATTATCATATATTTGATTGGGACTCCTAACCGTAAGTTATTTTTTTCTTGCTGGCACTTCTCTACAACTTATGGCTTATAGTGATACTGATTGGGCTAGTTGCCCAAATTCTAGGCATTCTACAACTGGGTGGTGCATCTTTCTTGGAGATTCACTCATCTCCTAGAAATGCAAAAAGTAAGAGCATGTTTCTAAATCCTTTACAGAAGCTGAATATAGAGCTATGTCAACAGCATGCTCTGAGGTGATGTGGTTGCGGGGCATTCTTCAAGAGATGGGTTTTTTGCAAGACAAGCCAACTCCTCTTCATGGTGACAACACATTATTCAAATTGCTGCTAATCCAGTATTTCACGAGTGTACCAAAAATATTGAAGTGGATTGTCACTACATTCGTCAAGCCTATAAGGCTATGTCTATTATTCTTCCTCATATCTCTACGGATCTTCAAGTAGCTGATATATTCACAAAAGCGATGACTAGACAGTGGCATCAATTCCTAGTTAGCAAATCGATGCTAGTAGATACACCAGCATCAATTTGAGAGGGGGTATTAGTGGATTATATTTATTTGAATTATTTCCAATGTTTTATCTATGTATTTCGGGTATAGACAGATTTGTACAGCTGTATAGGATTTATATGACTTGTAATTTGAATATTTAGATTGAGTAGATAAGTATGAGAAACATATCTTATCCAAGATTTGAATCCCTTTAGGATAGGAAGTCAGATTTATAATTTCTATTTTTACATCTTTATTTTACCTGGGCTTGGCCTATTTCTATGATTATAATATCTTTGATTACCTATAAAAAAAAAAAAAAAAAAAGAGAGAGAGAGAGAGATTTCGAATTTCTAATTTGTATAATCTATTTTTGGCTATTTAATGAATGAGAAGGAAGAAGGGGAGGTATTCGACAAAAGAAAATCGTTAGTGATGACACCCATAGCCAAGAATATGTGCCAACCCGCCAATGTTATCCACTACTCCAACCAGTGTTCAAATTGATTTCCAATCTTGAAACAACCTCAAAACATAAAAATAAATTTCTCAAACGATGGATATGCTCCTGGCTGGACTTGCAAAAGACAAATGTATCATCAACAAACAAGAGCAATACTAGGTACAGTCCCCATTTGGAGACGGCAATGCAAGCCTAGACTATTTTTAACTTTAAAATTTTTTAAAATTACAAAATTATCCCTCTTAAAATGATGTTTTCTCTCATTTAATAATGTGCCTACACATGCAGTCCCCACTTGAGGACTGCAAATAGAATTTCTCATCAAACAAAGCGCACACTTCATTATTTCTAGTCCCCAT
Organism: Juglans regia; assembly: GCF_001411555.2. Classification (NCBI taxonomy): domain Eukaryota; kingdom Viridiplantae; phylum Streptophyta; class Magnoliopsida; order Fagales; family Juglandaceae; genus Juglans; species Juglans regia. The sequence goes on from NC_049916.1 coordinate 6,290,539, forward strand.
AGAAACCTGATTAAAGACATCTATTTTCAGAAGCTAACAACATTCTACTCAATGTCTCCACAACAAAAAGCAACCTAGATCAAGGATCCCATGTCACAATTGGAATTGCAGTTTCTAAGAATTTTTTTTTGATAAATAAATAAATTGTATTGATCAAAGAAAGGTAAAGCCAGTACACAACTCTGATGCCCTAACTAGGTAGGCACATTAGAGGCAAGAAAATCATGAAGGGTCATGCCATTAAAATCCACAGCAATAGCCCAACTACATAGAGTTCTAAAAAATAAAACTTTAAGCTCATCCGACGATCTTTCCTGGCCTTCAAAAGTCCGCTCATTCCGCTCTTGCCATAAGCACCACATAATGCAAAGAGGGATCATCTTCCAAATTGCTTTAATTGGTTGTCTGCCTCTTATGTTTGACCAACTAGCCATAGCTGCCACCACGGTCTTTGGCATAACCCAGGCCATATCCAATCGAGCGAATATCTCATTCCAGAGAATCCTTGTTGTATCACAATGCAGGAGGAGATGCTCTACCGACTCTCCCCCTCCTCTACACATGCAACACCAGTCTGCAATAATAATCCTCATTTTCTTCAAGTTATCAGTGGTGAGTATTTTACCCAAAGAAGCAGTTCATACAAAGAAAGAAACTTTAGGAGGTGCCTTGTGTCTCCAGATCTTTCTCCTGGGGAACTGAGTATTAGACTCTTGAGAAAGGGCCTTATAGAAAGAACGAACGGAAAAAGTACCTTTGCCTGCTAGAGTCCACCACATAACATCCTCTTGCCACCTGTTTTGTCTAATAGAATATATGAGGCCACAGAAATCTTCAAGGGTGCTTATTTCCCAATCTTGTGCCGCCCTACTAAAATTAATGTTCCAAAGGATCTGTTCCCCCGATATCTCCATAACTTCCACCACTGAAGCATCCTTAGCACTTGCAATTTGGAAAAGAGAAGGATACAAATCTTGTAAAGCCCTATTGCCAAACCAAACGTCTCTCCAGAATTTGATCCTCCAGCCCACACCCAACTGAAACTTAACATAACGGCTAAACAAACCCCCATCCTCTTCTTATGTATTTCCACAAACCAACTCCATATGCCCCCCTGACTTCTCTAGAATACCAATCCTCCCATAAGCTACCATATTTATTCTCAATCACCAATTTCCATAAACTGTCTGGGTCCTTGGCAAATCTCCACAGCCACTTGCCTAATAACGCTCGATTAAATACCCTTAGATTTCTAACCCCCAAACCTCCACCAGAGAGAGGATGACAGACCTACTCCCACTTTACCAGGTGAAACTTGAACTCCTCCCCCATACCCCCCTACAAGAAATCACGCTGGAGCTTCTCAATACGGTTCGCCACACTAGCTAGTATTGGGAAAAGAGAGAAAAAATAAGTAGGTAGGTTTGAAAGTGTACTCTTTATCAAGGTAATCCTTCCACCTTTCGACAAGTACATTCTCTTCAACCCCGCCAATCTCCACTCTATTTTCTCGATCACTGTATCCCACACCGAAGGCGCCCTCGATGCACTCCCCAACGGAAGTCCCAGGTAGGTCATAGGAAAGGAGGTTATCTTGCACCCCAATGTTTGAGCCAACTGGCGTATGTTAGAGACTTCCCCCATTGGCACCAATTTGATTTCTCCCAGTTCACCTTCAAACCAAAAACTGCCTCAAAGCAAAAGAGTAAGGCCTTTAGAACTTGCATCTGGTTTTGCTTTGCTTCACACATAATAAGTGTCATCTGCAAGCAGTAAATGATAAATATTAATAGTACCCCTATCCGAGGTTCCAATCGGGACTCCGTTTAGAAAGCAATTTGCAACCATAGCCGAGAGCATCCTACTCAGGGCCTCCATAACTATGACAAACAACAAGGGTGACAACGGATCCCCTTGTCTCAAACCGCAAGAGCTATGAAAAAAAACCCACTAAACATCCATTTACCAACAAGAGAACTTTGCCGTAGCTATGCACCACTGGATCCACTCCCTCCATCGCTCCCCAAAACCACACCTCCTAAGCAAATGAAGCAGGAAATTCCAGTTGACATGGTCATATGCCTTCTCCATATCAAGTTTGCACATAATTCCTTTGTTCCCAACTTTCAGACTACTATCAAGGCATTCATTGGCTATTAGCACCGCATCCAGGATCTGCCTACCTTTTACAAAGGCGTTTTGAGGTTTCGTAACAATCTTACCCATCATCTTGCTCAGTCTATTCGCAAGCACTTTAGAGATTATCTTATACACCCCATGCACTAAACTAATAGGCCGAAACTCCTTGATCTCCGAAGCCCCCACCTTCTTAGGTATCAATGCAAGGAAAGTATGTCAAGACTTTTTTCTAATTTTCCAGCCAAGAAAAACTCCTTAACCACCTTCATGAGGTCCTCCTTTAGCACTTCCCAACAATCTTGGAAGAACCCCATAGAGAAACCATCTGGTCCTGGAGTCTTGTCTTGGCCATTTTCCTCACTACTTCATAAACCTCTATCTCCTCAAACTCCCTTTCCAAGCATATCACATCGCTCGACCCGATGGTATCAAAGACCATCCCATTCAATGGAGGCCGCTATCCCACTTGCTCCGTTAGTAGGTTCTCGTAGAAGTTAACAACATGATTCTGAATTATCTGCTCATCTCTACACTCCACACCATCGATTTTCAACATCACAATGTTGTTATTTCTCCTATGCGAGTTTGCAATTCTGTGAAAGAAACTTGTGCTTCGGCCTCCTTCCCGTAACCACAAAGCCCTGGACTTTTGGCGCCAAGACATCTCTTCTAGTAATATCATCCTCTCCACATATGCGACCAGCACAGATTTCCAATCTTGTTCTTCCTGGGTAAGTGGCTGAACCTCTTGAAGCCTCTCTATCGCTTGAATTTCCGGCAGCTTTATTTTTTTGTTTTCCCCTATATTGCCAAAAGACTCCAAGTTTCATACTTTAAGGTCTCTTTTAAGTGCTTTCAATTTACCCGAAAAAATGAAACTGGGAGTACCTTGGAACTGATAGGAAGACCACCACTGTTTGACCCTATCTACAAACCCTTCCGATTTTAACCACATGTTCTCGAATTTAAAAGGGTGACGACCATTACGAACTCCTCCACAATCAAGCAAAATAGGCCAATGATCTGATCCAATACGGGGCATAAGCTTTTGCCAAATATCCGGGAAATGACTTTCCCATTCTAGTGAAATTAAGAACCGATCCAGTCGAGACCATGACTGGTTGTTAGACCAAGTAGCGGTACCCCTAGCTAGTGGCAAATCTATTAAGTTCAGGTCAAAGATACACTCCGAGATCTCCTCCATAGCTGGCCGCAATCTTCGACTTCTAGAAACTTTGCTTGGGAATCTTACAACATTAAAGTCTCCCCCTATACACCACGGGAGTTCCCACCAGTTACGGACCCCCGCTAGCTTTTCCCATAGCAATCTTCGATCTATATCTAAGTTGGGACCATAAAACACCTACAAAAGCCCACAAAAAGTTATCGGAGACACACTTAAACGAGCAAGCTATCGTATTGCCCAATAAAATCCTCCACCTTCTCCACCACCCGCCGATCCCACATCACCACAACCCCTCCCACCGCCCCATTAGAGGCCAAGAACACCCAACCACATGTATTCCACTCCATAAACTCCGTATAATTCTCCTATTAATCATTTTCAATTTTGTCTCTTGCAAGCATACAATATCAGCCTTCCACTCCCGAAGCACATTCCTAATCTGTAGACGTTTATTGATCTCATTTAGTCCACGGACATTCCACGACATTATCTTGGACTTCATTGAAGAATGGCCAGCCCCTTCCCTTTCCCCCTGCCCCTGCTAGAACTACCCTTCGTATTCATCAACCAAGTCCATTTTTTGAGTTCCCTATGCATCTTCGATTCACCTTTAGTTTTTTGTTTATCTCCCGCTTCAATTGCTGTGAACAAAGCCATAAATTGATCCTCATATCCAACACACTCAATCCCCACAAATTTTTGGATCTCTTTCACTTTATGAAAGACCCAATCTGAAACATTCGGTTGAGCCAGGAAACAAAAATTCAACAGGACAGGGTCCTCCATTCTACTACTCTGAATTCCGTGATTTTCGCCGTCCAAAGAAATATCATCCAACCCCAACTCTAAATTATGAGCGGGTACCATTTATCAACACTAGAAATTGCACCAAAGAAACATATTAAGCTATCCACCCACAGCATCTCTCCCAAAAGCCACATCTCCTTAATAAATACAACAAAAAGTCCCAATTCACATGGTCATATGCCTATTCCAAGTCCAGTTTGCAGAGCAGCCCCGGAATCCTTGATTTGATTATGCTGCTATCAAGATATTCATTGGCTATCAGAACTAAATCTGCTATCTATAGCCACTTGTTAAAAGCATTCTGAGAACAGGAAATAATCTTTGCCAACATCAGTTTTAATCAATTAGCTTGGACTTTGTTGGAGATAATTTTATACACTTCCAACTAGGCTGATAGGATCATCACCTTAGCTACCTTTGAATAAGGGAAATAAAGGTAGCAGTGAGACACTTCTCAAACTTTCCACAAGCATTAGGAATACATTCATCAAATCTCTCTTGAAAATGCCCCAACAAGACTGAAAGAAAGTGAGTGAGGAACCATAAGGGTCCGAGGCCTTGTCACCACCTCGAATACCTCATTCTGCTCAAAGCATGCTCCAACCACCTCTCATCCTCCTCACCAATAGAATCAAAACTAAGACCATCAAAACAGGACCAGGGCCACCAAGAGAGCTGTTTTGAGTAGAGTCAGGCCCATTAATAAGTAGTGTGTCAATTACATAGTTGCATAGTTACCACGAGTTGAGCTGACCATTCAATGAAATGTATTCTTGTCTCCCTCCTTGAGCCAATGAGCACTCGATTTTTGTCTCTAACTTTTTCCTCCAAAAGGATAACCCTTTCCAGTTCACTAGAGACTTCATCCCTTCTTATCAAATTAGCTTCACAAAAATGACATTCTTCTGCAACCATATCCAACTCTTTGAGTTCATCCATAAAGTGTCACTTCCTCTCCCCAACATGGCCAAACATCTCGTAAATCAGCACGCCCAACTTCAATGCTTTTAATTTGCAACCCAAGACAACTGGGTGATCCCAAAAGCTATAGGACCTCCACCATTGTCCCACCCTATCCACAACTTTTAGTTCTGAATAGCCCTTCTTGACCCCTAAAGAACTGATGAAAGCTTCTCCAGTCCCAAAAAATTTGAAAAGCACCAGACTAGAATATAGAAAGAAAAATCTGGAAGTTTTTCTCAAATTTCAAAATTTGATCTCATGCGTGAAAAAATGAAATTTTTCTAAAAATATAGAAATTTGGCTGCCAAAAAACTCATCATGTTTTAGATTTCTGTTAAAGGTGTACAAAAGGTCAAATCTTATTTGATTTTTGTCTATACTATGTTGCTTTGATGGTTAGAGAAATTTAAAAGAATTCATTGCTTTTGCACTTATTAATAAAGGTTTATTACTTATAGAGAAATATTACTTTTATATTGATAATTCAGTTAAAAGTAATAATAAAAAATATTGATAATTCAGAATTTTAATAAATGGAGATATTATATTGTAATAGTTTTAGTCCACCCCCTCCCTCCCCCCAAAAAAAAACAACATAATTCTAGTTTCATGCGAGAGTAATACAATAAAAGCATACAAGTAGACATAGATTATAAACTAGAAAAATGTCACGAGATGGATAATTATAGAAAGCAAAATCAAACGGGATACAAAAGATTATTGCTTTGTTATTATTCTGTGTGGGATTTATTGGATTATGCCTGTCATTAGGGTTATTGGGATGTTGGGGAATTATTTCCATATAAAAGACTTTATTTTTTGAAATCCCTGCTTGACTGGATGAAGACTCAGCAATCTTAATCATTTCTCTTCCATGAAATTCTTATACCTTTTTTTCAGAACTTTGTTTTCTTTTTCTTTTCTATATCTATTGTACCACTACACCATTTTTTATATTTTAAGAAACTTCTACCAAGTATAAGGGAAGGTCATCCACTCCGCATATCAAATATCAATGGTTCTGCCCATGGGACTTCCTACCATAGCTTATGCAGAATATGATATATTTAAAAAGCTCCACTGTTTATATCAATTAACGGCTATAAAAGAAGTACAATTTACCTGGGTTGAAGGATTGCCAGACGAAGCAAAAGATGAAGCACTGCCTGAATTCCCACTAGAAAGGACACCAGAATTTCCACCCGATGTACCACCTCCATCTGCATCTCGTTGGTTTCCATTGCCCTGACCAAACTGAGACACATCCTTTGAATTTTTTTGGGACAAACCAGACTCATCACTGTAAGTTCCACTCCTTTCTCGTGCATCAGTCAGCTCAAGTTGGAGCTGTTGTATTGTATGCAGATGAATTCTTTCCATCTCTGCAAACTAACACCAAAAACCCAAAGACCAACAATAATCAAAATATGATCTATCCTCTATGCTTAACACAGAAATTAGAAACTTAAAATCATCAAAACACAGATTTATATTGGAAGATATAAAACCACATTGTATTGCTTCTAGTGCAGCTTGTATTATTCAACGCCACAAACCTTAAGTATTGCCCAAAATATACTGATAGTTAACGAAAAGTCAAATGCGCAATCACAGATTCAATTTAAGTCAATAAGAAAAAGCATATAATACATACTTATGCCCACATGTATATTTACATACAAGACCTGTCCTTGACAACCCAAAGACGTTACACTTTGAACTGTTCCAAATACACCCAAAATTCAGCAAGTCCAACAGGTGCAAAATAGAATCCAAAGCAAGCTAACCTGTCTTTGACAACCGAGCCACAGCTGGTTATATTGTTCAGTACGTTCACGCAGTTCAGCTTGTAACGAGTGATTCGTAGTTGATTGCAAGACATCCATCTCCTGAACACGAGCAATCCAGGCTTGGGTTTCTCTCAATTGTTCATCTTTATAAATAAGGGTTTCTTGAGCAACCCTATGCTGAAGAATGATAGGATCATTATCAGGCAATGAACTTCCTAATTGCATAAGATCTTGGATTTTCAATTATCACTTCAATGGAATAACCCAAGTAAACCATAAACAAACCTGGTCTTGCAACTCAATAAGCTGCCTCTCTTTTTCTTGAAAATGCTCCTGAAGGTCATGAATCTGTTTAATATGTTGGGCTCTTTCGGCCTCAGAGTGATCACGCTCTCTTCTGCAAAAAGAAGCAAGGCATCAGAATTTGTTCAAAAGGTCCAGATCTCTCACTTTCAAAATTGTATGAAGTAGTACAGAGTTGCAAAATATCAACACAGCCATTTAAATCATACTAAAGGTTTGAAGAAAAGGGGCTAGAGCATAAATATGGGTGCTACACACAAATTCACACCTGAATGATGCTAGTTCTTTATCTTGTTCTCTGAAGCGGTCCTCTTTAGCCCACGCCTGCCCAGTCAATTAAAGGGAAGTAATCAAGAATTTATATAACACCTTACCCAAAGGAAGAAAGAACATATAAAAAACAATCAAGCACTCAACAAACCACTTCATTATCCAATTTAATTGCATGAACCTCCCTATCTTTCTCTTCCATCATCCTTTCCAACTCGTGTATGGCCTTTTCCCTTTCACGCAGTTGCTCCTGCCCAAATAACAAATTTAGAACTGCGTGAGGATGGCCAATAGTAGCCTATTCATAAACCTGCTACTAGAGATCAATGCCTGACTCAACATGTAACTTCGATAAAATACGTTGCTTTGAAGCTCGGAATACTTCCCCCATATAGCTCTGCCCGCAAATCTGGTCATTCCTATCTTCTTATAATATTGATAAATGATTACATGAATTGCTTAGCATTATTTTCTACAACTACTTATAACAAGAAAAGTTCCCTTTATCAAGCTGTGCTCCAAAAACACTTCTATTATAAACCTATTATGACATAAATTGAACTACAACATAAACCTGAAGCTTGGCAGCAGAAATAGCATGCTCTTTGATCTGAGCATCAAAGTTGCTTTGCATTCCCATCATCTCAGATCTTGCAACTATTTGAGCTCTAAGTTCAATCTCCGCCCGTTGCAATTCCTCTCTTTGTCTAGCAACATTATGAAGTCTTTGCAGCAAAAGTTCATCATCTAAGCTACCGTTCACTGTGATTGAACAGAAGTCAACATCAAGTGGCTCTCGTCCCTGCTGCACCTTGATAGAACACCAAAACATCTTCATTTTAAATAACTCCTTATCATTAAAGGTATTTCCACAAATCAGAATCCTTACCTCATATATAGTTCTCTCATCTGTCTGTGCCAATTTCGATCGTTCCAAATCCTAGGCATCAGAAAAAATGCCTCATTAATGAACAAAATTTCAAATACAAAACCTGCTAAAAGAATAAATAAATAAAAACCAAATCTCAAACCTTGATGTCAAAATTCAGTCCCTACAGTTCAATTTGACTACTAGATGGTGTAGGAACTGGGACAAGATAGATAGATTTCACATCTCTGACTATTTTTTTTTTTTTTTATGTCGGGGAATCTCTCCAAGGCAAGGCCCTTCAGACCCACCCCTACAGAGTAAGCCCCAGTCCCGTGCACCGCACCCTCGGAAGTTTTCCTATACAAAATTGGTTAAATCGTTGGTTTTTCACCAAGTTGTGTAGCCCCAAATGATTGTTTGCACCCATGAAGTGTTGAACCTTGGACCTTGAAGGGAGTGATACCCCAAGACCAAGGCCTTCACCACTTGGCCCAACCTCTTGGGGTTAAACTGAAGGATATGTTTTACCCAGGTAAATTGAAGGATATGTTTTCTTTATCTGTTTGCCCATTTTCCAAGATTATATAGATATAGGCAAAAACATTGTTGTTTTATTTCCCAAGAATTTTTTTTAAAAGGACTCGAGTCAACTAAATGAAAATCCAAAAATTTAAGCTCGGTGACCAAGGTGCCTCCTAAATGACAAAGAAAACACAAAGTTCCCCATTTCTTTTATTTTCCTATGTTACCTCGAGACCATTTTCCTAAGACTCTACTCGTCCTTTTCCCATGTTTCCCTGTAGTTTTAACAATTATAGTCCAGAATACTTTTTCAATTAATGCACCATCTAACAACGATGTTCCATTAGATAAAAGAAAACATGTATTTTAATTAGATGAAACCAAACTACTAGATCCCTAAAGCTTTCAAGCTTTCACCTAACAAAAGACTTATATAATGAGTAAAAAGAAAATCACGAGGTAAAATGAAAATTATATATATGATTGCTTTCTGCGAGTTCAAGTTTGATCAACCCTTTTTGGATGATGAGGAACCCAAAGACCTTACAAATCCAACATGTATTTTACCCAATTAAATCTCTGACCCATCTAATGCAACCAAATCACTCAAATCAGGTAAATCATTGTCTTTTTACTGATGGGGCGTGGCCCAAGAAATTATTTGCACCCAAGAGTTTGAACCTTAGACCTAGGGAGCATACCTCAAACACTAAAGGCTCTTACCACTTGAGCCCAACTAACATTATAATAAAAATCAAGCACAGAAACGTTACGCTGCTCATGATGAAGCAGCAAAACTAATAGTAAAAGCTGAAACCCAGAAATTTCTCTCTCTTTCTTCTCTTTGCCACATTCCCTCCTCCACCAAACCAATATTTTCATTACAGCGGAATTGTGATAGAGATATTTTAACTAGTATGCACAATGATTTTCGCTATTAACCCACACAAATCATCGAACTTCCCATGTTTGGCAGCTAAGAAAACCACTGGGAATAAATTTAGCATGTAGAGAAACACGGGTAGCTAACAAAAAAAAAAAAGGGAACCCATAAACCCTTAATGGAGCTGCTGAGAAAATTAATTTGTTTCAAGTATCGCAAGCAAAGGTGTCTAATCCATAATCATAACGACTAAACGACTAAATTCGAATTTAAGTTTTTTTTTTCCTTTTCCCAAAATTTCTCAGAAACCAAACAAGCCCCAATGCCACATTCTTCTCTAACTAGACCAGTACCTCATCCCCAGCGTTTCGATGTTCCGAAACGGCGCGCCACTCTTTGCGGGATGAAGGAGACGACGATGGTGGCTGCATCGAGAGAGAACCACCACGCGTGGTAGCGGAGGCGGCGACCAAGGCCGGGACCTCCATTGAAATCGAAAGTTCCGACACCGCCCCAACTCTGTCTTTCTGTCTCTCTCTCGCGCGCGCGCACTCAGAGAGAAATTCCTAGGTTTTGACAGGAACCAAAGAAAACCCTAGAATTTGAGAAATTAACGATGGAGGTGCTTTTTTTTTTGTTTTTTTTTTTTACAAGTAACGATGGAGGTGCTCAAGCAATAGTAAAATGGAACTGAAATCGAAACTACAAGGAGGGTGGTGCAGATTTTGGGTGGCAGAGATTGGGAAGGTTTTGGGATTGGGGGATTTTAAAGGGGTGGGAGTGTAATTAGCGAAGAGTGTGAAGAGAGAGAGAGAGAGAGAGAGAGGTGATTGGGTGCGAAAAACTTCGACCGGAAGGAGCCTCCCGCCATATATAGGCAAACTTCGTCTCTAAGCTCACGCATTTTGCACCCACTAATCACTATTGTATATAGTTACGAGAAGTCTAACATTTTTGTCAGTTAGTTGTGCAAAAATCTGTCCCATCGAGGAATTATAAAATGTGATATAAATAAATTAAATAAAAAAAATTATTAATTTAATAATATTTTATTATTATATAAAAATAAATAATTAATTTAATATAAATATTAAATTTAAATAAAATAGATAAATATAAAAATATGATATTAATTAAATTTTAAAGATGAATTTAATCAATTCAATAAAAATGCTTTTGGTTGTGCAAAAATCCGTCCCATCGACTTGGAGTTCGACTCTGCACTGTTGGAGTTGGAGCTCCAACAAAAACACGGCTAGAGTCAAATTTCTTCCGGAAAATTTGATCGAAATGGGAGCGGATAATTTTTATGACCGACACAAAGAAGATTTTAATAGTAAATTGAGTTAAAATGAAATGAAATTAGAGTTAAAAATTAAATAAAATATTATTTTTATTTTAAAATTTAAAAAAATTAAAATTTTTATTATATATATTATTTAAAAATTTAAAAAAATTATAATAATTAGAGAATGTGAGATAAAATAAGTTGAAAGTGTCCCATTATCCAAACCACCCTAACTCTGCTTAGGCATTCAAACTCCAACACCATTAATCATATATAACACCATTTTTTTTTTTAGAAAAATCAAATAGTTTTATTTCTCAATCAAACGAATTAAATCATCTCATTGAATACAATGAGATGAATATAAGTAGGAATTTCTTCCAAATCATATAAGTCTTCATGCAACATCAGTGCATTACAAGCTAAGCTATGGGCAACCTTATTGGCATCTCTCTTGACATGATTAGTAGACCACAAAGCAAATGAATTGAGAATATTTTTAGCATCTTCAATCAACACATCCCTTTGACTCCAAGCCTGCATCTCTCTTTGACCCCTTTGGCTTCTTAATCTTGGGAATAAGTGTGATAAAAGTGTCATTAACACCTTTTAAAGAACCACCATGATTGAGCACTTGAAGAACAAACCTACATACTTCTTTACCAATAGTCTCCAAGTTAGATTGGTAGAAATAAGTTGGAAAGCCATTAGGCCCAGGGGAACTTAATAAATTCATTTGAAAAATAGCTTCTTTGACTTCCGTTTCAGAGAATTGCATCAAAAGCCTAGAGTTCATTGCATCTGTAACCTTAGAGTTCATGCTTGAGATATAACTATCAATAGCAGTTGGGTTAGAGGAAGTAAACAAATTGGAGAAGAAATCAAAGCATAGATCACCAATCATATTCTGATCATTAATCACATGCCCATGATGATCATGCAACTGCCAGGTGGAATTAGTTTTTCTTCTTTGTGATGCATACATGTGGTAGAAAGTGGTGTTTCTATCCCCATGTTGCAACCAGTGTTGTTTAGCATATTGCTTCCACTTGAGATCCTCTTCAGCTAAGTGCAGTTCTACATCTTCTTGGTGTTGCTGAACACTGCTGATATGGTCTCCATCACCAACATTCTAAAGTTCTGTCATTCTCCTCAGTATCCTCTTGATGTGTATTGGGGTCTGCTTGTTGGTAGCTAAATTCCACTTCTGAAGAGCCCTTTGACAGTTAAAAATATTGTTTCTGATCACTACATCTGCTGAACCGCCAATAGCCACCTGTCTCCATGCTTCTTGGATAATGGTTGAGCATTCCTCCCTTAAAGCCCAAGAGGCTTCATATCTAAAAATGTACTTTTTCCTACAAGCCCTCATCTCATTACTAAGCTGGGTCAAATGGAGTGGATAATGATCTGATTTGATTATAGGTAAAACATGACAGATGTTGTTGGGGAAAAGTTGTTGTCACCCTGGATTGGCCATAGCTCGATCAAGGCTCTCTTTTGTGAACTTTGTTCCTGGTCTATTATTAGACCAAGTAAACTTCTGACCCTTTGTAGGTAAGTCAATCAAAGAATAGAGTTCAATGATCTCTCTAAACTTTTCCATCTGCTTTTAAGTTCTTGATTCTGCTCCCACTTTTTCACTTTGGCAAGTGATTTCATTGAAATCTCTCACATAGACCCATGGGATAGAGATGCCATCTTTAAGAAATCTCAGTAAATTCCAGCTGCTCTCCCTCTTAAAGGTTTTAGGATGTACATAGAAACCACTAAACATCCACTTCTGATTAGTGTGTTTATCCATAATAACAACACTAATATGCCATTGTGTGAAGATACAAATCTGAACATCAAACTCTTCCCCCCACAAAAGAGCTAGACCACCACTACTACCGTGACTCTCCACTGTCAAACACCCATCAAACTTCAGTCTAACTTTAATGTCTTCCATTTTTTTCTTTATTGCATTTTGTTTCTATAAAAAAAAACCAGACTAGGAGGACACTTTTCCTTAATCTATTGATTAAGGATTCCCTTGGCAGTTCCAACTTAGGATACTCATTGATACTGGTAGGGCTGGTTACGCCTCTGCCATTAAACCAGGACTGTGCACTTCCACACAAGTAGCATTATTTTGTCTCTTTAATTCATGCCTCTCCCCAAGGACCTCCCTCATCTCAACATTTTGACCACCTGTAGTGAGAGATATGCTTCTCTTCTGAGCACCACTCTAACAACTAGGCTTAGACGTTAGGGATATCTATTTTTTCCTAGCTCTTCCTCTTCCACTTAGTCTCTTTCTTGTGGTGCATCTCCATCTTGTTGTTATTAGCCAAAAGGATCATATCTTATGTCTGTAAGTGCTACTGATCATTATTAATCTTAATGGCCCCCATATAGTCCATCTTTTGTGCAGGAGAATGTTTTCGAATAGTAATGACATCATCTGTGCTAGCAGGGATAGTAATATCGTGCTTACTCTCAACTTGATTCAGTGGTCCCCCACAGCATCTAGTATCATCGACAACATCAATTACCATAATAGTTTCTCCTAATCCCTCGGTCCTTCCCAAAAATGAGCCGGCATATTCCTCCTGATCCCTCAATCCTTCCCAAAAATGAGCCGGCATAGTCCTGAGATGGCTCCTCTAAATGATATCTTCTATCCAAAGATAGCCCTTGACCCTTTGATTGCTCCATATTTTCTGGAAGGGAACTTTCCAAAAAAACCTTTTTCCTTCTATCACCACCCTGTGATTCAGCCTCCTCTCTCGACTGACTTGAGACCTTTCCAACCTTGGCTTTGTTTCCCTTTACAACTTCATCTTCAACCTGTGGATCTGAGGATCGAGAAGCTGACTGATCCCTCCCATTATTGCTTTGATGATGAGTTTTAGCAACTACCTTTTGAGTAGGAGCTTGAAGCCAAGCACCATGTTGGCTTTGTAAGCTATTATGCATGGATCTTTGACTAGAGGATTGTTCACACCCATTTGCACCATGTTTAATAATACCACACCTAAAACGCAAATTAGGAAGTCTTTCATACTTAAAAGAAACCCAGCACTTGTTACCTTGCAAGGTAAGGAGAATTCCTCACATTAGCAGCTCAGTAATGTCAGTAATAACTTTGATTCTGAGATAAGGATCCCATCCAATGCCATCCTCATCAGCATCCACCCCCTCCACCACACCAATCATGCCCCCGATTTGTTGCCCAACCTCCTTTGTCATTCGTCCAAGAGGGATGTTGTGGAATTGAATCCATATTGGTTCCTTGGTGAAGGATAAATCTTTTGGTGCAGCAAAGCCATCAAAGTTATTCAGACAAAGTAAATCACGATCAAAGGTCCAAGGTCTACCTTTCTTCACTTTCTGGATGTCTTGCTCATATTGAAATTCAATTATATATAAACTATCACCAACTTCCTTGAACTGGATTCTCCCCCTTGGCTTTCATATCGTCTGCATGGTTGTCTTAAAAGTTTCGAAGTTTACATTTTTCTCGGCTCCGATGAGACCAATGAGACAACTTTCCACGTCTTGTTGTCAAACTCTCCCTTGTGATTTCAACCTCTAATGCAGTTTGTTCCTTCTTAGTTAAGCAAAGGTCATCCCACTTCTCTATAATCGCGTCCGCCATTTGCACCAGCACCTCGTCTATGATCTAGAAAACAATAAGAAAAGAGTAAGAAAAGAAAACCTGCACTCCTCCTCAGATAAAACTAGGAGACCTATCTTGCCTAGAGCAAAAAACCTCCTCAGCCCATGCTAGAATATATATTAACACTAGATAATTATTTTATATGGTAATCATATATAACTAGATATATTAACAGTAAGAATGGTAGCTGTTAATAAATAGCCATGTACTATTATTTATTTATAATATATATATATATAGTAATCTAGTATATGTACTAACTAGATTAATATTAGATGTATGCTATATAGTTTATATTAAAAGTATACTATTATTTTATGCATAGTTATATCATAATACTTAATTGTTTATATTATAATTAATTAATAGTTCCACAACCATCAGCATATACTCATAAACTATTAACTGGATTTGTACATTTTTCATTATCCAATTTCATGCATCTTGGATTGTATCATTATAGCTTATAAGCTTAATACTTTATTCATATTATAATCATGATATAACTATTAACTTAATATTTTACTCGTATCGATACTATAATTTATATATATAGTACTTCATTTATGTCTACGTATTACTTCATGATGTAAAAAATATTACCATTAGATAAAGAACAAAAAATATTACTTTTAGAGAACAGACAAAAACCATTATCGTTTAAGATTTAATCATTACAAAATAATACCATTGGAAAAGACAAATTTTGATTAAAAAAAATTATATTAGTTTTAAAACCATAATAATTTTGAAACTATTATTGTATCCGCAAAAAAATAATTAGACTTTGTGTTTAAAATATTCACTAGAAAGTGATATTTCAAAATATAAGGAAAAAATCAAAGAATGAGAAGTTAAGATTGTAAAGAGAAGTGAGAGAAAAATAATATTTTAATAGAATAGAGAAAGAATATATAATTGGATATATGAGGTTTTTAAAATATAAATAAAATTTTGGAGAAAATTTTGGAAAAGATGATTTTTAGCCCAAATTTAAGAAAAATTATAAGAAATCCGATGTGATTGCTCTAATTATACACTACTTTTTTTTTTTAATCATGAATATCATAAACACGTGATATCCATGATAAAAACATGATGATTGGATTGATCTACCTCCGATTAAATTTGGGCCAAACTTTTGGATTCCAACACAAACAGTATCGGTGCACACCCTACATACATAGAAAATGGGAAGTTTCCAAGAGAAATAAATCATGCTGTCTATCTATGTTGGTCGTTATACTTGAACTACTATAGATTGAAAGAAAAATCCAAAATCCAAAATTCAAAGCGCTAAGAGATGCAAAGAAAGTGATCACAAAGACGACAGGAACAAATGCTGGGATTGGCATTGGAGTCTCCATTGTTATAGCTTTTTGCACGACAGATATGTTCACTAAAGATTGAAAGAAAAATCCTAGTGTTATAGCTTTTTGCACCAAAGTGGTTGAGGGGGTGAGATGAGAATTTTGTATTTTATTTTAAAGTTTAAAAAAGTTTAAAATATTATGTTTTAATATTATTATTGTGTTAAGATTTGAAAAAATTGAATTGAGATTTGAAAAAGTTAAATTATTTATTATATTTTGTATAGAGATTTGAAAAAAGGTGTAATGATGATATGAGATGAGATGAGAATTTTGTGTCTCATCCCATCCCCCAAACCTGCGTGTTAGAATATTATTTTTAATATTACTATTGTTTTGGGATTTGAAAAAGTTAAACTGTTTATTATATTTTGTGTAGGAATTTAAAAAAGTTATAACAATTAGATGAGATGATATGAAATCATTTTTGTATCCAAATGAAACTAAGAAGAAACTAGTTTTGGAATCTTTCACGACCACCTAATCAGATGGATTTTAAGAAGAAGCTGCAATGTTGTTTGGAGTAGAATCATTGAATTCAAATATGATAATCGACTATCAGTTTATAACTTTCCAAGATGACAAAGACACCAAAAACCAATATTTGCTAAGATACAAGTGGAAGTGTGGAGACTTCCATTTTTTTTTTTTTTGAGTAAACGGGTGTTAACCTTCATTAAGAAATGACTTACAAAGTTGATTTGAAAAATAAATCAATTACAATCGTTAATATCTTCCCAGTACACTTTCGTGACTGACATGGTCTAGTCCAGACAATAAATCTCTAAAGACCTAGATCTTTAGAGAAAATACCACATCTGTCCACGACAAAGATTACAAAGCCCCATACCCCATCTAAGCAAGGTAGGGTATACCAAACCCCAACAACCCCGTCAACGCGGAGGGGGGGACTAATACTCCATTCGGACCAAAGTCCGAAGGTACTAATTTTTTAAAGATTTTTATTAACCTAGAAACTACATTACACAAAGAAAACTACAAAGAAAAACACTACAACAAAAGAAAACGGAACACAGAGGCTGTTGTGGCGCGTGCAGTACACACGCCACTCTGAGAAGGGAACCACCAGTCGACCTTGGAGATTCCGGACTCACAGACTCCAGAAATGCCGTGCGTGGTGTTGGCAGAGGGCTCCCGGGCGGTGCGTGAAGGCCACACGCCAAACGACACCGAAACTTCGAGCCGCGCATGCGGGCTACTCGTCGCTCCGTTTGGTGCCGCATTTGGTGGTCTTTAAGATCGGCGGCAGGGCATCACCATGGCGGGGCGCGTGCTGGCCTGTGGCGGCGGGAAGACCCAGATCGGCGATTCACTCTTATTTCGCCTGAAAATATACAAAAATACAAAACAAAAACTACATAGAAGAGAAGGGATGGAAGAGGAGGAGGAGGGAGGGAGGGGAAGGGAGCCGAAGCTCCCACCCCTCAAGCCGGATCTGCGAATGAGGTTTTTAGAGAGAAGGGAGAGACGAAAAAAAATACTCTGTACTTCCAGTTATGCATGGAAATTGAATAGCTTGGAATTCAAATTTCAAAAGGTGTTTAAGAAAATAAATTAATATTAGGATGATTATCCCATTGTTTTTATCATCTTTAATAACCTGAAAACTGAATATTTTTGGTAACTTGAAGACCAAACAGTTTTAAGGTAAAGTTGAACTTAAGAATAAAATGTAGTACTTGACCGGAAGTACAAGAAACAACTTAGAGTATTGGCAATGTGCCAACTGTCAAGGCAAGTCTAAATTTTAGTTTTATTTGAGTTAAAATTTTTGTATTGGACTAGTTAAAGGAATATTTATGTAACTTTGAGCTACATTAATTTAGACGACCTAGTCATATTTGGAATCATTGTAGAAGGACCAAATCAATATTTTATGATTTTTTCATCTAATTACCTCTCTCTTTTAATATTAAATTTAATATTAATACAAAATATTAAATATTAAATACAAGTGTATTTACAAAATATTAATTTTTTTAAAAAATATTATTACAATATATAATATTATATTACTATTTTAACTTTATGACTAGTCCAATGTAGATTAATCTCTCTAAAAATTTTGGTTATAGCCAAAACTTCAAATTCTAGTCAAAATTTGAACTTGATAATGGCTAGGCCATCTAGGCTCTGAGCACTAATAGTGACCTAGCTAAAGTTAGCCCAAATTTTGATTAAGAAATTCACTTTTATAAATTTAGTTAACTACTTTTCAACAACACTAAATAATAAACTCTCCAAATCTATCATTATTCTATTAAAATATTGATTTTGACATTTTCATTTATTTTAAATCTATCACAAACTCTCCAAATGTTTAAACATTATCAATTGACCAGAGAATTAATTCATTTTTTTAATCTTTTCCATCTCCACCCCCTCTTTTAATTGATTCCTTTGATCAGGATTTGACCATAAATAATATGTGGCTAATACCATTGATCAAGTGCTTTCAGTAACCCAATTCATTTTTAACATAAAGTTAAAGGATAAACAAAAGAGAAAAACTTAACACAGGTTGTTCCGTTTTTCTCTAAATAATAGAGTCCAATTAAAACATGCCACGTAGACCACACACCCAGATTGTTATGTGATGCGATTCAAAGTAAAAAAAAAAAAAAAAGAAAAAAGAAAAAAAGAAGAGCTATTTGAGCCTCTCCGTCCCCCCCAGCTTCTCTCTCTCTAAAACAAATTTTCATCCCTCGATTCTCTCTCTCTCTCTCCTCGCTATCTCCCTCCCTCTTCCATGAAACCGAAACCTTCAAAATCCTCTCTCTGAAACATTTGGGGTCCATACGCATGGTGGGTCTCAAGCCATCTTCCGTGAGAAAAAAATAGTTATTAAAAGACAATTAAATCAAGCTGCAAAACTAAATCATTATTATTTCGGATCCAACAAAACTCGCATTCTCAAACACTAAAGAGCAACAAAAGCAAGAGCTTCAATGGAACTCCCATACGCAGCAATTCATAACTGTTAAGTGTAAAACCTCAACTGTCCAAACCATGCATTGCAGGAATTCACTCTCTAACAACACTTGAGCTAGCTGCGCCCCCACCAAAACTACCAACTCCAAACCATGCATTCCAGGAACTACCGGAGGGTATAACTGAAGAGACTCATTGATGATCATGTTCATCTGCATTGGAAAAATTCAACAAAAAATTAAGAGCATGCAGGGATGTGTAGTTCTGCAATGTTTACCGTCAACTAATTAAATGGTTTATATCACGACTTCTTATGGTCTTGACATGGGAACTGAAAAAACAATAAATCACCAAGAAATATTGTTCATATGGGAGTAGCTGCTGTATGCTTCTATGCTCGCCAGTTTTAGAGATTTGGACAAACCTCATGCCAGGAAACCATATTTTATCAGCATTTCTGAATGCTAACAACTCCATTTTCATCAATCGCTTGCTAGAATGGTCTGGAGGGCAGCTACTGCGAACCGTGGGTGCGAAAAAGAATGGGGTGCGCCGGAAGGGGTACACTAGTCTGGGTTCGCTGGAAGAGTTGCTCGTCCACTGGAATAAGGCTTGCAGCTGGGACTGGTCTAGCATGCGGCTGGGTGTCTCATGCTTGGCAAGTTCCTCTTTCCAGGTTCAGCCGATTTGAAGGGATTTGTTTCTATGATGCGGCCAGGTTCAGGCTATGTGCATGTACTTAGCTTATGTGTCCAAATATTATTGGTATCCGAAAAGCACCACATATAGGATACACCGGTTCAAAGGGGAACTCTAAAAAAAAAAAGAGCTAAAGCAAGTCTAGCAGTTGAAAAGTAGAAATCGTAGGGACAAAAAAAATCGATTGTTTTCTCATAGAGCTAAAGCAAACAAGGTCAATTGAGGATTCAAATTTTTTTATGCCAAAATAGTATTTGACCAGCAATTTGGACTGGTCAGATTTGACCAATGAAAATGATCAAAGTTAAAAATATTGTAGATTTGTTTAGCTATTAAAGTGAGTTTATGCAACTTAATTAAAGTTGAGCCAAAATATAACTTTGTTGAGTCTAGTAATAATACTCTAATGAGATGGTAATAACCTTTTAAAAAAAATGAGATGGTAATTAAGAGTGGAAGTTGACTATGAGTGTAAGAAACGGAAAACAAAGTGGTAATAAATAGTGCAAGTGCCAATGTGTTTGTATTATAACTAAGGATTAAAAAAATAAATATAGACAAATAATAAGTTGGCGCAATATTCTACAAAGACAATGCTACTCTTAAGGTTAATTATACTTCAAACTATTAAATAAAATATTTTACACTTATAGTATTAAATACTAAGACTTTACATTTTATGTTGTGTATGTATATCTTATTCATCTCAATAATTATAGTTGAGATGAATAAAATATTTTTATAATATTAGTCATTGGATACTTGCACATCCTCTTTTACAAAGAAAATCCAAACATTTTAAAAAAATTTACTTTATTATATTAATCTTTTAATTTGGTCAAATTTAAAGCTACCTTCTTTAAAGGCTAATGGTTTATTAGGATGCTTATGTTGTCTTCTCTCCAAAGAGAGAAATTCTCTCAAATCGAATCCAAACACAACACATCTTTTCCTCACTGAGAGGAGGGAGGAGCTTGGCTCCTCACTTTCTCTCTGTTCATTTTCCAATACAACTATGATCATAGGTTTTTTTAGGCTCTTTTTGACTTTTCCTCTCTTTAAGTTTTGTTTATGCCCAATATAAGGGGTGTTTTCCCCTTCTGTCTTAGCAGGCTTGAGAAGGGCAACTAAGGAGACAAGAAGCGAAGACTCAGCCCAAAACTAGCAGACTCTTCGGCCTCGCCCATGGATAGACTCTCATGAAAGCTACATGCATGAGGGAATGTGTTGTAGGGGAATGGGACTCGCCGACCTGGAGACCCCTAGAACAGTGTCCAACCCTTGAGTGTTTGTTCGTGTAATGGGTGGGAAGTACCGGGGACCGTCAATCCTCTGACACGAAGGCATCGACGGGCTACCAAGTACACCAGCGGGGTGAGGCGAATCAGGGAACCATGCCGCATTAATGGCACCACTACCTAACCTACACGCCACATTAATGACATCGTCGTAGAGTCATGCTGCATTAAAGAATTCTGACAAAAAGAATAGTACGAAGCACATGGACTCCATGGGGGTAGACACGATCTTCCCCCCCTCCCCGACTCCTGGTACAAATAGTAACTCCCAAGTACGAGAAGCTCTCTTTGATCCCTAGACTCCCTTACTTATTTACAAACTTCCAAGAGATTTTACTGATTTTGGCATCGGAGACTCCCAGCCCCAAGGCCGTCCTCTCTCAGTTGCATTCTTCTCTATTTTCGTAGGCCTAGTTTGAAGACCTGAGTTGCTGGAACTTGGCCCAAAGGCATACAAAACATGACGTTAACAGTGGCACCGTCTGTGGGATCATTATCGATCTTACGGGTATTTCGTATGCCTGCGACACTCCGTTCCGGACAGCTAAGAAGAGACACAGAGGAAGCCATGGAGGCAAGGCTGAAAACTATGGAGGAATGTGTGACAAAGCTGACTGACGATGTGCAAACGCTTCGCAAAGAGAACGAGGAGCTCAAAAAGCCTCAACGAGTGCAGGAAGATGAAGTAGAGCCCAACAATAGTGAGCACGTGGGGTCCCGGAACACATGAGCTGGGAAAATAAGGAGGAAGAGAGGAAGAACATGCAGGACGATCTCCACAATCTCAAAGGAAAGTACAAAGAGATTGCAAGGAAAGTGGGCGCATCGTCTTTGGTAGACCAACTGCTTACGAGCACTGGTATACCCTACACGAATGAGGTGATGGCAGTGCCCCTACCACTAAAGTTCAGGGTTTCAACCATGGAGATGTATGATGGAGGGAGGGACCCCCTTGAGCACCTAGAAACCTAGGTTCACATGGCGTTGCATGGCTTCCCATGCAAGGTGGCATGCAGGGCATTCCTGCTGACCCTGAAGGGGACAACACGAGTGTGGTTCGGGTCTCTGGCGCCCTGTTCCATAGACATCTTTGACTAGCTGGCCTGACTTTTTCTGACCTAGTTCATGTCGAGTCAGAGAAGGCAGAGTCCAGCAACATATCTCCTCACCATCAAGTAGGGAGAGGAGGAGAGATTGAAATCCTACCTGTCCCAGTTCAACAAGGAGTGCATGACCACTAACAACCAGGATGAGAAAATAACTCTAGTGGTGCTTCTAGGAGGGGTTTGGCCATGATCCCAATTCATGGCCGAGTTGGCAAGGAAGACTCCTGTGACGCTGTGGGAGTTCGTGATGCTGAGGATATTCTTCGGGCATTGACGAAGCCAAGAAAGAAGGAGCTGGAGTGAGCGAAAAGGAAAGCGAGGGCCCTGGCTAAGGCTAAGGCCCACGAGAAGCTAGAGAAAAGTGCCCATGACAAAAGGAGGGAGGAAGCTTCGACGAGGGGACCAAGACCTCGCTTCGATAGACCCGCTTTCACCATCCACGAGACTGACACCTCCACTGCTCACAGAGACGATGACCGAGGCATCGTTCGTCGCTATTGCACGTACCACAGATCCACCTTGCATAACATCGAAGACTGCTTCTCCTAGTAAGGGAGGAGGGAGCATGCAGAATGGACAAGGTGAAGTTATCCTCTCGCCCGAAGACTGGAGCAGGAAAGGAGGGGAAGGTCGAGGGGAAGGAGTGTAGACTGAGCTGACCATCACAGAAAGGAAGAAAGCCCTTGGCGACGACCACCAGCACTAGGGCAGCAGCAAGATCGCTCCCGCTCACCACCGCGGGGTGACCCCCACTTGGAGAAATCAAGACCATAGTGGGAGGGTTCGCAGGCTAGGGCACTTCCTCCTCAAGCATAAAGGCACATGCCAGGAGGGCTCGGTACCGCAAGGTGTACTCGGCGGGGTACCACTTACCAAGCATCAAGGGGAGAGCCAACCCTGGTCATCTCCTTTGAGGAGGCTGATGAGGAGGGGGTCATGTACTCCCACGATGATGCGCTAGTGGTGACTATATTGGCCATCAACTTCACCACCTAGAGGATTCTCATCGACAACGAGAGCTCTGTAGACATCCTATTCAGGGAAGCCTTCACCTGGATGGGAATAGATGCTGTCCTGCTGCATCCAACCCCATGCCATTGAAGGGCTTCTCTAGGAGTATCGTTCATCCTGTGGGAACCATCACACTGTCAGTCCTTGCGGGTAGCGCCCCCTACACGACCTCAATCATGGTTGACTTCCGAATGGTGAGAACCCCATCATCGTACAACTCCATCATTAGAAGTCCCACCCTTAATAGCTTGTGACCCATCACGTCGACCTATTACCTAAAGATGAAGTTTTCGACTCCCCATGGAGTGCGAGAAATCCAAGGTGAACAGGGCCTAGCAATGGAATGTTACGTCCAAAAGTTGAAACAGAAGGATGGTGGGGTTACCTTAGACGACACCTCCAAGAGAGAGTAGACCATGCAGTGCTTGGAGAGCCTTGGTAGGCCTTAGTTTGTGACTCGCCTTACCAGGTTTGAGGGGGAGTGGGAAGATGCATGGCCCCAGAGGTAGAGGCAAAACGAACGAAAGCTCCTCAACTGAAGGATCCGTTTCCCTTTCTTTTGTAATGTGCCATTTAAATATTGTAAATTCTTACTATTTAATGAAAGGCATGATTTTCTAGGATAATGCAACACATCTACTTCGAACTTTCGTGTTATCAATAAAATCTACAACGACAAAATTATCACCGAATTAATGTTTACCTTCCCTGCGATGTCAATGGGCAGGAGTGGGTCCAGTTCCAAATTGCCCGAACAACATACCTCCCGTGATGGAGAGCTGGGCTAAAGGCCGCCATATCCTTCCCACGATGGAAAGCAGGTCCTCCCTTGGCGGCTCGAATAACTTACCTCGACCCACATCACAGCGAAGAGAGAACCAGCCACATTGCTATCCGAATAAGTTACCTCTCCCATAGGATATCAAAGGGGAAGGTAGGCCAAACGATTGCCTTATCCCTCCTGTGGTGGAGTGCGGGTCAGCCCTTGGCGGCCTGAAGACAAAGACTTGCCTTCCTTGTGAGCCCCAGCAGGCGGGAGTGGGTCCCATCTCAAACTGTCCGAACAACTTACCTCACTGCGATGGGAGAGCTAGGCCGAAGGCTGCTCTACCCTTCCCGCGATGGAGAATGGGTCATGCTCCTCCAGCTACCTGAACAACTTACCCTGACCTTCGCTACAACGAAGAGTGGGATCAGCGCCAGCCTGACCCTACACTTAACTTCCCTACGATATCAACGAGTGAGAGCGGGTTCAGTCTCAAACTTCCCAAACAGCATGCCTCCCATGGGACCAAATGGGAGAACTAGGCCGAAGGTCGTTCTACCCCTCCCGCTATGGCGATCGAGTTATCCCCCCCGGCGGCTCAAACAACTTACCCCGACTCCTACCAAAGGGAAATGTAGGCCAAAATATTGCCTTATCCCTCATGTGGCAGAGTGCGGGTCAATCCTCAGCTGCTCGAAGACAAAAGACTTACTTTCCTTGTAAGCGTCAACAGAAGGGAGCGGGTCTAGTTGCAAATTGCCTGAAAACTTACCTCACTGCGGGATTTAAAAGGATGAGTCACGCTAAAGGCTACTCTACCCCTCTCGCGAAAGAGTGCAGATCCAACTCCCATGGCGGTCCGAATACTTACCTCGACCTCCACTGTGAACGAAGAGTGGGTTCAGCACCAGCCTGACCCAAATCTTATCTTTCCCTGCGATGTCAACTAGTGGAAGTGGGTTAAGTCTCAAAATGTCCAAACAAATTAACTCCCCATGGGGTAAGAAGTATGAGTTGAGCCAGAGGCTGCTCCGACCCTCCCGCGGAAGAGAGCAAATCCAGCCTTTCGACTGCCCAAATACTTACCCCAACTCCCATTGTGGCGAAAGAGCAGCCCCACGACCATTCGAAAAAGTTACCTCTTAGGGAATCAAAGGGGCGGGTTTGACTTGAGGTATTCCGACCTCTCCCTAATGAAGTGCGGGCCTAGTCTTTCGACTACCTGACGTAAACGAAGTCTCCAAAGATGAAACATTGAAGCAACAGATGAACCACCTTGAAGGCTGAATAATATACTACATGATGTCAACGAACGGAAGCAGGTTCAATCTCAAACTGGCCGAATAAGAACCTCCCCGCGGGGTAATAGGGGCGAGTTGAGCTAGAGGCCACTCAGACCCTCTTGAGGAGGAGAGTGGGTCCAGCCTTTCAGTTGCCCAAACACTTACCCCGACTCCCATCACAATAAAGAACAAGTCAGCTCACGGCCGTCCAAAGAAATTACCTCATTGGCGGTTAAAGGGGCAGGTCGGCCTAAGGCGTCCTAACCTCTCCCCGGTGGAGAGCAGGCCACGTCCTTCGATCACCCGAATATTGCTCCAAGGAGTGCAGACGTCAATAACCCAGCAAAAGCGGCAGGCAAATTGCATCATAGGCCAGAGGGCCCAGGTTTGCAAAGCCTGACTCCTACAAAGCTAAAGAATAAAATGATGATGACATTCTTATCTTCCAACCAGGGATTAATACATAATGCTAATGGGAGCGGGTCCAGTTTTAAACTGTCCGAACAGCCTACCTCCAAGCAAATCGAGGAGACGGGTCTAGCCAGAGGCCGCTTTGTCTCCCCACGGTGGAGAAAGGGATCAGCTATACGACTACTCGAATAATTTATCTTAGCCATCATAGCGGCAAAAAGCAGCCTGGTCTATTTACATCCAACTCCACTACCATGGAACCACTTAGGAGTGGTATAGAGGCGGATTAGTGAAACGCTACCCGGTCTCTCCCTCGAGGAGGCGACCGGAGTCTCCCTGGCATAACTTAACTCATAGAGGAGATTTCCATCCCCCCAAGCCTACGGCAGTAGGCGAAGGCTAATGAACACTGACATCACTTCTCTTCTCCTCTTTTAGTTATATGCCAAAATAAAACACAACAACACAAAAAGGAAAAAGCGATGAGACGACGGCCTCATCAAATAAAGTCGCTAAAGGCCCCAAGAGGATGACTACCTAAGAAAGGCGAACGAAGGCAGCGCAAATATATAAGTGGTCGGCCAGTAGGGTAGTCAGGAATCTCATAATTTCCAACGACAAAACTCCCCAGGTCGACCATGAAAAAGAAAAGAGAAGGAAAAGCATAGAAGGAAACATCGGAGAAAAGCAAAATGACAAGAAGGAAACATCGTAAAGACAAGCAGTTCGGCACAACAAAATTGTGAAACAATTTCATTAATCAAAAGTTACATACAAGCCACATGGCGACGACGCACAGGTATATACATTTACTAAAGAGAAAAGAAAGGGAGAGAGAAGCAAAATAAAAAAGCACCAGCAGTACCAAGAAGCTAGGGCGTGGTGATATTAGATCTCGGCATCGGGAACACCAACCTCAATAATGTCGAGATCAGGATCGCTGGGCTCAGAAGCAGCAGGCTTAGGCACGACCGAGAAAACAGGACCCATGAAAGCATCATGGATCTCTTCCTTATCAACTTGCGAATGAACGTGAAAGTCGCTTCATCAACAACGATCTAGGTAAGGTTGAGGCCCCCCAAATATTTCTCAAGAGTCTGTGAACGTGGCTATAGACTCCCTAAGATATGGTCCCGCATCGACCTAACACCTTTAGCACACTCGTGCCCCCACGCGAGATCGCGAACACATGGGACCAACTTCAACTGCCTGTCGAGGCAGGAGGCGACCTCTTGTACTCAAGACAGGTCACCCCGAAGATCTGTAACAAGTTGCTCCGTCCACTGGTCGTCTTCCCTCACTTTCCTCCTAAGCCTTTCCGATGGCGGTTAAGCTTCTCATTTTTCTTGCGTTCCTCCTCCAAGGCAAGTCGTACACTCCTCAGCTCTTATTCTAGCTACTCCCTCTCTTCCCTTTTGCCGCGAGCACATTGAAGGGTGGTCTGGGTCATCACACGAAGGTCATGATGTTCTTGCTTAAAGGCCTCCTAGCCGTCCACAGTGAAGGCCGCTAGCTGAGAGGAACCCTAACAATAAGAGAGGCCGACATGCGACAGTCAATAAAAGAAATCTAGAAAATAGAGAAAGAAAGGAGAAAGATGGAGAAAGAAGTTGCTAAACCTCGTGGAAAAAGCCAGACAAACACTTGGCGACCTAGCTGATAGCTTCCGCACGGCACGCCCCCCTGTTTCCAGCTGGGCCAAGTGGGGGATAACTTCTACTGAGCCTTCAGCATCAGATGCTTGTGTAGCTGCCTCGAATCGATGAGCCCAGTCAAAAACCTCTTCGGCACGTGTTCCCGCCTGGGAGGCTGGATCTCCGCACAGACCCCCCAAATCCACGTTGACTACAATATCCAAAAGGAGATCACCTTATGTTTGGTGCTCCGCCTCCACGACACGGTTACTAGAAGTAGCGGCTGCCACCCTCTAAATGAGGGTGTCCAAGCCTCCAAGCGACCCAAGATCCTCCCCACTTGTCGCGGAGCCAGGACCCCTTGAGCAATCCTCGACCTTGCCTTCAAATGAGTGACTGGCGACAGTAGAACGAGTTGAAGAAGGGAAGGAGACCCTCGGAGAACGCCTCCCAGGAATCTCGACCACAAAAACTCCCCGGAGTAGGCATTAATTTCACATGTTTCTGGGAGTACATCACAAGCATCAGTCGGTGGAGGCAGCACTACAAGAACCTCAATCTAAGGGCCTCTCGCCGGTTTGTCCAAAGACTCCAAGGAAAAAGGCCCTACTGGCACCTCCACTCCAGCATGGTAGTGGGACGCCTCCACCGATGCCATCAGGACAATAGGACGACAGACCTTAGGTGTAGCTGATACCCGCCCTTCATGAATCAGGGCTCTAGAAAGGGGCTTGTTGTTGGCCCCAGCCCCCTCCAAGCGAGGTTTCTTCCCCTTGCCCAATGGAGAAGGGTCCAAGGGGCACTTTCGAGCAGGAGTGGCCCGAGGCTGAGCAATAGTCACCCTGTCATCAAAAGGAATGTGACTAAGGAGAGACAAAGAAACCCCTAGGCTCTCCTTGGAAAGGAGGGCTTATGAGAAGACGTTGCTGGAGTTCTTCTTCACCCACTCCCTAACGATAGTGATACGCCGCAACTCAACAGGGGTGGTCATCGGATGCACCGCCTTATGTTCTAGAACCATTCCCCAGTCAGCTCGTTTAAGGAACTCGCGACGGTTCACCTGACCCACCGGAAACTCCCATTGGCGACCGGACACGAAAAAGAATTTTGTAGACCAGTCATTCAACTTACGATATCGCGACTCTAGGTTGACTACTTCATGAATAATTTTCGTCAAAGGCCCACAACATGTATCCTTCCATTTAACATTTTCATGCAGTTCGTTTATTCAATATATATACATATATAAATATATATATATATATATGCAACATAACAGGGGTAGCCTAACGGAAGAAGAAGAAAAATAGGGGGAGAGAAAAGAGAGAGAGACTAAATGCCGTGAGTGATAGAGGGAAAACAGAGAGTGAGAATCACGTTATGAGGGAAACAGAAACTTACCGTGAGATGAAGAGGATGCGTACGATGGTCTGGGGTGGCTTGAGCCTTGAGGTGACCGACGGCCCTTTCCATGCAGGTGGAGACGACGTGGAGGGGCTGGCGAGGTGCAGTGGTTTTTGGCTCACAGTGGGGTATAAAAACTCTGTTTTTAGGGGCTAAAAACAGGGGTTTGCCGTATGGGGTTGTCCATGGTTTACGGTGGACTAGGGTGGATCTAGGTGGTTCTTTGTGGTGCTATGGCTGTGGGAGGAGACATGGAGGAGCTTCCTGCGGCACGGGTGCAAGCACGGGTTGGATTTGTTACTGCAATGTGAAGTTTCCTTCGGATCGGTTCTGTGCAGTGGGTTCCTGTTGGCATGCAATGGTCCTATGGCAGAGTGGCTCTTGGTTTGGTTGTTGGTAATGCAACGGGTACTTAGCAGCTTACCGAGGTGCAGGGGTCGTGGCTACATTGGGTTATTGGTTGGACGTGCGGCTTTCGCAGTGCACTTTCCAAGCGGTGTCGGGGAGTACTCAATTGCCTCATGGTGCAGTGGCATGGGTTGTCTTTGAGGCTTTTAATTCTGTCGCACGACAAGAGGCTGAGGGGAGTGGTTGGTGATTTACTTCATGCACTGATCGTGCATGGATGCTGCTTGCCGTGAGAGGGGAAGGGATCGTGGGTCTTGTTATTGTGGTGTTGCTAGGGCTGGGTGCGTGGATCTGGTTTCTGTGGTGGTTCACGGCAGAGGAAGAGAAGAGGGGCAGCGGGTTGGATATACTAACCCTCTATATATAGACCAACGGAAACCTTAGTGATGAAGAAAAGGACATACGTGTATGGGAGTGGATTGTTTGAAATTCATAGATTCATAGAAGAAAATCTGGTAGATAGATAAGAGTTTTATTATGAAAAGGAAATAAGAATGGTGATAGTGTTTGGACTCTAACTCTCATGAGCTTGGAAAAAATAATAATAATGGAGCCTTAACTTAAAAAAATAATCTATCCGATAAATTCTTTTATGGGCTTTAACTTATTTATTGAGCTTAAAAAAAAATTATCCATAATTTATCACTAAAAAATATAAATGTAGGATCGGGTCGTTACAAATCTATACTAAATATCATAGATATAGTATAGTATATATTATACTATACTAAAGTATACTATAAAAATGTAAGATGATATCTATTAGTAATATATACTATCATATATATTAGTAATATATACTATATATCATATATATAGTATCATATATATTATACTATACTAAATTAGTATAAAGGAAAATATATTAGTAATATATACTCTATGATATATAGTAACCTATATATATATATATCATATATATCGTATCAAATATACTAAGATCACATAGTAAAGTATAGAGAAATTTATAAGATGATAGTATATTAGTAATCTATACTCTATATATATGATGTATAGTATCATAGATAACATGTATAGTAAAGTATAATGGAATATATAGTATGATATATATATATATATATATATATTTAAGTATAAACTCATAGAATATAGTACTATATACTATCATATATATATATATATATATATATATTACAACTTCATATATAACACTTTGATAGTAAAATATTATGATATATTACTATTATACTATAATAAAAAATATATATATATATATATACGTTATTATGTTTTCATTTAAAGTATTATACTATCATAATATATATTATAATATTACATATATATTATAGTATATATAATCTACTATAATAGTATATACATTATATTAATTTATAAGATTATAAATATAATATACATTTAATATAAATTTTTACTTAACTTAAAATAAATATTGTTCGAACATAAGTTTAAAACCGTTCGAATGTCAAGTATAACGTTCGAACGGTTATGCACATATAAGATATCGTGGGCAGAACTCTCTCTCACCCCGCCGTCCCCACCGTTTGAAAATGAGAGGAAACGTTTGAACGCCCATAAATCGCTGATGTCTGCCACTGTAATCAGTACCTACGTCAAACACTCTTCCTCCC
Source organism: Juglans regia (assembly GCF_001411555.2). Taxonomy (NCBI): domain Eukaryota; kingdom Viridiplantae; phylum Streptophyta; class Magnoliopsida; order Fagales; family Juglandaceae; genus Juglans; species Juglans regia. Next base: position 6,321,177 of record NC_049916.1, read on the forward strand.
AAGCAAAGGTATGCATTTTTAAAGTTATTTTACCGTTTATTTTATGATTTTATTGTTTTATTCGTTTTCTCTATAAAAATTATATTTTTTCATCAATAGTCATCGTAGAACACCATAAATCCATCGTAGGATGTTTAGAAATGAAGAGTAGTATGTGTTTTGTCCAATAAACCACGGAATCGATACAGTTTTTGGTGTTTTCATGGCCGCTGAGTTGCCTCAGCCATGGCCGAGCTCGATTTGGTTTCTGTTCGAACGCGTTCGAAAGATTTAACATTGACGTCCGAACAGTTTTAAAACGTTCGAAAGGTTTGTTGTGTCCGTTCGACCATATATTTTATCGTTCGAACGCTTTATATTACTTTCGACCCATTTACTTTGTATTAGCTTATTAAATTGTTTTCACTGTTTCATTGAATTGTTCTATCAATTAATTTATTAAATTACTATTAGTATATAATTTTGTAAATAGTTTCGTCGTTATTAGATTTTATCACTAATGTTGAATATATATTTTATTTTTAAAATTTTAGGTTCATAATAATGTCTTATAGAATCTTCCATCTAAACAGTTCGAGAGCGAACTTGAGCAACAGATAAAATTGTATGATTTTGTGGCTCTTATATGGGAGGGTCATTCCCTCCCATCAATATTCAATGATTGTGGTTGGGCACCAATCTTAGATCAGCGAGAAAAAGGAATGAAGCTCATTTTCTACATTGAGATTGTTACTGAGTTCTAGAAAGAGCTCGGTGTTGCCAGCCCAAACGATGGAGGGGCATACATGATCTGTATCCGAGGAGCTTCTGTTATATTTTCAGCAGACGGACTCGCTACATATCTCCAGATTCCTAGGCTTCTCGATGCCTATCCGAACCTGCCACCTAGAGAGTCTGATCCTTCAGGTGATGCAGAGATGTCTCAAGACGAGGGACCAGTTTATAGTTTACACAGATGAGATCGACACACTTGCTGATCATGAGGTCATAGACTTGATTGTTGGTCCAGATGCTCCAATGTACGATGGGACGAAGAGTATTAGGCAGATAGATTTATCTTCTTTCTTCAAGATCATGAATTTGATCATCGCTAACAATATTGACCCTCAGCAGCACAAGACCGAGGTCGGCATGGATCGAGCGAGATTTATGATACGGGTCGCTCATGGCATTTCGATCGACCTCATAGGTTATATATTTAAGAGGATCCGATCAGAGGCTCAGTTCATTACGATAGATATACTACCGTTTGAGATCCTCATCACTTGATTTTTACTACGTGATGGGGTCGTGCCAGAACCTGCTGAGCATTCTCAGGAGCCGATAGGACTGATCAACAGCATCACCCTGTCACGGAGCACGGGACGCTCGAGATTTCGTTTTTGTGGAGCATTTCCTGACAAGGTTGATATTCAGAGAGATGCAGAGTCGGGAGAAACTAGAGTATCGGCTGGTGAGACATCTACATAGGCCGAGGCATCATGCACATCTACTTGTAAGGAGATGGCTGACATACTTCGTGCTGAGATCGGCATACACACATCAGCAGTGATTGATGCAGTGCATACTATCATGTCTGAGTTGCGTATAGAGATTATGGCTACCGTCTCTGGGTTATGTACATAGATTAATGCCAATAATACAACTCAAGTCACGCTCAGTACTCAACTGGCATAGGTAGAGAGACAATTAGCTATAGTCGAGGATGTGTGTAGAGACCTCACATCATAGTAGTTTCTATTTTTTATTTATATTTTTCTTTGTTATAGTTATGGACAGTATATATGGTGTTTTGATAATTTGCTTTAGTTGTAAATTAAATATTTTGTATTTTCTGGAGTAATTATTGATTTATATTATGTAGTGTATGGCTGATAATATTTATTTAACTAAAAATCTTATTTAACATAAAAGAAATCATTAAAATATTTTTAAATTAATTACATAAAATTAATTAATAAATTTGTATCTATGATATATATATATATTTTATATTTTGAGTATCGTACCGAGATTAATATTATACTTTCGAATGTATAAATGTGGTGCTTGAATATGTTCTAACTAAATATATTATGTTCGAACGGTTTAGAAACCTTCCCGCTAGGATTTGCTACCAAATATTTTCCGTTCGATCACAACAAATTATCGTTCGAACGGTTATGAACTTTCCCTATCATAATAAATTATTTCCCCGCCAAGATTTTATTGTTCGAAGATATTTTTTTCCCTTTCGAATGGAAAAAACTTTTTGAGACAATTTAATTATTCGTCATAGAAAATATTGTTCGAACGGTTATTTGACCGTTCGAACGATTTTGTACAATCATCAATTTTTTGAGATGAAATTTTTAAATAACTTCGTCCCAAAAGCTCAAATTTGTTGTAGTGGTCTACATATAGTCCCCAAATGGGGACTACTCATGCAAACTCATACAGTTATGTTTAAAAAAAATATAAAATTATAATAATATTTTTTTTAAAATGATTTTTTTCCTCTTTTACCCCATTCATCAATGAGACTGCACACGCAATCCCTCACTCATGACTGTAAATAAAATTTCTCTTTTAGAATGCCACATATCAAATATGACATCATAAAACATTTATTGCATAAAAATGTGCTTATTTAAGTTTTGGTAAGATATTTGTAACCTTGCTCATAAAAAGTATTGTGCGAAGAGAATCGACTATATATATATTTTAGATTCTAGCTAGAGGTGACATATATATATATATATATATATATATATTCATTAATTAATTATAAGCCAGTAACGAATTATAGACTCAATTAAATTTTGTAACATATGACTAAGATGTGAGTTTATTGCTATAATAATGGACAACGTCGAAAAAAATAGAGCATGCATCTCTATTTATGTAACATTCATCAGAAACTTCCATTAATTTTTATTTTTTTTAATAAAAAGTGCAGCAGAAGAATACATATATATATATAAAGATTTTACTCGTCATCCTTACACCACAAACCACACATAATTAATTTTTTTTTCTTACCAAATATGTGATCGATCTATAGATGATGAGTAGATGAAATCAATTAGTTTATGAGAATACAACCAAAAATTAAAAAAATTAAAATAAGTATAGTGTATAATATGTGAGAATGATGAGTAAGAACCCCATCGATTAAGCTAAACAATCCAGGAAAAGGGGCAGAAAATGTTGTTGCAGTAATTATTCTTAAATTAAATATATATGAAAAGAGGGAAAATAAGAGTAGGGCAGGCAAATTCCAGCAAAATGATTGTGTAAATGCAAGCTGTATTTGTAGATGCAAATGTCTACTTAATATGCAATATATATATATATATATATATATATATATATATAGAAATAACATTAATCTCTTGAGTCAAGGGAATCCAGTCAATTAAATTGCCCGCATTTAAAGATATGAGATCTTATTAGCTGCCTGCACATCATGTCAACATGTTCAAGAATTCTTTGTTATATAATTTCTTCAACAATTTGGTAATTTCCCATTTTGCTCTCTTTCCCATTTTACGTTAGAGAGTAATGATAAATGTACAATCTTTTTTACAACTCTTATAAATTGAAAATATTTCTATAAAATGATGTTATTTTTATAAATTATTTTACAAAATATCTTAATTTAAAACAGAATTATATAAAAATCTAAAAATCATCTAAAAATCTAAAAATAGAATTAAAAATTTATTCTCATCAGCCACTATTTACCACTCCACATCCTATGAAAAACATCCTTATACTCTATAAAAAAATACACTCACACTCTATGCATTTACCACTCCACATCCTATGAAAAACATCCTTATACTCTATAAAAAAATACACTCACACTCTATGCAAAAGCTATATGTGTGGGGTGTGAGAGTGAATAGTGGCTCATACATAATAAATCCCAAACATAATATAGATAACCCAAGTTTTTTTGGGGTAAACCATCTAAAAATCTAGTACCCATCTGAACAAACAATAGAGAAAAAAAGACAAATCTAAATGACTGGAGAGCCAGGCTTCAAAACCAGATCATTATCTTCATCTGGTCCACACCCACAAATGACATGCACCCATCAAACAAGCCGCTCCATAAAACTAAAGAACCAAATGGAAGAAGAGACATGAAGTGGGACAAGAACTATAAATTAGATATTTATTTATTTATTTATTATTAATGAAGGGACTTCATTCTTATCCTTGCAAGTCTTTAAGGCCACCACACACCATCAAATTCCATGGCCCCAGGTAAACCCTTTGCCCCCTTCCATGTCCCAATCGTGTCCTATACGTTTATCTCTCTCTCTCTCTCTCTAGCAATTACTCTTTCACTTTCATGTGTTCATATTAACAACGATATTTCTGGGATTCAAAAGAGTAAAATAAAAGCAAAAAAGAAAAAGAAAAAAGAAGCAACTTGAAACGTGATTTTCGATCCTCTTTGTTAATTGTTAAGGAACAAGGAAAAGCAAAAAAGGGAAGCAACTTGAAATGTGATTGTCTTCTTTGTAAGGCTCCAACCATACAAAAGGCAACAAATTAATCATATAATCCAGCTTTTTTTCGTCATCATCATCTATACGTACCTAAATCCATGGGTACTAGTATTAATTCTGGAAAAAAAATTCCATAAACAAAAAAGAGAGAAAAGGAGAGAAATAAAAAGAAACAGATTTACATCATGATCATTACATGCATGACATCAAACCCTAAAGCACCAAACATGATGGTGGCTATGGTGGTGGTGGTGGTGGTGGTGGTGATGATGAAGGTGTGATTTCTCTTTATGAATCATGTCCTGGACGGTGCGGAACTCCTCGACGTGACAGGGGATGGTGATGGGGCCTTTCTGATCAAAACCGTACTCTTCCTCTGCCTCCTTCAACAACTGCAAGAAGAGTGGATGGTTGAAGTAAATCACAGGAATCACAAACCTTTGTTGCTCTTTTCCTTGACCCACCAAGATTGCCAAACACCCCTTCGGGATGTCTTTCAGTTCCTTCTTTTCATGGTGGTGGTGGTGAAAATGAAGGTGCGGCATATGGATATGGAAACTCAGGTAGTTTTTGTCAACACCAATCCCCATTTGCAAGAAAACCCAGAAAGCCAAAACCTCCCCCACCCCTTTCTTTAATTACAAAAGAAGCTCTAGTTTCTTGGTTTTTCTCTTTCTCGCAAGGTTATAAGAAAACAAGAGAGAAAGGCCAAGGATCAGAGGCAGAAATGGCGAGGTTGAAGAGGGTAAGAGAGGAGTCTGTTAAAGATCTTGGAATATTGCTCATGATAGATGGAACTCAAAGAATACAACCTACATATGAACAAAGAAAGACAGAAAGAAAGAACGAATGAAAAATTGAGAGGTTTTTACAGGGGTGGACGCTAGGGTATATATAGGGCATCAACGTACGTTTCTAGCTAGGGTTTGCTTAGTTTTTACAATTACTCGGGCATATATAGGGCATCAACGTATAGTCATATATATATACACGTATAGTCAATTACTCGGTCGGTCCAAAGTCCAAAATGCTTTTGATTTACAGCTGGAAATGTGAATGTTCTATACATGTAAATGCCAGTACAACGACCTTATAAATTGCTAGCGCTATTAATTCCAGATCATCAAAATGCATGATATTAATTCAAGAAATATTTCAAATTTTTTTGTTATAATTAGAGTACTAGGGTTGACTTCTAATTAATTATCTCTAGAACACACGCATGCACTTGAATGTATGATCTAGAGAGATTACAAGATTTAATTGGAGAGAGAGTCATTGTCAAATACTAATTATTAATTAAGGGATAGGGCAAAATTAATTTAAGATCATGTAGATCTATATATATACCTACCTACCAGCTTGCATGCTTGGATGTCTTATATATATATAGCATGAAGTAATTAATTACGTCTTCCAGAAGGTTTTTAGGTGAACAAATTGACCCCCCAAAATTAATAATAAAAAGATCAAGAGGGGATGAAGATACATTATAAATATTAAAAACCCTCATACATGGATCTTAATTGGCATGACCAGGGGATCACCTGGATTTGAATTCTCCCAAATAGAATTTAGAATGAGATTTAGATTAATGGAAGATCAGAAATAGATATATGAAATGAATTTCACAATATTTATTTTATTTGCATGGTTAATTAATCAACAAATTATATTAATTAAGGATTGATATTGAAAGGAGTGCTTATTGATAAAATTCAAATCATCCAATGAAATCCGCAAGCTAGTCTTCAATGAAAAAATCTATTCATCATCTCAACTTTCATCATCTTCCCATCATCTCATGATGTGGCATTAGATGATAGGTTTACAAATAAAATATAATAAATAATTTCCAATCACCTAATGCCACATCATAGGATGATGGAAGGATGATGAAAGTTAGAATGATGAGTAGCATTACTCGTCTTCAATATATAGTTAGGAAGATCCTGAAATTATGTGATTTTTTTCTCAAAAAAAAAAAAAGAAATTTTAATTATTACATAAAAATTAAATATGTAACAAGACCAGAATCTTGCAATAAATCTGTGCAAAATCGGAATTAAAATCACATTCAAAAGTTAAAATAAAATATTTCCTAAAAAGATAATGTAAATTGACATTTTGATGTTGGGGTGCTATCCACATGTTGTGGGGGCGGGGTGGGGTGGGGTGGACCCACATTAAATAGCTTGAAACTTCACTGCTTATTACCATATTTTAATGATCTTCCTTCTCAAAATATTCCAGCGTCATCAACGTCACATTATATTTATTTAACAGTTCTATATAAAAAATCATGATTTCTTGTATAGATTTTTCTAACAGAATTAAATATTCACTAAATATTCTGGCACCCACATCATATATGAATAAATATAGATAGAAGTTACTATTAAAAACATCCATTTTACATACATGATGTGGCATCATCTAAACCACACATCTTTCTAAATGATCAACTAGAAGCACTCACATAGTAAATATAAAGTGCGTACTGCTATAATGACTTCTCTCTAATATTACTCATCATATATATATATATATCTCTCTCTCCCCCTTGTGATCCTGCAATTCAATCAAGTACTCTAGAGAATTTCTATCCGAGTTCATCGATCTTAACGACAATTAGCATGTACTTTGAGGTCGTACTTGGAAAGGAGCTAGCTCCCACGTTTTGTGATTTTATTGAAACTATCCCCTCCTTCTTCATATCCTCAATTAGGAAATCAGTAACATAATTAGATTAGATCAATCAAGATTTTGGACCATTAGATCTATGTTACGGACCACTTAACAGATAACATGCATGCAGTCCTTTTTGTGAATTTCCAACTATATATGTACAACACAAAAGATATTATTTTATAGATAAATTTTAAATGGAAGCCTTACACTATATATCTACACATAATCAACATATGATTTTTCATTTTTATTCTTCTATCTTAATACTTAAATATGTATGTATTTAAATAAAAGTACAATAATTGTACATGTAAATGGAATAGGCCGTCCCCTCTCTCTCTAGGAAAGGTGGGGTGTTTTCTCTCTATGGTTCTTATAGATCATAGAGCCTTACTCTCTTAGACTCTCGTCTGAAGAATGGTTAGCTAGAAAGGTCATTTACATTTGCCATGGAGGAGGAACTCTCTAGTTTATACGAGGGTCTCAGATTACAGAAGAGGAAAAACAAGAAATCCTCATCTTGGAGGAGGAAGTCTTGACATCTAAAGAAAGGAGCAAGAAATGCCTTGTAGTACTTGTCGTTGCTGACAGAGGTTAATAGGGGTACATTCCATGCTACTATGGGAAAGGTATGGAAGGTTGAGGACACACAACCTTTAAGGAGATTGGCATGAACAAGTTCTTGGTAGAGTTTCAGAGCGCAACTGAGAAACACAGGGTCCTTTTGGAACGTCCTTGGTCCTTTGACAAGTTCCTACTGTGCATCCAAGATTGTGTAGGTTGCACTACTTCAAAGGATATTACTTTTACTAGGGAGTCCTTCTGGATACAGCTTCATGATCTACTGTTTGTTGGGATGAACAAAACCATGGGAGAAAGACTGGGTGCAACTATAGGCTTTGTGATCACGGTAGATGTTGATGCTAATGATATGGCATGGGGTAGTTACGTGAGAGTGAAGGTATTAGTTGATATTTCAAAACCATTAGCCATAGGTCATTTTCTGAATATGGGTGAAAAACGTCTCTGGATCTCATTCAAATATGAGAGATTACCAATGTTTTGCTTTCAATTTGGTGTCATTATGCATGTTAAACTAAGGTGTCCAAGTTCTACTTCTGATGGAGGATCAAGGGAAGGGCAACCAGCTCAATACGGTCCATGGTTAGGGCCGGTCCCCAGCCAAAAGCTGCCTAGAATTTCAATAGAAGGAGGAAATGGTTTGAAGATTCAGACAATTGGGCCAAAACAAGTCTGAGGCAAAAAGGTACGTTGATGTTGGGATTAGGGGCAGCTACCTCTGCATCAGAGCAAGTTGACCTCGGGATTTCTGACAGTGGTCAGTTGATTGAGTCTAAATATGATAAGGGTGCTAACCTTGATTTCCAAGTTCAATTTGCCTTACCAATTTTGGTAAATGCAACAAGCCTCGAGACCTCCCCACCTTTAGCTGGTATGCAAGTAGAGGATATGGAAGTTTCCAGGCTACTCGCCCCCCACCACCATGTTTCCTCTCTCCTCCCAAAATGATGTCTATGCATTAGGCCCTGTCTCAGGGGACAACCAGGTCAGTTCTTCCTCTCTTATATCTCCTGAAAAGGCAACCTGAACGGTGCTCCTAACATAATTAGATTAGACCAATCAAGATTTAGGACCTTAAGATATATGTTACGGACCACTTAATAGATAACATGCAATCCTTTTTGTTGTGAATTTCCAACTATATATGCATGACACAAAAGATATTATTTTACAGATAAATTCTAAATGAAAGCCTTACACTATATATCTACACATAACCAACATGTGATTTGTTATTTTTACTCTTCTATCTTAATGCTTAAATATGTATGCATTTAAATAGAATTACAAAAATAACAAATCACATGTTAGTCAGATGGATGTATGTGGCGTAAGATTTCCTTGTATAATAACTCATTCTATATTACTCTTTATTTTTCTCCGACAGATACTCCTTTAAGATTAAGGAGACGTTTGTATTCACAGCTCATCTTAGCTCATCTCAACTCATCTCATTACTATTCATTACTATTCAGCAATTTTAACTCACAAATTTCACTACTATTCACAATCTATCTCAACTCATCTCAAGTCATCTTCGAATCCAAACGTCTCCTAAGATTAGTAGAGATCAAAATTACTCCTACTCCTGAGCATAGTTTTAAATTCCATTCCGTTCATGCCGTTTTGGCTAGAATTTTTCGTTCCAGTCTAGTATCCGGTATACTATATCTCCTTGTTCCGTTTCGCTCCAAATTCCAAACCATTCCGGTCATTCCGGCCAGAATTAGCATATCGGGCCATGTTCCTTTTTGGACTATTTTAATGACAATTTTGTCATTTTCTTGTGTTTGGATGACATTTTTGTAAAGTTTAAATCTAGATGGTATTTAATTAATTCTAGAATATAAAATGTATCGATATAATTTAAATTTTTTTGTAACTTTAAATATTTCCACTCATTCTTTTTTTTTAAAAAAAAAATATCATTATTTTTAATAATTTCTCTATTCTTTTATTTTTTCTTTGTTTTTTGTGTCTCAACTCAAGTTTGTGTTTTTTTCAATGTATATTCATTTTATAAATCGTCAATTCTTCCATATATACACACACATACATAATACTCACTTACATATACATATATTTATTCTATTAGTTGTTAGTTTATATATACATATAAATATATATAATATATAATTTAGTTAATTCCGAAACAATACACCGAAATAATTTCAAAATATTTCATTCCAGTACTTAAACGGAAATCACCACTCAAACGGAATTTAAAATATTGCTCCTTTAGAGAGAGCTCGCCTCTCACATCTTGCAAGCCAAGATAAAAACTGTTTTTTCTTTTTCCTAATGAAACATTAGAACCCTAAATACATTTTTTAGAACGTCCTGTGGTAAATCCGTGCCAATCAGCAATGGTGGGTCCATAAAGAGCTAGAAGCGACGGACAATGAACTGTCATATATTACAACTCAGCATGGAGAGAACAGCCAATAGCATGTCTCCAACATGTCCATCTAGGTATCAAAGCGACGTTACATCAGCTTTATTATTTTTAATTTTCTTCTAAACTAAATAATTTCTATTAATGAATCGACTTTTTTTTTATGAAAAAAATATTTTCTATCGCAATTGACTTACTGTTGATGAATATAATTAATTCAATATATATATATATATTATGTCGAATTTATAAGTAGGAAAAAATTTATCAAATTAACTTATTTAATTTAAAAAAATATTAAATTATTTTTCTTTCGTATCTAAAAATCTGGATAAATATTTATCTTTATTAATTTTATTAGGAAAAAAATAAGTACTTCTTTTATATATATATATATATATATATTCAGATGGATGATGAAAAATCTAATTCCTTGAACCCATTTTCAGGAAGTACTGATCTTTATTCAACATTGATAGTGGGATCAACATATTTTCAACGACAACATGATCTTATTCATGCGTTAAGTTAAAACTTTTATGAATAATGCGATGTTAAATCGTGGGATCAAGAAATAATTGGAGATTATTAGAGACTATAACATTAAATTGCATACGGCTACGTACGTACATGCATGTATTGACATTTCTGATCTTTAGATGATATTCCTCACGTAATTCAAGTACGTACGTACGTACTCGATCGTAAAAATACCAAATAATTAAGGAATATTTTTAGGCATCTTTTTAAGGTAATGTATATAATATCTCTAGCTCTTGGCCGGTGGAAGCCGAAGGAAGGTACACTAACATTAATTAGCAGTGGACTTTCTTTTTCCTTTTTCTTAATTTATTCGATCCCATCCAACTTTCCAGGTAGCCCCTATCTTCTCAAGATTTTGCGGGCTTTCAAATAATATTAAAATTAAAATTAAGCTAAGAGTAGATTTAGCAGCTTACAATCCACAAAAATGTGATAATTTTACAATTCAAGCATAGGAACTAAGGTCTCTTTGCCAAGAGTTTTAATAAAGATGGACCGAGTCAAAACTTCTTAGGACATACTTAGGAGATGAGATGAGAAGTATTGATAATTCTGTGCATAGTAGTAAAATGATTTGTGAATAATAACGAAATGTTTGAGTTAATATGTTTTATTGAGTTTTGGAAAATGATCAAAATGAAAAAGTTGAATACAAATATTATAAAGTTAATATATTACTAAGATATAATTTTTGTTTTGAAAATTGAAAAAGTAGTAATGTTTTTTGTGTTTTGTTTGAAAGTTTGAGAAAGTTGTAATGATTAGATAATGATTATAAGATGAAAAAGTTAAAAATTTAAAATTGAAAAATGTTTATGTTTAAATGATATTTGAGAAAGAAATTATGAGAAATTTTGAAATGAGATGAGATCATCTCACTTTCCAAACAAGCCCTTAATCAGTAGGGCCAAATCTCATTGTATTAAGCAATAATCAAAATAGAACAAGTCAATAGAATTGGAATTCATTTGAGAATATTGAAAGACATAAATAAGGAAGATTATTTCGTACTCTACAAGACTCATTTTGCATACAGATATGGCTTCTAAACTCGATTTTGTTTCTAATTATTAAACAAGGGATTATGCCCCCAACGGGCCCCATTGGTTATGCCCTCGCCAATAAAAGAAGAAAGTGTACGTAAAGCTAGCTTTCGTTCTAATCATGGAATTAATTTGTTTGGAATATAATCTTTTTTTTTTCTTAATCATAAAAAATGAAAAGTCTTCATTTGTAAGACCCAAATGGTTGGAAGCGTCTTGCGGCCGAAGAAAAAGAAGGCAAGGGTGAGCATTTTCTTTAGATGGATGGTTAATTAATGATCAAATGGGTTAATTTCTACTCAATACAAACTTTGGGTTTTGGTAGGCATTATCTAGTGCCAACTGCAAAATATATATAGCTAGGGTGCTACCAAGGATGGTAAGATGAGGAGTTTATCTATTCTACCTTAATTACTCGTCTCTTTTATATCCCTAATCCATTACTTGGTTGCACGTCAATTTGCTAGATAAAACATCAATATCAAAATAAATATAATCTCATCGACTGAAAACATAGAAGCCTGAGTTTCAACACTACAAATTGTTAAGATATAAAATAAATAAATAAAAATTTATATATTCCTATCAGTTTAAACTTTTAAGATAAATAATGATTTCACATGGAATAAGAATAAATGTTTTGAGTTTGAACTATGATCATTCTATACTTTATCTCATTTAATTAAATATTCCACATGTTGAACTCACTTAATTGAGGAAGAGTCTGTCCCACGTGTGAGGAAAAATGTTAAGATACAAAATAAATAATAAAATCTATATCTTTTTATTATTTTAAGTTTTTGATATTCTATTTTATTATTTAAATAATTGAAGAAAAGTCTACATATTGCACCATCACTCTACTCTTACTTTATTATAATGAGGTGACATTGTGATTAATTTTATAATTTTTTAAAGAATATAAATATCGAAGTATAATAAAAAGCGATAAGTTTATAAAATAAAATGAAATGAAAAGGAAATTCCCAATAATTAAAAATGTCTCATTTTCAATAGTTTCGTGCCTTCTCTTTTGATGTGAAAGTTTAGCCCTATATATATATATATATATATATATATATATATATATATAAATTGAGGTGTGAAAAGACTCTAAATTCGGTGGCCCCAAGTACGATTATGTCCTGATCTTAATATCTTATAAGCAAGCAGGGGCAAGATGATCATGATCTTGTGAAGGACGCGTTGGGGTGGGTGGGGTAAGGCATCGAAGAAATTAACACAAATAATTCCGAGTCTTCTGGCATGATGAATGGGAATAAAGCAGCTAGGCCAGCCATGAACGAAGCCAAGGTCCAAGAAATCATGCATGTGGCCGGTGCCTTTGCTTTGGGATAAAGTAATATTGCTAAAGTCAGAAGCAACGGTCGAGCTAGATAGGACCTTCCTTTTAACTTTCCTTTTCATCTAAAGCTATATATATATATATATATAGATAGATGCTTGCCCTTTATATTTCGTTCATTTCTTTTTCTTTCATAGGGACTAATTAAAACATTGCTTTGTGTGTTTGTTTATGGAAATTAAATTCATAATTAATTCTTCTTTATTTATATATTTTTGCCCTTATTCACCGTTATATATAAATATATTTATGTTTATAATAATTATATTTGTAGGTTTTTACGTCATACATCATCCACATATTATAATTTAAAATTTATTTTTTAAATTAAATTATGATATATAAATATTCTGTTATGTAAAGACTTGCAAATAGTATTACTATTATATTTATACTTTTGTCACGTATTGGATTTATTGTCAAACTTAATCCCTTGAAAAGTAGCGAGTTTGTTCCCTTTTCTTTCATAATAGTCTACCATCAAATTACTTTTCTAACTTACCCAAAAATAATATAATATAATATTTTGAGGATATTTCCCATCTAATAAGTGAAATGTTTTAATTACAAAAAGATTAAACTCATAAATTGACATGACTCGATATACTTAGGACATGTTTGGATAATGAGATGAGATAAGAATTCTGTGAATAGTAGCAAAATGATTTAAGTTATGATATTTTATTGGGTTTTGAAAAATCAGAGAAAAAAAGTTGAATAAAAATATTATAAAATTAAAAATTTGTTTGAATATGATTTTTTAATATTATATATATTTTTTAAATTTGAAAAAGTTATATTATACTTAAGTCTCACATTGCTTAAGTATGACTTTTGTATTACTTTAAACTTCTATATAAAGGTTGGCCTAGGAGACCAATACAATTTAAAATATAACTCTAATGAATTTAAATAGTTTTTAGAACCAGTGGGTTATGGGTAAGTATTGATATGGACAGGAGGTGGGGTGGATGAGATTTTCAACCCCACCCCTCGACAGTGAGGTAGGGTTGAAAACTCTTCCCCCGCATTGATGGATGATCTGATGTAGGAGAGCACTCTGCCAAGGCTAAAGACTTGGTCTATTAGTCTTACCTTTTAAACTTTAAGTTTAAATTTCTGTTGATTATGTAAGCTGGTTTGAATTTTAAATTTCTATTATGTAAGCTTGTTTGAATTACGAACTATAATCTCCTTGATTATAAAAGGGGATGATTGAATGAAATAAATGCAGAGTTGATTGCAAGAGTTTGAATATTATTTAGTTGCTGGTGTGACTCCAGTCCTATCCAAGAGTGTGTGAGGGTGAGACTCCCTAGCAGATTCTTATTATCCAAGTGTTCGACATCAATTTTGGCATCAGTCCCAGATTCTTTCGGTGACCAACCAGTATGAGTACGAGAAGCGGATGATCCTACAACAATAATGGCCGACGCAAGAGCAACGTGATGAGATGATGCTACATATGACCAACCAACTCACCGCCCTTACCCAACAGATTGAGGTCATATGGAATCGAGTCTTTCCTACCCAGAATAATCGTGAAGAAGATTGTGATGAAGGAGAGAACCAAAACAACAACCATCGACCACAGGTGGGTCATTATCAACCACCAAATGCACCTCAGAGGGAAGGCAACTTTGGCCATTTTCCTTGGCAGTACCAACAGCCAAGGGACCATGAGCAATTTGATGAGGCGTCGAAGCGGATCAGAGTGGATTTACCTGACTATCATGGGAGCTTGGATCCAAATAGCTTTCATGATTTGTTAATGTCACTGGAAGATTACTTCGAATGGTTCAATATGGCGACCGAAAAGAAGGTTCGGTTTGTAAAGATGAAGCTGAAGGGGCTAGCGAGAGTATGGTGGCAAAGAGTTGAAGAACAATTGTATCAGCATAGACAACCACCATAACTGATTGGGATGGGATGAAGCGTCGCCTAAAAGAGAAGTTCTTACCGCTAGATTATGAAGAGACCCTTTTCGAAGAATAGCTAGCGCTTAAGCAAGGAAACTTGACAGTAGAAAATTATATTGCCAAGTTCCATGAGCTTACAATACGTTGCCATGTGACAGAGACGAATATACAAGCTTTAACACGTTATAAAGCTAGGCTACGATAGGACATTCGGAAGGAGCTAACTATAGCTTGACTGTTTAGTTTGGAAGAGGCGTACCAACTTGCTTTTATCCTCGAGACCCAACAAAAATGGTCCAATTTGAGGCGAGGTAAGAATATATTTGGACGCAGTGATGGCAATGCTCGGGGAATCTCATTTGCTAGAAGAATTAATACTAGAAGTGAAGCTACGACAAACCGTGCAAAAATGGTTGAGAAGAATGGGGAGTACGATGCTGCCAAGGGAAAAGACATAGTCATTGCAAATAAAGGGCCAGTTGAGTGTTATAAGTGTGGTGGAAGAGGTCATTTTGCTGTAGTATGCCCCATGAAGAACCAATGCTTTGCACTTGTGTGCGAATAAGATGAATTAACGAAGCAACTTGCAGAAAATTCAAAGGAGGTCGAGGTAGCAGCCATGCAAGGGGATGCTAAAGAAAAGGTGCTCGAGGTAGAACTGGAAGGGTCGGATTTGCCAATATGTGTAGTCCGAAGGATTTTAATGGGCCACAAACACTACAACAAAAAATACTTTTTGGGACTATTTTCTTTTGAAACGAAATGAAAATCGTCCCAAAAAGTGAGATTTTGGGACGAATTTCAGATTTCGTCCCAAAAAAATGGCGGAAGAAAAAAAAACCGTTTGAACAGTATAATTAGGGATGAAATATTTTGTCCCTAATAATCAAATCGTTCAAATGTAATGTTTAAAAATTCGAACGGTTAAATTTAACCCATCGAACGTACATTTTGGCGCTTTAAGTAATATTGTGATAGCAGGAAATTATTCCACTGTTCGAACGTGCAATTTTAACGGTTCGAATGATTAATCAGCACTGTTTGAACGTATATTTTGTCAATTTAAGTATAATTATTATAGCGGAAAATTGCATTACATACTTACAATTTTACTGTTCGAATGATAAATCATCACTGTGGGTGCGTGCAATTTGGCGCATTAAGTAACATTAATATAGCGGGAAATTGATATACCCTTCGAACGTACAATATTCACCGTTCGAATGATGAATCAATACTGTTCGAACGTTATTTTCATGGTTCGAACAGTGATCATATGTTTTTTTTTTTTAGAATTATATTTATATTAACTAGTAATTATAAAAAATTTATCAATTTAATTATAGGAATAATATCAATCAATAATTAGTTTAGAAAATATAAACTAATACTAATTCATAATTAAATATTGAATTTACAAAATACTAAATATTGTCCATTCTAAAAACAAAATAAATAAATAAATAAAATATAGAAAGTACTAAGACGCCAAATCTTTGCACACCTCCTCGACTACAGCTAAGCATTCCTCTATCTGTGTCAGTTGAGTATTGATGGTGACCTGAGTCGCAGACATGGCATCAAGCTTCGTACGTAACTCAGAGATGGTACCAGTAATCTCTGTACGAAACTTAGACATAGTAGAACGGACCTCCATATGCACTGCATCGATCAACGCTGATGTCTGTCCACTGATCGCTGCACACATGACCTCGGCCATGTCCTCACGAGTAGCGCTGTGTACTGATGTCTCAATCTGTCTGGATGTCCCAGCGGCCGATACTCCGTGATCTCCTGGCTGTGCATCTCTCTGAGGATCAACCGGGTCTGGAAAATGTCCACGAAGAAGCAGTCTCAAGTGTCCCGTGCTGCGTGAGAGGGTGGTGCTGTTGATCGGTCCCATCAGCTCTCGTTTACGCTCGGCAACATCAGGCACAACACCAGCAAATAGCAAAAATCGGGTGATTAGGATCCCGAATGGCAGTATATTCGTCGAAATGTACCGAGACTCTGATTGAATCCTATCAAATATATACCCCACCAGGTCGATAGGAATACCACGAGTGACCCGTATCATAAATTTCATCCGGTCAATGCCAACCTCTGTCTTGTGCTGCCGAGGGTCAATATTACTGGCGATTATCAAATTCAGGATCTTGAAGAAAGAAGATAGATCTGCCTGCTTGATGCTCTTCGTCCCGTCATACGGGGGAGCATTTGGACCAACAACCAAATCCCTCACCTCATGATCAGCAAAGGTATCGACCTCATCTGTATAAATTGGTGCCTCCTCCTCAGTTGTCTCCGCCTCAGCTGAAGGACCAGACTCTTTAGGCACCACTTTTGGATATGCATCTGGCAGCCTAGGAATACCGAGATGCTCAGCGAGTCTGTCCCATGAAAATACAACTGAAACTCCTCGGACAGAGATCCTGTATGCCCCTCTGTCATCTGGGCTGGCACCACCGAACTCTCTATAGAACTCAGAAACAACGTCAATATAGGAGACGGTCCCCCAAGACTCCTCCTACTCCTCTAAGATAGGTCCCCAACCACGTTCGCTGAAAACTGATGGCAGGGAATGACCCTCCCAGACAAGACTTTGGAAATCAGAAAGCTTCACTTGTCGCTCTACTAAAACAGTCCTCACCCTGCCTGGACTGATACTAGTCTCAGTTGGATTGCGTCGCTTACGTCCCACCCTAGAAGAAGACATTTTAATCAACCTGAAATTTACAATTAAAGAGTTTATCAATACATTAACGATAAAAATATAATAAATAACTAATCACTAAATTACATACGAATAGTAATTTAATAAAGTAAGATATTGTGAACAACATAATTTTATAAAAATAATATCACATTATTTAATATTAATTAGATTAATATTTAATACAAATTAAATATTTAACAAAATGTGATAAATTTCTATATTAATTTAATAATAATATAATATCTATTCTCGTAAAGATTTAATAGAACTACAATATGGAATAAAAACATCGATTCACTAATGTTACTAAAATTAATTATTCCGTTCGAACGCTTAAATTAGTGTTCAAACGGTATGCAAAACTATTTAGCTGGTATACCGTTCGAACATATAAAACAACGTTCGAACGGTCTAATACTTGTTTGGATCGTACCGTTCGAACTCACTAACCAACGTTCGAACATTATGCGAATTTAACTCAGCGCCTTCGCTGAGCCAACTCAGCCATTGAAATCCATGGAATCGTTCGATTCCATCAATTTTTCAACAAACAAATTGAAAGAGACTTAAATAAATTTTCCTACAATGGATTTAAGCAAATCTACGGTGAATAGTGATGGATAAATTATTTTATCCTAATTTAAATAAATAATCCATCAAAAACCTAAATTTAAACGGTAAAATAGTTAAAAAAAAATAGCATACTGGTGCTTAGAGAAAGAGGCTTTGATTGGGCACTGTTCGCGGTGGCGACGGCGGCTTTAAATGGCGGAGATGGATGATTCATTTCGAGAAAACGAAGTTTTGTTAATAGTTCGAACGTCCGTGAAAATGACCATCCGCGAGAACTTATTTATGCAATACCGTTTGAACGGTTAGTAAATACGTTCGAACGGTCTACTTCAATACATTTAAATATTATACTAATATATTAATATTTTATTATTTTAGTTATAATCTAATTAGATGACACTATCTATGTTAGTACTATAGATGACAGTATATATGATACTATATATATGTTATATATATAGTCTCATATATTAACATAATATATTTTAGTTATAATCTAATTAGATGACACTATATATATATGTTATCTATATAGTATAATATATTAACATATTATATTTTAGTTATGGTTTAATTATATGACACTATATATATGTTATCTATATAGTCTAATATATTAACATATTATATTTTAGTTATGGTTTAATTAGATGACATTATCTATGCTAGTATTATAGATGACATTATATATGATACTATATATATGTTATATATATAGTCTAATATATTAACATAATATATTATAGTTATAATCTAATTAGATGACACTATATATATGTTATCTATATAGTCTAATATATTGACATATTATATTTTAGTTATGGTTTTATTAGATAACACTATCTATGCTAGTACTATAGATGACATTATATATGATACTATATATATGTTATATATATAGTCTAATATATTAACATAATATATTTTAGTTATAATCTAATTAGATGACACTATATATATGTTATCTATATAGTCTAATATATTGACATATTATATTTTAGTTATGGTTTAATTAGATGACATTATCTATGCTAGTACTATAGATGACATTATATATGATACTATATATATGTTATATATATAGTCTAATATATTAACATAATATATTTTAGTTATAGTCTAATTAGATGACCCTATATATGATACTATATATATGTTATATATATAGTCTAATATATTAACATAATAGATTTGTGTTATAGTCTAATTAGATGACACTATCGATGATATATTATAATATGATATTGCTATGTTACTAAACTATAGTATCATCTAATATGTCTATATATAAATATATATTAATGTTGTTCTTTTATTTGAAGGTATAATGTTAAAAAAAATATTAATAAACATTTACCAAACCGTTCGAACTGTTAACAATAACATTCGAACGGTTAATGATCGAACGAGAATGCATCCATTAACGTTCGAACATACTATTTATACGTTCAAACATGAAAAGTTAGGAGGGAATTTATTCCCGCTAAATCTTTTCACGTTCGAACGGTTAGTAAATAACTGTTCGAACAGGAAATCTTCTGCAAATACACTATAGAACCTCACAATCTCGCTCTCCTCCCACGCCCCACTCTCAATCTCTTACGAAACAGATAAGCCCATTTGCGAACAAGAGCCATTCTTCCTCAAACTAGCCCCCAAACTCAAAATATTAACATCTCACTCAATTATTCTCAGATTACTACTTGTTAGGGAGCTCCTTCGCACGGCATATAATCTAATCTCCTTGCATTTTCATCTCCAAAAATTCAGGCGTGTCTTTTATATTCTCATTTTGGTTTGAATATAATATTTTGCAATGTTAGAAATTTGTATGCTATTGATATTGTTGTTTGTGTTGTTGTGAGAAATTTGTATTCTAGGATTAATGGAGTTTTCGGTTGTTGAAGACGATTGAAATCTGGAATGAATACGTTCGAACGGGTTAGGATTACCATTCGAACGTGTATGTTATGTTCAAACATAGTGTAGCACCGTTCAAATGTAAACTATATATCAATGTATTTACAATTAGAATACAAATATATAAGGATAGTTGTAAATTATATGTACTACTAAATCTTTAAATTAAAATACAATAGTTAAGATTTAATAATACTTAAATACTTAATTCTAAATTAATAAAATTAATATTTAAATTAAAATACTATTAAATCTTTAAATTAAAATAAAATAGTTAAGATTTAATAATACTTAAATACTTAATTCTAAATTAATAAAATGAAGTTTGTAAATTAGTAAAATAGTTAAGATTTTTTTTATTAGATATAGTTAATTATTTGGATGAATCATAATGACTTTATATCTTAACACATTTATTGTAGCAAGATTCAGATACCAATTATGATCTGACAAAATTATATACTGCATCGCACACTAATCGTAATGGAGAGTGGACTCATCCTGATGCCTGTAAAAATTACGTAAGTATTATAACATGTTTTCATTAAATATATTAGAGTATTTATGACGATATTAATTCTTTATCTTATATATGTCTAGGATAAAATGGTTGACCTACGTGCTGAATCTGCGTCAGATCAAAATTTCTCAACAAGTGATATTAATATTTTTACACAAGTCCTGGGTTAACGTTCAGGATATTTGAGGGGTTTGGATCGCTGTGTAAAGCCTTCTCCCTCTTCCTCTTCTTCTGGGAATGCATCTATGACTTCTGTAGCGCTAGAGAATGTGAATTCCAGAATCGAACAATTGACTGCAAGGTAGCATGAGTTAGAGGCTCAACTGGCAAAACAAGTAGATATGGAGATGCACCTCAAACAACATGAAGAACAACAAGAAGAGGTCAGAAGACAGATGCAACTCCAAATGCAGCAGCTTATGCAACAGTACAGGCCTCCAAGCAACTGATGGTTTTTTGCGTACAGATTTTGGGATTATCTATTTATGTACGAACAATGTCCGTCTCATGGTTATTTATTTAGTTCGCATTTATTATAAAACTTTTTGTGAGTGTTAAACAGTTTCTAATGTATTTTTTCAAATATTATGAATGTCTATTTGATTTTCTATTATTGACTTTAAATAAAATAGTTATCGTTCGAATGAACAAATAACGTTCCAACGCTAAGCGTTCGAACGGTAACATAATGTTCGAATGCAATTTATTTTCGTCGAGTTTGAATGATCACATAACGTTCGAACGTCATTTATCTCCGTAGTGTTCGAACATAACTTATACCGTTTGAACCAATATACCGTTCGATCTGACCCTTTACCGTTCAAACGCAAAGCTACATTCATGCCGTTCGAACAAATTCATATTTGTTTGAACTTAAAATTGTTTATGTTCGAACGATATTCTGGGATGAATTTCAACCGTGACAAAAGAAATTCCCGTTAGAACTTGTTCGAACGGTTTCCTTCAATTTTGTCCCAATATACCTTTTCACACAGTATTGTTGGCACGAGCTTAGGAAGATTTTTTTTCGTCCCAAGACATTTTTTGGGACGAAATTGTTGTCTTTTGGGACGGAGATTTTCATCCCAAAAGACCCTTTATGTTGTAGTGAAATAGGGAGTTGATGAGGATGAGTCATGTTGCGTACAAATATCTTCCATGCCAGAGTCGAGCATCAAGGCAAGGCGATGAACTTGATCATCGACAACGGGAGCGGGATGAACATTGTGTCCCTTTATTTGGTCGAGAAAATGAAGTTGAAGCAAGAGCCTCATTCCAAACCTTATTGAGTCAACTAGATCGATGACACGTCTATACCCATTAGAAACAAGTGTTTGGTTTCCTTCTCTTTAGACAAGGATTTCTATGAGAAGGTTTGGTGTGATATGCTGCCAATGAAGGCTTGCCATATTTTATTGGGGAGGCCTTGGTTGTACGACATGAAGGTACAGTATGATGGGTATTCAAACTCATATTCCCTGAAATACGGGAATAAGAAGATTCGGTTGAAGCCCATGAGGATTTTAGATTTTTAGAAGATGGGGGACTCTTCTTCCTCTAGAACTCTTTCCATGCGTCGATTTGAGGAGGAAAGTAAGGAATTTGGAGGCATTCTTTTACTGATCTCATGTGAGGTTTCTTTAATGCAGGAAGATAAAATCCCTCAAGATTTTATCTCTATTTTGGAGGATTTTTAGGATGTAGCACCTGAGGAGCTTCCATGTCAACTACCTTTTATGCGTGATATTCAACACGCCATTGATCTCATTCCAGGCTCAGTATTACCAAATCATCCAGCCTGTCGACTTAATCCAAAAGAATATGAAGAGTTAAGGAGGCAAGTACAAGACCTTTTGGATAAGGGATTTATCAGGGAGAGCCTCAGTCCCTGCTCTTGTCCTGCATTGCTCACCCAAAAAAAAGATGGTACGTGGCGCATGTGTATCGATAGTAGGGCCATAAATAAGATAACAATTAAATACTATTTTCCTATTCCTCGTCTGGATATGTTAGATCTATTACATGGGTCTATAATCTTCTCAAAAATAGATCTAAAAAGTGGTTACCATCAGATCCGAATTTGACCCGGGGATGAATGGAAAACCGCTTTCGAAACGAAGGATGGATTGTATGAGTGGATGGTCATGCTGTTCGGATTGACCAATGCCCCTAGTACATTCATGCGGGTGACGAATCAAATATTGAGACCATTCTCACGTAGATTTGTTATTGCGTATTTTGATGACATTCTTATTTATAGTAAAGATAGGGAAGAACATAAGGAACATCTCAGACAGGTGATGCCAGTGTTGCGGAAAGAGAAGTTTTATATAAACTTGAAAAAAATTTCTTTTGCTAACTCCCAAGTCACTTTCTTGGGATTTATTGTCTCAAGTGAAGGGGTATTAGCAAATCCTGAGAAGATTCGAGCAATTAAAGAGTGGCCCACACCTTTGAATATTCATGAAGTAAGAAGTTTTCATGGATTAGTTACTTCTTATCGCAGGTTTATTCGCAAATCCAGTAGAACCAATAACAGAATGTATGAAAGTGGGAGCTTTCCAGTGGAACTCCATAGCTGCACGTGCCTTTGAAGAAATCAAAAAAAGGTTGACTAACGCTCCTATTATAAAGCTTCCTGATTTTGAGCAGGTGTTTGAAGTAGCATGTGATGCTTCACACATTGGGATAGGTGGAGTTCTAAGCCAATGAGGGCATTCGGTTGCTTTCTTTAGTGAAAAGTTAAATGAGACAAAAAAGAAATACTCTACGTATGACATTGAGTTTTATGCAGTTATTCAAACTCTAAAGCATTGGAGGCATTATCTGCTACATGCTACATTGTGAGTTTGTTTTATTTATAGACCACGATTCCTTAAACTTATCAATTCACAGGAGAAATTAAATGCATGGCATGCTAGCTGGGTAGATATGCCATAGCAATTTAATTTTGTCTTAAAACACCGAAAGGAGATTGAAAATCGCTTAGCCAATGCCTTAAGTAGGAAAGTCCATGTGCTCTCCATTTATCTTCTTCTATAATTGGCTTTGAGGAAATAAAGAAGTTGTATGCAGGTGATCCCTTCTTTGGGCCAATAATTTCGGATCTTTATCACAACAAATTGGATGAGCACGTGGGATATTCACTGCAAGAGGGGTTTTTGTTTAAAGGGACCAGATTATGTGTTCCTAAATCATCTCTAAGGGAGTATTTTATTCGGGAACTTCATGGAGGAGGCTTAGCTGGTCATTTCGAGCAAGATAAGACTACTGCCTTGGTGGAAGATCGATCTTTTTGGCCATCTTTGAAGTGGGATTGTAGCGAGGCTGTTATGTTATGTCGCACATGCCAACTTGAGAAAGGCTGAAGATCAAACGTTGGATTATACACGCCTTTACCCATCCCTCACACTCCTTAGGAGGACCTCAGTATGGATTTTGTACTCGAATTACCCAAAACTGTTTGTGGGCATGATTCAGTGTTTGTTATCGTTGATAGGTTCTAAAAAATGGCGCATTTTGTGCCCTGCTCAAAGACATGCGATGCCTCTCACATTGCATCATTGTTTCTTTGAGAAGTCGTGCATCTCTATGGCTTACCAAAAACTATTGTCAGTGATAGGGACGTGAAGTTCGTAAGCTATTTCTGGAAGACATTGTGGGCAAAGCTTGGAACTCGTTTGAAGTATTCAAGTGCCTTTCACCCGCGGATGGATGGTCAGACGGAGGTTGTAAATCGCAGCCTTGGCAATCTACTTCGCTGCCTAGTTCATGACCACATTACTTCGTGGGATTTAATTTTGCCAAATGTGGAATTTGCATACAATAATTCAATTAATCAAATTATTCGGATTTCACCTTTTGAAGTTGTTTGGGGTATAAGGCCACGACAACCTATTGATCTGATGCACTTACCAATTAATTCCAGGATAAGCGTAAGTGGAAAAAGATTTTTATAAGCATATCCAGTTAGATTAGGCAACGTTTGGCAGTCAACAATGATCTTTACAAGCGACAAGCAGATAAGCATCGTAGGAACATTGAGTTTGCTGAAGGTGATCTTGTCATGATGAGGTTGAGGCCTAAACATTTCCCACGGCATACTTATCAGAAGTTGCACTCAAAGAAAGCAGGTCCATTTAAAATTCTAAAGAGGTTTGGTACTAATGTTTATGTGCTCGAGTTGCCAGCTGATTTGCAAATCAGCCCTATTGTTAATGTTGAGGATTTACAATTGTATGAGGGCCACCATACATAAGCTGAAGTTCCATTGGCAATTCCCAAGCTCCCATAAAAAATAGGGCCTAGAGAGGAAATTGAACCACCACCCCTACTCTAATTGTTCGTGGGCGCGCACTGAGGAGTTTCAACGACTTAATCCTGATATATACAGGTTCTATCGAGCACACAACTTGTTGAAGTCGAGTTTTTTTCTTCAGCAGGGGGAATTTATGGATGATCTAATGTAGGAGAGCACTCTGCCAAGGCTAAAGACTCGATCTATTAGTCTTACCTTTTAAATTTCAAGTTTAAATTTCTGTTGGTTATGTAAGCTGGTTTGAATTTTAAATTTCTATTATGTAAGCTTGTTTGAATTTCGAACTATAATCTCCTTGATTATAAAAGGGATGATTGAATGAAATAAAGGCAAAGTTGATTGCAAAAGTTTGAATATTATTTAGTTGTTGATGTAACTCCAATCATATCCAAGAGTGTGTGAGGGTGAGACTCCCTAACAGATTCTTTTTATCCACATGTTGGACATCACGCATGGTGTGGGGTGGGGTGTAGGGAAGGATCCACCTTGCCCCACACCATGTGGGTATCACCATTCACCCCTAATCTAACCCTTTTTTCCAAAAACAAAAAAGAAATTAAAAGAAAATTGAGTAACATGCGTTGCAAGTCTAATCCGTAACTTGCCTTGGCAAGGAAAACAAAATCATTGACTTTATTTACAGAGCAAAACACGGAATAGTCAATTTTCATATCATTTTAATTTAGCAATTTAATAATACAGAAAGTATCTCAACTCATTTCATCCCATCTTATTTAATCATTATAATTTTTCTAAATTTTCAAATAAAATATAATAAATAATTCAATTTTTTTAAATCTCAAAACAAAAATAATATTCTAACAATATAATTTTATTCAATTTTTAATTTTCATATCATTTCATCTTATCTCAAATGAACTCAACTCACTATCTAAAAGGCCCCATTTGGTTTATAGATTCAACTGAGATAAATTCAGTTCAGTCTAATTTTAAGCTGAGTCTAACATCCAAACACACAACTCTCAAATTACTAAACTCATCTCAACTCAAAATCTTTTTACACGTGGGACCCACAGTCTTTCAATTCAACACTTATTTACACGCGGGACACACAACCTTTTTCAATTTCTCATAAATATATCTAAATTCATTTTAACATCTAAACACATTTTAAACTCAGTTTAGATGAGTCACACATAACTCCCTTCACTACTCAGTTCACTACTATTTATAAATAGTTTAACTCAGATCAGCTCAGCTCAACATCCAAACGTAGCCTAAAACTCTCAGCTGTATATGCACAATTTAGATTGATATATCATTTATTTACCACATGTATTGTTATTCTTTTTAAATTTTCTTATTTTCAATCATATTTTAAATAGACATATGAAACTATTAAAAGTGACACATCATTCGACATATACAAATCTTATTAATATATTTATGAATATAGAAACATTTTGCGCACATTTATAATAATTAATATATATAAGATTAATTTCTTTAGCAACACAACAACTCATGTTCAACTAAAGTTACAACAAAAAAAATGTTCAAAGAAACTTAAGGTCAACTTAAGAAAATTCATGCGTACAAAAGATAAAGCATACGAAAATAAGAAAAATCTTGAAGGTGCTTAAGTAACAAAGAATAGAGAAACATTTGATGTTATGAGTTTTTTAATGAGTAATGTTAGACACAATTTTAGGGTATGCAAGTCACATACATTCCGTTCGAACAAAAGTGGAGCCTATCATTAAAAAAAATATTTTTTTTATATGGATATCAAATTTATCAAACTTTTTCAAATGAGTACACTATTGCTTACACTCTAGAACTGTAAATATAGTTTTTTTTTTAATTTATAATTTTTTTTTTTTTACTTTTAGAGCCAAAAGTTTAAGTTATGAAGAAATTTCATTTTTTATATAATATTTGGTCTTAGATAATTGGATATTTTTTGAAGGAAAATTGTCATCATTCATTCATCAGAGAGACTTACATCCATGACTGGATACATGCAGGGATATTCCATATCGACCATTACCTCATAAACTAGTTAGTGCATTTGGAGCTCCACCAGTATACTGTTTTCTTTTGTGATTGGTCTGGTATTCACTACTACTGATACTCTCTACAGATAAATGTCCAAGAGATAACACTCTGCCTAAACAAAGACTCAATATCATTCTTCATAGAAAAATAGGACTCAATCTCTACAGACAAATGTCTAAGAGATGAACTCATTTTTTTATTTTTACTAAACAATAAGGAAAGCAGTAAGATAGATGCGAAAATGACGGGTTACAGTTTGAACCAACTCCGGTAGATATCAAAATTTGTGATGGCACATGAAGGCAACACGCTTGTCTCTTTTCAGCCACAAAAGTCAGATATGAAAGATCTGATGGTGGTGATTCCGGTGATCCGACGGGTGGCAAGAAAAACAGCTGGAATGGGTGGCATGTGAGGACCATGCGCAGTTGTGAGCAGCTTGTGAGGACCACGCATAGTGATTTTTGCAAAACCGTCACTATCCTCCGAACAATTTGCAGCTTGAGAGTCTTCTTGTGTTGCGCGTTTCACTCAAGAGTTGCCTAAAAACTATAAATCTATCTTTTTGGATCTTGAAAGAAACAAAATAAATTAGAAAAAAAGAATTACATTAATAGACAAAGTAGGTAAATAGCAAAATGAGGGAATGAGAGAGAAAAGGGGAGGAGGAGCCTCCTCCGATGAAAATCAGATTTGGAGGCCTTTTACAATAGAGAAAGAGTTTGCCTTTTTAAGAGAGAGAGAGAGAGAGAGAGAACGTAAAATCCAATTATAATCTTTTCTAAAACTCCTATTTTGATACAACTGTCAATTTGGAGTTAAATAGTTAGTTTTTAGGGGTCATGAATATTCTTTTATGAGTTTAAAAAATGCAAAGACGAAAAAAATTATTTTTTCACCAAATTTGGGGACCCTCAAATCCTCAATCACCCATCCTAAAAAAAATATGAAAATTAAAAAAAAAAAAATCGAGTGAAGCACTGAAGATGTTTTGATCTTGACTTTTCTTGACAGAAAAATAAAAGAGAGAGAATCGTCGCGAGAACGTCGATAAGAACAAGTTTATGGACCGAGTTGGCAAAACTGTGGGGCTTGGATCTACACCATTTAGAATTTTTGTTCAAACTTTAAGATTTATTATAATAGAAGAGAGATAGACAGAAAATATTTATTAAGATATATGATCAAAACTCAAAGTTGACAAATGTTTTCCTTTTAAGGTCCAGTCCAACAAGTAGTCCCATAAAAAGGTTACAAGTCCATGATGCTTGGGAGACATGTGATTCTTGTTATTAGAGGATCCACACACAAACATTGGGACTTGATTTACGTGATCCAAGGTCATGACCATCAGACCAGATGGGCCTTGAACTCTGATTTTTTTTTTTTGGGCAAAGTAGATGGAAGCAACTGTTATCCTATTTTTCTCATTTAATAGGTGGATGTATGTAGTATAACTCTTCCTTATGGCATTTATATATATATATATATATATGATAGTATTAATTATGAAATTTTGATGATTATATTTATTTTCATGAAAAGACATTAATTTATTCCATCTTCTTGATGATTACATTTATTTTGATGAAAATCAATTTGAATCTAGGGAGATTAATGATGAATTGGCTGTTCTAATTACAGAAGAAGATATTGTTGCATCAGAAGCACTTAATAGTGAACAACGACATATTTATGGTTGGTCTTGGAAAATCTTTTTTCAAATTAAGTTGCTACATTCTTTGTTGATGGTCTTGGTGGGACATGAAAGAAATTTCTATACAAAACACTTCTCACTATAGTGGGATCAAAATAATTAGTAACACTTGCAACTGTTTCATATGGGGTTACTGTGTCTAAGAATAGTGGGATCAAAATGGTTTTTATACTAAGAATCTCATTTTTACCAAATGCTGATGAAAATTGTGGCTTTCCATTTAAACGAACTTAGTTCCCTATTAGATTAGGCTTTGTAACGAGCATAAATAAGTCACAAGAGCAAACAATAGATTTTGTTAGGATATATTTACCTCAACCTATTTTTTCACATAGACAATTATATGTGACTTTATTAAGAGCTAAGTCTACTTCTACAATAACGATTTTAAATATGACCAATCTCAATTGAAGCATCTGAAAAGAACTAGATAAAAAATATTGTATATACAGAATTATTAAGATTTGCATTTTCAAATTTATGTTATACAGATAACTAGATTCAATTGTATAATTTGAATCTTACTATTGAAACAAAATTGCATATTTTATTTGATTTTCTTTTCTATATATTTAATATTGTGTTATTTAATTTATTGCAATTCTTCAACACAAATTATACTTTATATATTTATACATTTGTTATCTTCTTACAAAATTGTATGTTTAGTTTGATGTACATAACTATTATTCTGTTCTTCAATTTATTGCATTTTTTCAATACAAATTGTGTTTTATATACTGATACATTTAATATCTTTGTACATTAGAAGCTTTCAAGATGAAGACAGTTTACATATCAATAAATTATATCTCTCCAAGTACAAGAGGAATTGAAAAATCAAGATGATTGTGACAAACAAGTCACCCAAATGAATATGCCGACACTCACCAGTGAAATATCAAAGTCTAACATTAATTGATTCAGAGGTATAGTATTTATTTATTTCATTTTTTTTAAAAAAAAAAAGCCAAACTCTATCTTTCCAATTATAAAAATATTGTCATTATAGATAATAGTTATATGTTAGCATTCAAAAACAATTTATTCTCCTTAAAAACATATTTTAAAAAATATTATTTTTTATAACCAAAAAATAATTTAAAATCAAAACAAAGTTATTATCGTAAATTAGTAATTACATTTTTTTTATATTATACAGGGAAATCGGGTACAAGCTACCATGTTTGGTAAAGATATTGATTCGCAGGTTAACACTTTACATATTTTTCAATCATATTATATTAGCAATGCATATGTGTGGCCATCAGATCCTAAGCATAGAATTGAAACACATCAATATCAATGGATCTTAAATTCTAAAACAATCATTGAGCAAGTTCTAGATGCTGAAAAACAATTGGAACCATCAAAGTACCACATCATCCCCTTCAATGAATTAGATACTTACAAAAACTCAATTACAGAAATAGATAATTTACTCTTCTTTATTTTAGAATCTTTAATTATCAATAGATTAAAAATTTAAATCTTATCTATCATATCCATTGGCGGTTGCAACCCTGTCAAGTCATGTAGAAAGATAACCTCAATGTATGGATCAACAACTATTCAAGAATATATGTTATTGAGGTAAAAATATTTTTTTAGTTCTTTCTTTTTTACAATTAGTTTTCAATATTAATTTATTAGGTATTCTGTTATTTTTTTTTTAGGTATTACGATCAATCCTCTTAGTCATTAGGCGGTGTCATTGCAGGAGTGGTAATCCATATTTAATAATTATTTCTCAATACTTTTATATTATATACTTAAAATATAAGTTCTGTTTTTATTAATATATCTAAACAAATACAACCATATTAATTTTTATTGATCCTAAATTTTTTTGGTGCCTATTCAATATTTACATCTCCATATTTTTTTCTTCTTACGTTGCATTTTGTTTGTAAATTTTAATGGCGGCAATTAATGATTCATTATTTGAGAGTATTATTACAAAATATTTGAAATACCCGCTGCATCTCTATCATCTATTGGTTTTTGAGAAATAACCAAGATTTGTGATGTTGAGAATTGATAAAAAGTTTGCAACCCATGACAATAAAATCCTATTCTTAGTAACAAATTGAAATTTCTTTGTTGTAACGATAGAAACATACTACATGGAACTTGTTATAGGTAAATCAAAATATTTTGTAACATCAGGATGTATACAACCACTTTGTCTAAAAAATTGTTTCTGATATAATGTAGAAAGCAAGATTTTGGATAAAGGCATGAAGATAATTGTGGTTAACTTACATCAGATATTTTTTTACATGTCATGTATTGTTTGTAACAAAGGAACTAACTATGAACACAATGAAAGCTTCCTTTGTTACCATTGCAAACACCAGAGCATTTCCCAATCACGATTTGTATTCTAATAATTTATGTGACAAATTTAACATATAGTTTTTACCAATTCTAACATAAATTGATATTTTCATCATTTATAGTTGTCGAACTTATGTTGAAGTTGACGATGATACAGGAAGACTAGCTACTGTTTGGTAAAATAAAATAAAAAATAGTCTATTTCATTACATTGTTCTTAATTAGTTTGTCATTAAAACATATTATTTTTACCTACAACATACATAATAATCTAACTACAAACATTGCATTGTAAGATTTCTATTAGTTTACAATACTTGAATTTTCTACATATAGATTCTTTACCTTTTTTTATTAATCATGTGAATCTATTAAATTTTTTATTATGCAGGAGCATTTACCATATATAGATAATGTTGCAGCATAAGCTTCACAAAAAGAATGACCGATTCAACTTGTTGCAAACCCTAATCGATTCAACCAATAGCAGCACAAAAGCTTCAATGTCCTCTCAATTAATCCCATACAAGATGATACAAAATGATGAATCACAAAAGAAAAACCAGCCAATCGAAATTTTTAACTAATGTTTTTGTTAGACTTGTATTAAACTTTTCTTAAACAAGTTTACTAAAACTATCGATATGATAAATTTGTATTAATCTATGTTATATTTTGAACTAGTGTTTTTGTTTTCTAATTTATGCAAACATGTAATTATTATACTCCACTTAACTATCATTATTCAAAAATATTTGCTAGAATTTACATTTTCTTCCCTAGCGTGCGGACGGATTTGAAAGGTGCACCTTGGAGTTGGTTTAACCATTGGTTTTTAGCAATACGCTCATTACTAAGAAAGAGTTGAATTGCAAACTATCATCCAAAATTAATTAATATGATTAATAAAACCATCCAATCCCTTAATCCCTATGATTAGAGGACAGATATTTGATCGACACGTGCCCCTACAAAGCTCCAAAATAAAGCAACAGCAAATGCTAAATGCTGAAACAAGTGGAATGACATTTGAAATATTGAAGTCGGAATTGTTGGGTCATCCACACCTAAAAGAAAAGAAAAAAAAGGAAAAGTTAAATAATGGCCGTACAAGACAAAGAATGAGGTCATTTTCGAAAGCAAATGGATGGGGGAGAGAGGAAAGATGGATGCATGCATTCTTACCTTCTTCACACGCAGTTTCAAGCAAAAGGCGGCCTAGCTACCTAGTCGTACGTACTGGACAAACGACATGATCTGGTAATAATTAATACAGAAAGGAAAGAGCAGTGTGTATAGCCTTTGGCACTTGAAGGAAAGCACCCTTCATCCCGATATTGTCCCTCTAACTTTACCCACTATTTCAGTTCACGCACATACAACCAAAGTGGTAAATCAGTTGGTACCAACTAATATTTTATGGATTTGAGATTAAGAATTTAAGTCACGACATAAATTTAAACTATTTGTGATGGTAAAACATGATCTTTGGATCATGAGATAGGAGTTTTGAACCAGTTGTATACTTTGTGGATGTTGTGGTGACGAATTCACTATTGGAACATTAGTTTTAATTCAAATCAAACATTCTACAGCGGGAATGAGCTTTTATTGTCTCATTCAAAAAAAATTGCTACGCAAATCGCCCCCTCTCTTATTTTGAAAGAATAAAAATATATATATACGAAAGGGATAAAATGTTATATATGAAAGAAGAAAAATGTCACAAATAAAAAAAGATGAAGTGTTCTCGACTTTAAAATTCTATGTTCTTTCATGCTTTTTCAATTTATGATCATTTAACATATGAATGGATGAGGTGATTCTACCAAAAGAATACAGAGTTATGGATGAAAGAAAGAAAGCAAGAGTACTGTTTCTTACCTTTAAGATCCCATGTCCAAAAGGCTGTAAGAAATTTAATTTATTTTAATAATTATAAAAAAAATTATTAGAAAAAATATAGAGCTGACATGACAATAGAAACAAAATACATTAGTTTCCAAATCCAAACGGCGTGCAAGAACCTGTTCTCGACACATGATCATGACCAGGTGCAAGTTTCCTGACATTGGCAAAAAAATCTTCCTCGAACCCTTAAAATTTCCAAAAGTTTGAATTTGCTTTCAAAATATGTAATGCAAATCAGAAGTAAGCAGCTCAAAACTTCGTTGCCAAATTGTAAACCACGACAGACAGCAAGAGCTCCCGTGGCGTGCAAGCCAGGAATCCCAGCCGAAGGCATGCATCTCTGCCTTGAGTCATGTTGACCCACACACTTACGTACCAATTCTTCCTCGATCGATTTCAAGACACTTCACCAAACACGACATGGACACGTACGCCAAACTATATAAGTTGGACAATCAAATAATAGGACCCACATCATTGGACTCAATTTGACATTCATTCCCATACTTATCCTTGAACCCAAGTTGGATACGAAATGAAATGGCCTTTGATATGATCATTAGCTATCATTGTCAAGCAGCTTGCTTTCCCTCTTTTTTCTCCTTGTGATTTAACCCCTTACTTTGTGATCTGTCTGTATTAGGCGACTCAATTCATGTGATCCTCATCTTATGCCAAGGATTTATATATAATGAAGTCTTATTCTTGCACCACCATCTTATCCTACCCAAAGTGATAGACATCAATACGAGAATGATCTACAAATTCATGCCACCACTTGTAAGTCATTCTTTTGACGATCTCTATCTTAAATTTTGTCGTCTTCATTCATATTTAATATGTGATGCATTTTTAAATTACTTTCGTTTTAAGTTATTACGTATGAAACAATCAAGATGTATGCATCAATATGCGTGATGAAAAATTTAAGATAGAGAGTATCATTGCTATTTTACATTATATTTTAAATTACTAGCATTCAAAACCTCTCTAGAAATTCAATCGGATAATTATAAATTTCATATAATTTGTTTTATTTGTTTATCTCTCTCCTGATCTCTTAAAGAGTAATTTAGATTCAGAGATAAGTTGAGATGGTTTGTGAATAATAGAATAAAAGTTGAATTGTTTATTTTATTTTGTGTGAGAATTCGAGAAAGTTATTTTGAAATTTGAAAAAATTGAATTGTTTATTATATATTATATGAGAATTTAAGAAAGTTGTAATGATGAGATGAAATAAGTTGAGATGAATTTTAAATACAAACAAAGCCGTCTTTAGAATTCAGGTAAGAAACTATAGAAAATTCAAATCCTCATAAGTACTTATATATGAAGAAAGAATTTTTCTCCGATGATTTGATTGTCAATAATTGAGTTGGAACTTAGGGGAAGTTTGTAGTAAAAAATTATGCACCGGAAAGTGCATGTAAATTCAAAAGTTCGTTGATCAATCTTAGAGTTTTCAGTATACGATCGAATATGTCACAATCAAATGAATACATTGGATTAAAGCTTTTTAAATCTCACTACTACTCAAAGGGCAACTATCTTTAAGCTATCCAAGCTAACATGACTGCGGAACTACAAGAGGATCCATACCACACAGATCCAGACATGGAAGTTGACATGATGTCACATGAACAATTCGATAAAATAACCCTTTTACATGCGATATTGGAGATCAGATTCTGTCTGGGCTGAAAGAAAAGTGCAGGAAACAATTGATGCACTTCCTTTTACTTACCCAATACAATGTTTTGCAGTCGTTAGTCAAAATAGGGTAGAAAATACAAAGTATAATAGAAATTCATGAGATGGATAAAAGAGGAGAGAGAGAGGGGCTGCATGTCTTATAATTGGTTAAATACATGCAAACCATAAGTCTCTATTTATTTAGAAAATTAAATGAAGATAAGATCAGGTAAATTATCTAATAATTATGAAAATCAAATATTTTAATTTGATAATTATGAAAATCAAATCACTTGATAATTAGGATAATATCCAATCAAATTGTCTCTAACAAAATAATATATCAACCAGGAGAAGCAATATTCTTTTTAACTTCTAAAATGAATAAAACCCTAAATTAAAATCAATGTTACGGATCTACGAAAATTTTATTATCAAGTCAGTATGTAGAGTATATTCAGTAAAGAGTTTACATGATATAATTTAAATAATATAGATACTATGCTTTAGATACTCACTTGAGAATATAATATCGATCTCTACGAAGATTTCTCATGACTAACCAAATGACTTTAATTATCTACTTCTTCCATTTTCCCAACTGAACTGAGCATTTCTATTCCAAAAACAAACAGTAATATATAAGATTAATTATCTTCGCAGTCTGCATGGTGGGGTTGAAAGTGCACTTAAATAGTTGTATTACCATCCCATGTAAATGCTTGCACACCTTTTAAAAGATGCAGAATGAAAAAACCCAAACATTATGGACTTGCAGATGCAAAAGAAGGTGGTTGAGGGCTTAGTTTCATTTTCTTTTTTGTTTCTTCAGCTTGTCCTTTTTCCCATCTCCCCTTCTCCATTAAGAAAGACGCCTAAATGGCAATACTGTATAGGCTCGTGACATGGTGACAAGCATGTAGTTTTATTTATTTATTAAGAAATATCATTGAAATAGAAAAAGGGAGAAGAACACATAAACGACACGAAGGCACCAGAAGGTGAATGGCACACGATATCCGATCCCATTGGTTGGGGTAATCCAAAAGTCCCAAGATATCAACCTTCTTCATGTCCAACTATATATCCTACTGCCCTTCTCCTTCTGCAGAGTTCTAAAGAACTTTCATTTCATCCAGGAGGGAATTGGAGTGATATCTTTCGTTCATATTAGCTGATAGAACTTGATTAACATGAATTCAAATTACAGTTGAGAAACAGAAAATGGAAGGAAGGGAGTGCAAGTCTTACACTCCAGCAGTTCCAGAAGGAAGACATGATGATCAAAACCTCACCTGCCAACAGCCAAGAAAGAGGACGAACAAGAAGATCATGAACAAGAAGAGATTTAGTGATGAACAAATAAAGTCACTGGAGTCCATTTTTGAATCAGATACGAGGCTCGAGCCTAGGAAGAAGGTGCAACTGGCAAGAGAGCTTGGGCTGCAACCACGCCAGGTTGCCATATGGTTTCAGAACAGAAGGGCTAGATGGAAGTCAAAATATATAGAGCAAGAATACAGAACACTGAGAGATAATTACGAGAATTTAGCATCTCAGTTTGAGTCCTTAAAGAAAGAGAAGCAATCCTTGCTCATACAGGTATAGTTCTCAAACTTCTTATTATAATCTGAGAAGGCATTCCAAATATCTCTGCAAAATTGATAACCATTAAGCATGTTACTTGCCATTCAAACAGTTGCAGAACCTAGGTGATCTGCTGGGTGAAAACCATGATGGGAACGGGGAGAGCAGCAGCAAGGGTTTGGAAGGAAACAGCACAGTAGCTGGTAGATCAGATGATGGAAGTTCTGACAGTGAGACTAAAGCAAAGTCGAGTTGCTTGCAGAAAGGAATGGAACACAAGGGAGTAATGTTTCCATATGAAGAGGAGAATGGCGTTGGAAGCTTTGGGGGG
Source organism: Juglans regia (assembly GCF_001411555.2). NCBI lineage: Eukaryota > Viridiplantae > Streptophyta > Magnoliopsida > Fagales > Juglandaceae > Juglans > Juglans regia. The sequence continues at coordinate 6,357,865 of NC_049916.1, forward strand.
GGAGGACACGGATTTCTGAACATGAACGAACCACATGGTCCCTTAGCATCACTCGACGAAGGGTACAGTACCTATGATTCAGGTGGTCTTCTTGATCATTTATGTAGCAGTTCATACTGGCTAAATTCTTGGAGTTGAAAAATGCACCTCGCTCAACTTGAATGAAAGATCAAAAGAAACACTTGCAGGAGAGGGAATGTGAAGTAGATGGCTCAAGTACGTCCAGAATTTTCTGCCAAGCATCCAAAACTATGGTAGATTGGAAATCTTACACTGACAGGATTTGGCCAGAAATTAAGAACAAAGGTAAATTGCAGAACAGAGAGAAGTGAAGCCAGCAAAGAGGATTAGCCACTAATTAGTAATTAGAGGTTCGTTCAGACATGTATGCCAGGTTGAATGTGTGCATGTTTTGTGAGGCAACAATATGTACTTCGTAAAAGCTGTCTGAAGAGCATCAAACTGTAGAGAATGTTTGAGATCATGATTGCTTGAAAAATATAGCATTATAATAATATTTGGTTGTGTGAATTATAGCTTAATTTCGACTTGACTTCTTTGTAGATTTTGGAGTATACTTTAACATAAGATGTTACAAGACAATATATTGAAACCCACAAGCCAATACTGTATCTGGTTCCAACGATTTATTATGTATCAATCACTATTCACACTCGCATCTCATACCTATAATTTTTTTATAGGGTGTGTGAATATTTTTTATAGAATATGAGGATGTTTTTCATAGGATGTGGGATGGTATGGTGAATAATGACTAATGAGAAATATTATATGTAATATGTATGCCCAGAAAAAGATGAATGGGAATTCTCTTCCCCCTCAGACATATATCGCACAAAATCTGCTGTACTATATTTAGTCATGGGAAATTTAAGATGAAAAATTGATCTATGATGTTATTCTCTCATTTTGATAAGGTTTTTCAATGGAAATCACAATTTCTTGAATTGCTTAATTTAGAGAGCAGCCAGACAGAGTGAGACAGCGACATCGGAAGCCATCACAGCTAACCAAGAAAGGAACTTTTAAGTTCAAAGATAACAAAACAAGTGGACGTGTGACAGTTTGGCCGAGTGGTCTAAGGCGCCAGATTTAGGCTCTGGTCCGAAAGGGCGTGGGTTCAAATCCCACAGCTGTCAAAGTGTTTTCATTTTTTTTTTTGTTTTTAATTTTCATTAGGCCTACTCGTATGAATTTGGGCTTTGGAGCTAAACCTGGGCCAGGATCTGACCCATCAGTTCTTGGGGTGGGTCATCAATTTGGGTTTGGTTAGGATAACATTGTGCATTTCAATCAATTTCAGGTGTAATTTTCTTTCCTAAGCCTGGAACAAGATTTTATTGGAAATCTTGTTTTTTTCTAAGGCATGTGATTCATCTGGCATCCCCTTGATTATTATATCTATAAATGAGATGCATATAGATCTTCACTGAGGTAATCTTGTATTTTTTTAAGGCCTTTTTTAAATATCCTATATTTAGAATTGAAGTGTAGTAAATGAGATCTTATACTGCTGGGGAAGAAGAATTTCTTGTGGTTTATAATAATTCCAAGTACTTCAACTTGACTAGTCTTTTTGGTATATAAGCTCAAATGTAGCTTGAATTATTTTTCACCCGTTCCAAATGATTAAAACCTCAGGTATATCATAATAACTCGCTACTATTCATTATTTTATTATTACTTTTTACCTACTTTTTAATACTATTTACTACTATTCAATATTTTATCATTACTTTTTCACTACTATTCACTGAATACCTGAGAATATATCACTACCCAAACACAACCGAAACACACAGGAAGACTGCCCTTGCAGTTTGCCGACTATCAGAAAGGTTATAATATCCCAAATTTAGCATAAAAGGGGGTGAATAGAATCCAAGTTCTTGGAGTATATAACAATAGAAAAAGGCCTCAATTATAAGCTCGGCTAGTCCTAAGTAGTCACAACCTTGCTTTTCAATCAAATTCTTCAGGGATGGGATCCTTTTCTGAGTTCACAAAACAAAATTGTAAAGACAGAATTTGTTGGACCAACAAATTATATGTTTGCAGTGCTTGTATGCTGTACCTCTCATGAACAATGCATTTTAAAGGGCAGGATATGGTCTAAACCTACAACTTTCTGAAAATTCAGTAATCTCAAACTGGTTTTAGTGAGCACAAGTCTCCTTATTGATTTCCAGGTTCATCTGTTATCCTAAAAAAGTAGTCTTACATAGTAACTTATTCTCCAACCCCCGTGACTGATAGATATAGAAGTTGTGGCCCTCAATGAAGAACTTAACAAACCAAAGCTGCACAAACAACAAAAGGATTAAAAAAATGGTGGGTATATATAGCTGGTAATTTCTTTTTTTCCTGAATTACTTTTGTCCTGTTTTGGAAGGTTGATTTACTTCCTGGTCTATCATGCACATGTAGGGGGTCAAGAGCAGACTAGCAGGTCCCTCCTTTTCTGCTGTATCTATCTGCCAAAATGCAGTTCACGAGTTGAATTCATATTTTTCTCATTCTCTGCCATCCAAAGTCATGGCTGTGAGTTGAAACTCATGCTCTCATTTTTTTAAGATTTGCTTACAGCCTAGATATGAAGACAGTACTTCTTAGGTCTTTGCAAGCAAGATTGGGTAGTCTCTATACATTTGTTTTCTCTTATTTTTGGAAGGTTGCACTTTGCTGTCAGTGAATGCCCAACTCTACAAGACTTTGGTTGGCTCATATTTCAACACAGGGCTTGACTTTAAGGAAATGACAACTAATGACAATAATGGCTGGCTCCAATGAAAATGAAAATTATTCATAGCGATAACCTCATCTTTTAGAATGCATACTGGTGTGGAAAATGATTTTCCACTTGAATGAAGAAAGATCTGGGATGTAATCTTGCTTTCTGACTTTGTTAACAAATCGATCTGCTGGCGGGTGAAATCTAACTGGAGCATATACTCCAAAAAAATCTAAAATTAAAAATAAACGAGAAGTGTTACAGTCACAAAGGTTTACACAAAAGTAATTCTATAAATTGACGTGATTTCATATAATCCGTCATATCTATTTTACAATAAAAGTAATTTTATAATCTGATAAATTATATTAAATTACATCAGTTTGTAAGATTATTTTTATATAATCATTTTGTGACTATAGTATTTTTTTTCATCTTTCAAAGCACATAACGTAAAGTCCACTATTTTAATATGACCACTTATTCACGGTACCATTTGTTCATGCATGCTCTGGCAGGCAGACCCCACAAAATTTTATCATTATGGTTTCTATATAATTATACACTCTCGATCAATAGATGGAATTTGCATAGGGAAGAACAGAGAGGTTCCTGCCCAGAAGATACGAATTCACGTGAAAGAGGTTACATATTGCCTACAGCATAGGGCACGGGAAAGGCTTTTTCAAAGATTAGGAACACATAAGGAATAGAGATTCTAACGAGTTGATTATTAATGTTGAAAGTTAAATCCCATACATCATAGGATCAAGAAAATCATCAACTTTTCACTAGATGTGACCTCTAGAAATTGTTTGCACTTCGTATCCTCAAGACCTAGCTAAGCTATTATACATGTTCCTTGATAAAAAACTTCCTCAAAGATGTTTATTAAAAATCCTGAGGGATAGTTCAGGTGGTCCGGCTTGAGTTTGCTTCCCAATAGTCACTAGTTTGAGTCCGCTTAGGGCCACTGGAGGTTTACCTGGTTCTTAATTTCAGGATCCCATGAGATTAGTCGAGGTGCGCACAAGCTGGCCTGGATACCCACGGTTAAAAAAAAAAAAAAGATTTTTATTAAAAATATAGATGCCCCACTCAATGGCTCAGTGAATTGGTGACCTAGCTAAGCTAGTTATTTTCTTAGTGCATATGCTTAATGATATGGAAAATGCTTATTAGTCCCCTCCAGTATACCACTCAAAATTGTCGCTAATGTATTTTATTTTTTATTTTTGTATTTTTTTAAACGTTTAACAAAGTTACTACTAATGAATTTGTATTTTTTTAAAAGTGTTTAAAATGAAAAGAGAAGAAGAATGACATAGCGATAAGAGCTGGGTGGCCGACTAGCATTACCCATAACGATATATTGTTAGAGAGACTGTCTCTATGGAGTTCATAGTTTTTCCCCCATCAAACAAAAAGCTTCTTGATTACAGTGTGCATTGACACTTTGAGAACCGAATGCCAACAACTTCAGGAGAAGATGAGTAAAAAAATAACAATTTTCATTCCAGTACTCTTCAACACTTGCAAGCATTTCAAAGTCTTCATTTTTTATCCCTACGATTTGCAGACAAGCATGTGAAGCATAAAGAAATTGGAATGACAAGATTATTTACCTACAGAACCAAAAAAAAAAAAAAGTTGCCCCCAGCCAAATAACTGGATCAAGTACTTAATTTTCCAACTTTTGAGAGAGGAGAGAAAGGGAAAACAAAAAGAAACTGAACTTGTTTCCTCTCTCTCTAGATGAAGGAAATTTCACCCTTTCAAGGCTTATGAAGATATCTTCCAGCAAGTAAAGCAGCTTCCATGACAACAGAAATAACATCAATAACCTCGTCAACTAGACATTTGTTCCCGTTAAATGTATGGCCTCCGGATTTTTTAAAGTTAGCCATACAGTTGATGAAGTTTTGGCTGCATTCTTGGCTTAGATAGTCATCTGCGCCACAACACAACACAACACCATCAACATTAATATCACTGCAGTCCAAACCCCAGATTATATCATACCATCTTTTGAACACAACCATTATTATATTTTATACACCACATACTTTAAAAATCACAAATAACCCAAGTTTAACAAGCCAAAATATTTAGTATAATATGTCCCCATCCATCATGCTATTGATCAATTTTTCCTATTTCATTTTTGGGAAAAGTATAGTTGGCAACCTTAAATTATTAACAGTTTGCACTTTGCATTCCAAACTATCAAAACTAATTACACACCCCACCCTTCAACTCCTAAAAACTTGTATTTTGCACCCTCGGTCAATTTGACAATTTAAATGGATGAAAAATAGGTGAAGGAAAAATTTTGATGAACGAATCTTAATGGAGATTCTAAAGTGTCAATTGGGCTGGTTTGTATTTAGAGATGAGATGATTTTAGATCAAAGATGAAAGTTGAAAAAAATACCGTTAGAATATTATTTTTTAATATTATTATTATTTTGAGATTTGAAAAAGTTGAATTGTTTATTATATTTTATATGAAAATTTGGAAAAGTTGTAATGATGAGATAAGATGAGATGAGATAAAACACTTTCTGAATCCAAACGGAGTCTTATAGTACGAGGGTGCAATGGTTGATTTTGATAATTTGGAATACAAAGGGCAAATCTGTACCTCCAAAGTCTACTTATCTCCTTGTTTCTGTTTCCATGCCAAAGTTTTGGCCCCTTTATTTCCTCCTAGATTCGTCTTTATCACACTTTCGAGACTACAAACATATTTCTACATTAATTCTACCCTACATACGTCTCTGTCTCTTACCAAAAGTACTAATGAATAATAATATCATTTCTTAGACCCACACGAAACAGAAATAATAAAACAAGATGATTCTTGTCTAACTTCTCACACATCATAAACCAGATAATGACATCAAGTCAAGAACCATGACATCTAAACAAAAGTGCTGCAATGAAAACCCTGAATGAAATAATCATAGAAATCTATTCGTCTTGGATGATCTAACTTACTGTTTTTAGCTTGCACACAAGCATCATGCTTCATGCAGCAAGAGTCAAGGCCATCACAAGGTTTTTCCCCAGGGCATCCACTGTATAAGAGCCCACAGTACTTACCATATCTTAGAAATGGAGGAACTATTAATCACAAAAAGAAAATAATAATAATAACCAAAAGAAAAATTAGTAATTAAACTTAAGAATAAATCAAGAACTACCCTTTAATCATAAATGAAAAAGAGAAACGCACGCACAAAGTATTGACGCTTTAAAAATAAAGCAGAGCCATGAAAAGAGGGTACCTGAACAGAAGTCTGACTCGCATTTTTTACTGCAATCTTTACCCTACAAACAAACAATGAAGTTCGGGAAAAATGAAATTATTATGATGTATCAGACGACAATAATAGAAAAAAGAAAAAGAAAACGAGTGTGAAGAACTTCAGATGGAGTGTGAAAGATTATTAGGAACAAACCACAGTGACAGCAGCACCTGCAGCTCGAACGCCGATGTTAAGGGCATGGACGGGAACACAGAAAAGGTTGAGGACAATGAGGGAGCATGAGAGGAGATGGGCAAACTTCAATGAATGGTATGGAACCATTGTTGGATGGATCGAGCAGAGAAAGCACTGATAAATGAGGCTTGGTTTTGCTTAAAGCACTGATTGCCTTAAAGGAGAGAGAGAGAGAGAAGAAAACAGAGGGATTGCCAGAGGAAAGAAGAGGTTGGGATGTCTTGTAGTGGCTCGTGAAGTGTTCTTGGATTGTAGTTGACGCTACTCACCAAACATGCGCGAACTTTGAATTATTATTGTATTTTTTATTTATGGAATTTACTGTTAACTGAGAACAGTTTTGCTAATTAGTGGTTTGGATTGTGAGATGAGATGAAGTGATTTTATATGAGTTGAATAAAATATTATTTTTTAATATTATTATTTGTTTCAAATTTAAAAAAATTAAATTATTTATTATATTTTATATGAGAATTTAAAAAATTGTAATGATAAGATAATATTTATAAATCTTTTGATGATTTGAAGAAATGTTTATTTGATGATTTGAATAAGCATGCCTAAATATTGTTAGGTAGTTTTATCTATAATTTCAATTGAATTACAGATTTGTTTTTGAGAATATATAGAGGAAAAAAAATTTATTCAGCAAAATTCAGATTTGGATATTATAGAAAATAAAGTTTATTACATCTACTGAATATCATGGATATTAAGAATATCTTAAAATATCTATAAATAATAGTAAAAAAAATTAAATAATTTATAAATAATAATAAAATAATTTAAAAATATAGAATAATTATATTTCCAAACAAGTTCTTAATCAACCTTTACCAAAACTTGTCTGTAGGCGATAACTCTCCCAAATCACCGACCACTGGCACTGCAATTAGAGAGCCTTTCTTATGCTCCCTTCCTCTTCCACTCTTTCAAGTCCATAGTTTGGGGGTAGCAATTTTAATTATATGAGTTAATCTGAACCAGACCAATTAAGCTAAATGGATCAAACATTCAAATCCTAATTTGACCGATTTAAATAACGGATCGTGTCGTGTCACCTATTTTGACTAATTTAATAATTAATTAAAAATAAGTCAACATGATACGACTCATATTAATTTGTTTCACGTAAATGAGTTGAACTAATACGCATAACACATTTGACTTGTTCAACATAATTTCATAAAAAAGTTAAAAATCTATATTTATAAGTAACCACAATATCTAAAAAATAATAAGACTACATGCTAACAAAAAATATCAATATTTTTTGAATTTAACATATAATAAACTCAATATTACAAACCTTACAATAACAAATATGAGCATATGTTCATAATTATAATCACAATAATAAAAGCAGAAGCATATTAAAAAATACCAACATTACAATCCAATAATAATAAAGTTGTAAATTTGAAATAAAAATTAAATGGGTTATTGTAGATTGATTTTGGGTTAGACAGGTTGATATGTTTTGATCCGAATTCATTTATATCAAACTCTAAACCCGCTAATTTCATGTCGTTTTCATATTAGGTTCACAGGTCGTATCACATAATGTCACCTCTAGTCCATACCAGCTATTTTTTTTCAAGTTTTTGTTATTTTTCCTTTCATAGCTCATAAATGGTCCACTCTCCTATTTTATGGTGTCCAAAGCTCTACATGCGCTGCTCCACTATACTCATTGGCTGATTCTTTAGTCCCAAGAGAAGTGCAGTTGGCTGCAAATAAATAGAGTAGTTTGTGAATAGCTTTAGTTCGGCTTATATATACTCGGTTCAAATTCGGTTAATTTAATAAATGAGATGCTCGTAAATATTAATATTGATTCGAATATTAAACAAGCAAAATTGTATAAACTCTACTCGATTTATTTTAAACTCATAAATAAAATTCGTTTAAGCTCGAATTGGCTCGTTTGCGCCCATTCGAAACTCGTCATAAGCATTATATGTGTATACGTTATATTTATTAAATGTTAGCCAAATTTTATATACTTAATTATATATTATTAATTATTTATAGTTTACATTATTTAATATATTTACTATGTTCCCAATGTGTGTATAGGGTATTTTGTATAATTCTTTTTATAGAAGATATTTTATATTATTAGTTATCGATATTTAGTTGTGTATTTTACTATAAGTTGTATGATATATCAAGCTATTTTATATGACAAATAATGGAGTTACCATTGTATGACAACTTGTTTATAATTATGTAATAAAATAATATTATTTTGAATTTTACTTTTAATTTGATGGGATAAAATTTAATGAAAAATATTATTATATTTAAAATTGTCTACAAGTTGTGAATGTTTTGTTACATTAGTAATGTAAGTTATTTTAAAAAATTAGTTAATTATGTATTATGTAATATAACATTAATGTTATATATCAGTTTTTTAATTGTTACATAGATTATAGCCAAGGGTGGAACTGTGTTGTAGATTGGGGGTGGTAAGTTTTAAAAATTAATCTTATATATTGTATAATTACAATTTTAAATTTATTTTTAAAATATTTGAGATTACCCCCAATACTCAAACACACAATATATAATTCAAATATTCTTTTAAGTTCGTTCTCTTAATGGAAAATGCTAGATGCCCCGCTAGGGCTCCCGTTGGGCTCTAGTGTTTTTTTATATGTGTCTTTTTTAGTTTATTTTTTATATAGATATTTTTAATAATTTTAAATATTTTAAAAAAATAAATAAAAATTATAATATTATTAAAAAATACTTCTTTAATCACGAAATAAAATAAAAATTATTTTTTATTCTAATTCGTGATTAAGAAAGTATTTTTTTTTAATAATTTTTTTTTATTTTCTGATTAAGAAATAATTTTTAATAATATTTTAAATTTATTTTATTTTTTAAAAATATTTAAAAATATAAAAAAATTTATATAAAAAATAAATTAAAAAAAAACACATAAAAAAAATACATAATAAGCCATCGAAAGCTCCCAGCAAAGAGCATGACCCTTCTCATAATAGGTTTGATTTGACATACTAAAAAGTCTAACCCCCACGTGACACGATCTGCTTTCAGCTTTCTTACTATTTGAGTCTAAAAGAGTGGCCTAACACAACCAAACAGATTTGAGAGTAGCATTGACACAAAATGCTAGAAAGCCTACCTAATTACCTCCATGCTATGTATCCAGCCAAATGTCATTCCTTTGACCAGACCGAACGAATTTGAGAGAGAGCAGAAACAATTCTTTTTTCAGATTTGAGATTGAGAGGAAGCAAAGCAAAAAAAGAAATCCACATAACTCATGAGTCTGCCCCAACACCATATACACGAAAAGCGGAGAAAGGTAAAATATTTGATCTCTATCTTTCTTTATTTATCTTTCGTGTTTAGTGTATGGTTTGTTTAGTTTCATATTATACAAGTTTTTCTTGTCTTTTTTAGCTTACATAGTTATATAATTTTTTATTTTTATTTTCTTATCTGGGTCATTCTTAACTTCCTTGAATTTCTTGCCTATCTCCTGTACGTAATCTTCATTTTACAGCCTTTGAAATGTTTTTAACCACATATTAAATCAGTTAACTAGCTAGAAGTTTCAAGAGAATTTATATAATAGTTAAAAAAATCTAAAAGATTCTTGCATATGGGAGGCAGCAAATTTATTTAGCTAGGTGATTGATGAGAAGTTTTTAGAGAGACAGAGAGTATGTGAAGAATTTATTTTCTTTTGTGAAGAACAACTGTATTTTATTTCCTTTTGTGAAGAATTTATTTGTTATTCACATGTTTTATTTTTTGTTCACTTATTAATAGTAATACTATTATACAAACTATATAATAAAAATCTAACAACTTTTATATCATTAGGGAATTTTCAAGTTTATTCTTGATCTATAAGTTTTTCTTAAAGATTAGAAAAATATGATGAAGTTGAGAACAATTGATTCGTTTTTTATAATGAAAGAAGTGGATAATTCGGAGATTAATATACATTTAGAAAGTTTGGTAACAACGAAACGTGATTCTTCTATCACTGAGGAGTGTCCTTGTAAAGTTTAAAGAATCCAACTTGAATAGATGTATAATACCTCTTTGGAACGTGATCCATGATTACGTCAACAAATATGAGACTTTCCTACTAACCTATGAGATGAGATCGACGTGCTTATCTTAAAACTGGTCCATATCAACCTAAACTTTCAACATATCAATTTTCAAGAATAGGCAGTCAGCGTCGCCAATTTCAATTTTCTTGGTTTAAAATATATTCAAATTGGTTGGAGTATTCACCATCGAAGAATGTTGTATTTTGTCTTCCATGCTATGTTTTTGCTAAGAAATCAACAGGCTGTTTAGGATCAGATGCATTTACAGATAAAAGTTTTGACAATTGAGAAAAAAAAAGTGAATGATAAAATGAATTGTCCTTTGTTAGGACATGTGGAAAGAGATCCGAGTTCACCACATAAAAATGTTGTGAAATGTTGTGAGGATCTTATGAATCATTCAAGACATACTGACAAGTTAGTTGAAAAACAAGTAACACAATAGATGGAAAATAATCACAATAGATGGAAAACAATCAATTGCTACTCAAGATTTCGATAGATAGTGTTCGAAGACTTACATTCCAAGCTTGTACCTTTAGAGCTTATGATGAAAGCTCTAACTAAAAAAATCAAGGTAACTTCATTGAACTGATAAAACTTCTAACAAGTTATAATGATCAAGTTGATTGAATTGTCATGGAAAATGCCCTACAAAATGCCAAATATAAGTCACCCAAAATTCAAAAGCATATATTTGCAAATAAAATGCGAAATGTGATTCGCGAAGAAATCGAGGATACCAAATTTTGTATTCTCGTTGACGAAGCTCGGGTGCTACTTGTTCAATTATTAATACTATCTTAAATGAGGGATCAAATTATTATCAACATGGTGATGTTGAAGCGGATTGAATGATATTAACATCATTTGAATTTATTTTGATATTACATATGATGAAGAAAATCATGGGAATCACTAACGAGCTTTGCCAATCTTTGCAACAAAATTTTCAAGACATTATGAATGTCATGAGCCTAGTTTCAACTACAAAAATACTCATTCAAAAGCTGAGAGATGGTGGGTGGGAGTCTTTGCTTGCTGATGTTAAATCAGTTTGTGAACAACATCAAATTGATATTTCTAATATGAATGGTCATTATACCAGAGTTCGAGGTAAATCTCGTCATCAAGTTGACAAGTCATTGACAACAATGGAGCAAAATTTTAGGATTGATATATCTATTGCTACAATAGACTTTCAGTTGCAAGAATTGAACAATATATGTAATGACCATACAATGAAACTTATCATTCTTAGTGCTGCTTTAAATCTTAAAGGTGCATACAAATCATTTAAAATTTATGATATATGCAAATTGGTTGAGAAGTTTTATCCACAGGATTTTACTGAGCAAGAAAAACTCCTTTTGAGAATTCAATTGCAGCATTATGAGCTTCATATGCCAGCGCATCCAGATTTTCAAGATATGTCTATATTATTTGAGCGATGCAGAGGACTAGCAATGTCAGAAAAGTCAAAGATTTATTATTTGATTGACAGATTAATTCGTTTAGTATTAACTCTTCCTGTTTCTACTGCTACTACTGAGCAAGCATTTTTTGCCACGAAACTTATAAAAGCTAGATTAGAAACTTGAATAGAAGATGAGTTTCTTACAAATCATTTACTAGTTTATATTGAGAAAGAAATTATCAAAAATTTCACTCAAAGATAATAGTAGACGAATTTTATTCCCTGAAAGATCATTGTCAAGCTTAATTTGAAGGGAAAATTCTAAGTTGACATTTCAATTTCTTTTCTTTTTGTAAAGGTCTTTAGGATTTGATGGGAAAATCCTAATTTATTTTATATAAGTTATATCTTAACATTTATTAATCAAAACTATTTGGTTGAATAGTTAAATGGTTAAAAGTTTTTGTAAAATATAAATTTCTTTTTTTAAAAAAGTTGAGTTCGAGCTACTCAAGCTCGATTCGATCGTTTATTTTTAGTCAAGCTAGAGTCAAATTTGAATAATATTAATGTTTAGCGAGCCAAAGTTCGAATAAGAATATTCGAGTGTTATTCGAGTCGAATATTCTTATTCGAATGAGTATATATGCTAATCAAGCTCGAACACCCTCGTTCAAATTCAGCTCGATTTGATTCATTTGTAGCCCAATGAGCAACACATGTGGGTCACGCATAGTTTAGCCCACGTGTAGAATACATGTGCCACCATTCCACAATTAATACATTTTCTATTGACACATATAGCACTTGAAGGCTCAGTTATTAATTTAACACAACTTCAGTTATTCGGACTGAAAGGAATAAAATATCCCAGGCCATCAAAGGGCCCCCACTAGAAGATAAAAGAATGAGAAAGGAATGGCAGACAAGGAGGGGACAAGGAAAAAGAAGGTGTCAGAGAGAAGAGAAGGAAGAAACGGAAAGGAAAAGAAAAATGAGAAAGTGGAGAAAATAGAGAAGGTTAAACACGCAAGGCAAAAGACTGTTATTCCTCACCACTACCAAAGGCACGCGGAAAGAGAGATTGTATCAGATAAAAGGGGGGCAGAACGACTCTGGATGGGACTTCTTCTTCAGCTTCTTCAACCTCATGACTAGAGCTCTAGTAAGAATATCTCCTCCAGCAAATAGTTTTATGGCTTCCATTGTATAGTGAGAAATAAGAGACTATGAGAGAATGTAAAATTCTCATATTGTAGTGGATTTTCCTTCCCTAAACACCCGTGGATGTAGGCATTATGCCAAACCATGTAACTTTTTGTGTCTCAATTTCTTTATTTTCCTTTCATTTACTTCTTATTTACTACTATGGATATACAAACGGATGCCACACAACTGCACTGGATCACTGCCGAGGGCTCCAGACCACACCAATCGAGGGCCGAATCATCGTAGCGGGCCGAGAATGACTCTTTCTCCCATTCCGACATGTTGTGCAATTTTTTGGTATTAACATTTGGCGGTGTTTATGGGATTTGATTTACTTTCTACAACGGAAAAGGGAGAATGATGATTTTTGCCCTAAATAATCACCAAACGAGCAGATGAGATTCTCCTAGATAAGTGTTCTCAACCTTTTGGATTTTATTTTTATGAGAAACATTATTGTAGAAAATGGGTGAGTGAACCTTTTCTTGCCCAGTGGGGACCAAAGTTACTCGCCAGTTGAGTTGTAAATGCTCAGTGCACTTTGGGTGCTCTGTACAAAAAGATGGGGAGTACATAGAAGAGTACTATGCACTTAAATGCACTCTACGCATGCACGTGCACCTCCTGAGTCATTGGCACTATGCACTACACATGTCAGGCACAACACTGTGCACTTAAGTGAAAAGTGCCATGCAGAGTGCATCACGGCTGCACTTTGCCATGCACCCATAGAATCGCGGTGGCCCACACAGGTTAAACCACCAGCCGTCTCTGGCTCCACCACGACGACCCCCATCTATGGGGGCCTTGAACAATGCGCCTTACGAGTGCACATTGTAATGCACTTGGGAGTCTCATGGCTTCCTCATCATGAGCCCAGTGAGTAGCACCGGCAGTCACCACGTGGTTTGCTAGTGGCTTCTTTCCTCCCCCCGAGGCAATCCATCACTAGGGGATGTGTATGCCTGCACGGTTATGGCCCCATGATGACCACCCAATCGCGTGCACACCCTCCTCAGTGAGGGACTCTTCTTGGCCAAGTTACTTGGTGTCATACTTCTAAGTCGCTGCTCAAACTCCTCGGCCTCTTTCTGCTACTCGGCCAAGTTGCTTGACCATCACATGCATTCTCGACAACCTTACTCGGCATCCCTGTGGCGGGCACACCAGGGACCTTCCTTGGCCATCTCGTGGTGGGCATAACCTCCATGGCCACAAGGCATCTCGACCACACAGAGTTGCTTGCCCAAACACAGATCCTCGGCCGTGAACCAAGTTCCTCGTCCAGGCATGGTGAGCAACCCTTGCCCAGCCAGAAGTTGACCTACCCCTGAGCAGCTCGGCCAGTGCCCTTCCTAACATTACGCGCCTCAGCCACGACCTCCTGGGCCTCACCAGTTCCTCCTTTGCAACTGTCAAAGCTTCCCGGCCATGGTTGCCCGGTCTGAGCATTGCTCAGCCAGAGCTCCCTCACCAATGGCGAGCAACCATCCCGACATGAGCAACTCACTCGACACCAGCACATGCACGGCTACTTGGAATCTTACTTGGACACAAATCATCATAGCCACAAGGAAAGACTTGACCTAGCATGAGCAACCTCCAGCACACGTTGCATGGCCTATGCAACATGCTTCACTAGCCCATGCTCGGCCCCCACATGCATGGCCAGAGCTTCCTGGAGTTGCTTGGCCACAGATCATCACGGCCACAAGGAGAGACTTGACACAACACGAGTTGCCTCCAGTGTACCTTGCACCAACTCTCGCTCGGCCACGATGATGACAAGGTATTGAAGGTGCTCCACCACATGTTGCATATCTCGTGCCACATTCTATGTCTTTATTCGCCCATAGTGATGATCAACAACCAAAAGCCCATCAAACCTACAACAATTGCTAAAACAAAAAAAAAAAAAAAAAAATGAAGGAATAACAACTGATAGTGGACAATTTCAGTCAAGCAAAAATAAGCTATGGTGGCTAAAACACCTCGATTTGTCTCTCTCAAAATTTGTGTGAATTTCATTTTGACTAATAGAATTGATTCTTGTGGCATGAAACACTGGTTAAATAGCCCCACTCAGGTATCGTTCAGGCATCTCAATATGCCTCCATCAAAATAAACTTTTTGGCATCGCGGGCACCCTAATCTTCATCATCTCCAAAACATGGCTACCCACAGGCCTCCTCCACACGCCTCCAACTTTCACCATGCTCTAGTAAAGTGATTCAGATTTGCAAATCTCACATTGACGATTTGGGTTTGTTTACACTAATCGAGTTGGCTTTTTTAAGCATGGGCAAGCATCTTTTTCAACAAAGACGAGTCCTTTGACTCACCGCGATTCAGAAGTTGGACATAAGTCCCTTGACTTGCCAACCCTCACACCAACAAAGCCGAGTCCCTTGACTCACCGTGATGTACGAGTCGAACACATGTCCTTTGACTTCCCGAACAGTTGAACAGAAGTCTCTTGACTTGCCGACCCTCGCGCCAACAATGTCGAGTCCCCTCGCTACAATGTACCAGTCGGACACAAGTCCCTTGAGTTGCTGACTCTCGTTAGAACAAAGTCAAGTCCCTTGACTCGTTGGGATGCAAAAGTTGGATATAAATCCTTTGACTCCTGCCAACACCATTGAAAATAAAAATGACCTCATGCTCTCCTTCAAGTAAATGTCTATACAAATGAAGTCACGGGCAGTAAAGGTCAAGGACCGCTCGACCCTACCTGTTCCTTGTCGAGAGTCAATAGGCAGGTCAAGTCACTCAACAGTCCGATCTCCCTCGCAACGAACTTAAGGCCAGGAAAGGTCAGGGACCTCCTGGCCTTTCAGGCGACCAACGGTCGGGAAAGTCACATGATTCCCGACCCTTACACTTAAAGCCAAGCTCTGCACTCGCATTTTACGTGGTTAAGCCCATCTCTAGCCAAAGTCGCTCTCTGTACTCACACCATACGCTCTCCAGCCGTCTCTTGTCAAAGTCGAGCTCCGCGCTCGCACCTTACGCAGTCGAGCCAGGCTCCCACCAAAAGTCAAGGTCCGCGCTCGCACCTAACATCGTCAAATACATCTCCCAACAAAAGCCAAGCTCTGTGCTTGCACTTGACACCGTTGAGTATATCTCTCGCCAAAAGCGAACTCCGTGCTCACACCTTAGGCGATCGAGTGCACCTCCCAGAATTTATTTCTTACATATTTCAACGGACTATCTCTGTCGCATATTTTATCTTAAAGATCCTCAATGCCTTTTATTGGAGCAAATTGACCTTAAAAATCATGGATAACTAAAGAGAATAAAATATCCCAGACCCAGTCCATCAAAAGGCCCCACTAGAAGACAATAGAAGAAGAGAGAAAGGGGAGACAATGAGGGGACAAGGGAAAAGAATGTGTAAGAGGGAAGGGAAGGAAGAGACGAAAAGGAAAAGAAATAGGAGAAATGGGAGAAAAAAAAAAGAGGTCAGACACGCAAGGGAAAAGGCTGTCATTCCTTACCACTATTGGAGGGGGCAGATGACTACAGGGGAGACTTCTTCTTCAACTTCTTCAACCTTACGATGAGAGCTCTAGTGAGAATATATCATTCAGAAAATAGATCTCTGACTTCCATTGTACAGTGAGAAAGAAGAGACTATTAAATACTCATGTTAAAGTGGATTTCTCCTCTCCAAACACTCGTGGGCGTAGGCATTATGTCGAATCACGTAAATCTATGTGTCTCAATCTCTTTATTTTCCTTGCATTTACTTCTTATTCACGGCCAGGGATGTGCATACTACATACGGATGTCGCATAGCCCCACCGGATCATTGTCGGGGGCTCCAGACCACATTGATTGATACCCTATTCATCATAGTGGGCCGGGAATGATTATTTCTCCCCTTCCAGACTATTCATATATAGTTAAATATTATCAATATATGTTTCCACTACAACTAATCAAGTTAAGGAAATGTTGCTTTGGTCCATTAGGTAGCTTAGAACACAAAATGAAACATTCTTCAAACCACCACAGCTCTTAGTCAAAGTAACACAATCCATAGTATAAAAACCATCAATGGCAACTCCCCCCCTTAGTGAGGATGGGTTGGGATTAACTTGGCCTAGAGTCTTTACTTTTATGTACAACATTAGTTGTGATGGGGTGTTTTGTTAAAGGCTAAGGCCTTGTTTGGTTACATAGATGAATGAGATGAAAGTTGAATAAAATATTGTTATAATTTTTGTTTTAAAATTTGAAAAATTTGAATTGTTTATTATATTTTATGTAGGAGTTTGAAAAAATTGTAATAATTAGATGATATGAAATGAAATAGTTTGTGTAACTAAATGAGACCTAAAGGTTTAACCTTGAGGGATCAATAATGCATGTCTTTGAGTTCTAGGCTTCAGTCCAATGAAAACACTAGGCTACGTTTGGGTAGTGAGGTGACCTCAGATGAGCTGTGAATATTAGTAAAAAAATGGTGAAAAGTAATGATAAAATATTAAATATTAGTAAAAAGTGGTAAAAACTAGGTAAAAAGTAATAATAAAATATTGAATAGTAGTAAAGTGATATCAGATCACTATCCAAACACAGCCTAAATCAGTCCAGATTGTAGGAGAAACAGTCCTTTATTCAACGGGTTCAGAAAGCCCAACTAGCCCAGATAACAAAACCCAATAAAGAGCCATCGTCAAATCTAGGATGAAACTTCCAAACAGTCCTTGAGCTCATGTTCCTCAAGTCATGTCAGGTGAGGGCCGGCCCAATTAAACGAATGTGATGGATATTGCACAATAAAAATAATTCCATTAATTCTAGTATCTAATATTAATTCACGTATATACATCTCTCTGCACATATCAAACCAGTTTTTGACCTACTCCTCAAAACGTCCAAACCTCAAACTTTTCGTCAAATATGATTGATTTAGAGCATTCGTATTGGCATAGCCAAATGCCAATGCCTAACTAAATTATTCCTAACTTTTATTAAAGTAGTTTGTATTGACGCTACAACAAATGTGGGCTTTTGCCACGAATTCTTTTCCCACGATATATGATCGTGGCAAATAGTATGCTGATGACACGAAAATAATCGATGGAAAAAAAGACAAGCCTTTTGCCACGAAATCATGTTGGCAAGTAAAACTTTGTGGAAAAAAATTTTTTGCCACAAAATAAACATTTTTTGTGGCGATTTCAGGTTGCCGAAAATAAATTTACAAAAATTATTTTTACTTTCGTGGATAAATAGTTTTTGTGACAAAGTTAGTTTTTTGCGGCAATTTTGTATTGCCGAATATAATCTTATCAGAAATATTTTCCTCTCATAGGTTAATAGTTTTTGCGACAAGATTTATATCTTTTTGCGGCGATTATTTATCGCTGCAAATAAACTTGCCTATTAAATGTTTTTTGTAATTCTGGGAATTGGTAATTTCGGCGACTAAATACCATTTGCGGTGATAACAACTTGTTGCAAATAGTAATAAGAATTTAAAACCCTTCTTCCTTTCTTTTTCCCCCAACCCCTGCGATACTCTCGTCTCTCTCTCTGTCTCTCTCTCTACAAGTTTGTGCGACTGTCAAGGCTCTCCTCCCCACTGCGCCGCCGCGGAAGGCTCCCTTTGCCGTCAAGCCACCGGAGGCCTTCCCCCTCGCCCTCTCACCAACTCTCTCTCTCTCTCTCTCAGATCCCAGCAGATCCGTGCACCTCCACCGTCTCCAGCCATGGCCATTGCCACCCTCAGCCGCCTATGGCTCCTCCAGTCACTAGTCGTCACTGCACCCCACCTCCTACATATCTCTTCCTCCAAGCCATGCGACCATAGAATGGTTTTCTTCCTCCCAAGCCATGCGATGCCCTCATCCCTCTACCCATTTTACCTTCTTTCCAAGTTTGATTTAAGGTCTTGTTCTCATCTTTCCAAAGGGAAAACTTTGAAGGTAAGACCATTTTGATTCACTTTCTATTATGGTTTCGAATGAGTTTCGATTTCTTAAAGGAAGGTTACCCATTGATGTTTCGGTTTGAGGTTTTTCAATGCAATCACTTGTGTTCTTTCATCTACACGCCTATAGCATTATTTGGTCCTCCATTTTACATCTTGAGAATGAGCTAAGAACAAGGTAAAAACCCTAACTTGACTCTATTTGATTTGGGTATTATTTTGAAGCCAACTGAATTCTTTTATGATGGAAAGCTTGTGTCTTGGGTTGTGTTTATTTATCTATGTTGTAAAATATTATAATGCTCTAATTTGGTCCTAACCGAATGATGATGGAGCTGTTTTACTATATGATTTCCTATGTTTCAAATTTGGTATTTTGCTAATGAGCTTGGTTTTATTCTGAAACAATTTAGTGTGTTGTCACTGGGAAGCAATTTAGTAAGTTTTTATTTTGAAGATTATCTTTAATACCAAAAGTTATATCACATACTAAATATGGACCCGTAGATAGTGTGATATTAATAAGGTGGCCAACCACTTGGTCTCCAAAGGATATTATTCACTTTGGTGAATGTAATCACTCAAGAATCAAGTTTAGATTTGAGAGCATTGATGTGAATGCAACTCATCTATAATGGTTTTTGTAGTAGCATTATTGAACTGTCTTTCTGAAACCTAATGGCAGAGGTCTGAAACATGAAGTTTAAGGACTTTCCCTTCCACAAGATATCCTCGTCAAGTAGGCAACCGTCAACCATTTCTTATTCTTCAAGATATCATTTTCAAATGATATTTATCACATTCTGGCAGCCCCTGGGTTTGTGTTACACATGGGATAATGAGTTGGAGTGTTTGGGCTCTATCTTGTCTCAAGTAGAGAAGCATCTTGTTTTTTCTGGAAAAGGCTATCATTGTGTGTACTAGGCTACTAGCCATGTCCACAATTACTGATGGCACAATAAGAACTGGAAGACCTGTGGGCAGAAATTTAAAAACTTTGCCCCAAAAAGAAGTCATGCAACTTTCTTTTTTTGTGATGTTGTGTTGGCTCTAACCAAATAAAAAACTTTCCTTCCTACAGGAAGATGATAGTATTATAGCGACAAAAATTGCGGCAGGACATATGGCTGCCAATACAATAAGGCTTTTGATTGTTGGGTCCCAAGCAGGTTCTTTAATTGGGATGTTGGGTGAAAACATTGAGAAATTCAGAAATTATTGTGGTGCCACAATTACAGTTCTTGCTGAGGTATGGCAGACATTTATGTTTCCATTGTTCTCACTTCTCCTTACCCACAATTTGTTTGAAAATCTTAAGCTATTATGCCTCTTTCACCTTTAGTATGTGTTGATGATTCTATCGATTTGAGATTTGTGAAGCTATGTAATTATTTGGGTTTGTTGGATATTGAGTTTAAATGGATAATAGATTTAATTTATATGTGTATACTGATTTAGTTGAAGAGTTGGTTAGATTTTTCTTAAGTACAATGGTTTATAGATTAGAACTTATTCGAGGACCATGAGGTCCAAGAATTTGACAGGTTTGAATATGTTGAGTGTATTATACATGAACAATGGATTGTGTGATGGATTTAGGTTGGGCTCACGAGATAAATGAATTAAAAGTCCTTTAGGGCAGCAAGCATGTTGTATGTTTTTGGTTTGTTGGTTGGGCGATAGCCTATTTGGATTGCAATGGAGTGGATGGAATGGAATGGCTTCACTTGTGTTGTTGGAGTGATAAATAATTACTATTGTCTTTGTCTTGTTGAGAATTAATGAACTACCACAACAACAAATTTTTGTGTCATTCTATTAATCTTCCAACATACTTTTGAATTTGATTAATTGTTTCAATTTATTAGATCTTCACATTATTGGACCTTTTATTTCTTACGATTTAGGGTGTAGGGCACAATAATAACAAAGTTCTTTTTCTTGTAGCTACTTTTCTTATCTCAAGCCTACGGGCAGTTTCACCAGTAACCATCCAAGACATTCTTAGCCCCTAGAGTTTTGGTATAACCTTTATTTCCCTATCTTTTAGATTAATAAGCACACTTGATTAAATGATCTTGTATTTGAATGCTTGGACATAGGCAATTTGTGTTATATTGGGCTGGAATTGATTTGAGCCATGAATGAAGCTTATAAATCTTTATGATTGTGTTTGGGCTTGGTGTATAAATAATATGAGCAAATTTATACATTGAATGTGTTGGTTTCAATGAACCAAGAAAAATAATGTGAACGTTGAGAATTGTGTGGAGCCATGAATGAAGCTTATTAAAATTTTGAAATTTGTAATTGTGTTGGATTGATGTAGATGGGCAGCAAATATGTTAGTAAGTTTTATAATTGATAAATTGAGTATGTGTATGAGCGGCAAATATCTTAGATTTTACTTAAATGTAATGGTTTATGGATTTGAATTTACATGAGGAACTTGAAGTCCAAGAATTGAACAGATTTGATTATGTTGAGTGTGCTATGTATGCATGAACAATGAGTTGTGTGATGGGGCTTAGTTTAGAAAACTTATGCATTTTTTCATTAATTAATTAAATTAAAGTTAGTTTAATTATAAACAAATTTTAATTAAATGTAGTTGTTTGGGTTAGTTATAATCTGTCATCGATTCAGATATAATAATTATAGCCTATATTAGACTATTTGTTATGATTATTTTTGGTTCAGTCTCATTTTTTTATTTGACAATTTTTTTTTTTCTGAAATCTCTTAGCACTTGCCGCTAATGAAACTCGTGGCAAATGTTTTTTCGGCCTAAAGTAATTATTTTCCAAAATAAAATTTCTTCATAAATAAGTATTTCCGACGAAATACTTTTTGGAAAATATATATTTCTCAGGAAAGTATTTTATCGGAAAGATCAAAGACCACTTTTTCCATAGAGGTATGTTGTGGGTAAACACTTTTTGCCACAACCTCTTTCCATGGAGAATGATGTTATTTCTCACCACATTATACCAATGAGACCTTATTTGCTCCGAAGAAAAAAAAGTTTTAACCGCCATAAATGTCGTGAGAAATAGAAGGTTTTTTCCATTAACTTGTGATTTGGTAGAAAAAAACTCTTTCTCCACCTATTATATGCCACGAGTCTCCTACGGAAAAAATTGGTAGAAAAATTTTTTTCCCACTAAAAATATACTTTTTCCCACGACTGTCACTCTTGGAAAAAATTAGTATTTGTTCATGTAGTGTGAAATAGTCAGAAGTCTAATACTCCACTTTTGAGTTACAGTAAAGTCAAACTATTCTCCATATTTGGAGTTCTACTGTTCATCTACAAAATACTTTTTTAGTCTAAAAATATTCTCCAAGTTCTACAGTTTTACAATTCTACTGTTTAGTTCCCCTTTTACTTTTTTTTTTTTTTCTCTTCCTTTAGTTGTAATGTATTTGTTGGATAATTAGGTTGAAGAAAAAAATAGTTGAAAAATAATAATTTTAAGTAAAAATTAAATTATTAATTAATATATAAAATTAAAAAATTAAAAATTATTTATTATATTTTATGTAAAAATTTAAAAAAATTATAATAATTAGATAAAATAAAATGAATTGAATTAGAGAACAACTCTCGGTGCAAAGAATGCCCATTGGTCTAACGAATACTTCTAGGAGACAGGCAAAATATTATTTTTTATTTTAGATTTTATTATCTTCGGTCATATTAATTTGCTTTGTGACTCATGTCAGGTGGTTGTAATTTAGTGCTCGGCACGTGATACCAGACAAATATGTCTGCTCAGCAATTATGATTAAATATAATTGGTTGATTCAATCCAATTGCAATACGCACTCTAATTACCATGACTAGCTTACTTTTCAAAGCCTTCATTTACCCATGAATCAAAAACACGAAGAGAACAAAAAACTGTTGCCCACAGTACTGAAATGCCCTCTTAGAGAGAGAGAGAGAGAGATTAAACTTGTTCCCTCTAGATCTCCATGCGCGCAGACCGATCGAGCAAGGAAAATTCAGCCTAGCTAATGCTATTTTGATGGGGGAACAAATTTTCCAGCACCTAAAGCAACTTTAATGACATCAGTAATAACATCGATCACCTCACCAGCTTGGCATTTGCTCCCCTGAAACGTCTCAGCTCCTGACTTTTTTACCTTTGCCATACATTTCAGTAAGTTTCGGCTGCACTCTCTGTTTAGATAGCCATAACCATCTGAGCAAAATAAAAACATGCAGTACCATCAAACTAATTTATTATTTATGATGATCATGATCAGTTCAAACTTCAAATCAATATTCCTTGATATCAACTTCACGACATGCATTTTGAGTTCAACTACTCATTTATGATCATACAAATTAATAAATGCACGAATCTCACACCAAACAGTACTTATATAAACATGGTATATATGTCTGGTCTCCATGATCGATCTGTCAGACTACTGATCATGATCTGTACTAAGGAATGGTCATCCTAATACTCCGGCCCTTTTCTCTCCTTTCTTTAATGGACATCCTAGCTATATGATATATATATATATATATATATATATATATTGACAACATGAAAATAACTAGCTAGATCTTTTTTCTTTATAATTTTATCAAGTGCATGCATGCAGCAATGATAAAAGTTGTGAAAAAAAGGAGTATAAGTTTAGAAATCGTGGACGAGTACTCATGAACATACGGTTTTTATTTCCCACACAAGCATCATGGTCCATGCAGCAAGCGTCGAGGGCATCGCAAGGCTTCTCCCCAGGGCATCCACCGTATAATAGCCCACAGTACTTGCCATATCTCAGGAGTGGAGGAACTATTAATTATATATATTTATCACAAGACAATAGCAGAAAGAATTAAATAAAGCATTTGTTAAACCCTCAAAAGATCAAAATATTAATGAATAAATTATCAATGAATTATCCTTAACGCCCCCAAATTAAAGACTGGTATATATTCTAACCTTTACAGAATTCTGACTCGCATTTTCTACTGCACTTGAAGTGTTTAGCCTACAAAACCAATAACGTCCAAATAATTACAAAAGATGGCAATTCTTCGATGAGAAGTGTTACTAAAGATATAAAGAGATTTCACGTAAAGAAATCTATAAACTGACGTAGTTTCATATTTTACGTTAGATATATTTTATAATAAAAATAGTTGTACTACATCAAGTAACATCAGTTGATGAATTTATTTTCATAAAATCTCTTCTTGAAATGTTTTTACATGATTAATCATGGCATTGAAAAAATAAGAAATTAGAAAAAGATCGTTGGTACGTAAGATGGAGTGCTTACTGCAAAAGATTATATATGTATCTATAATGAGGATAAAGAAGATTAACAAACCAGAGCTTTAGCAGGTCCTTTAAGTTTAAGACCGAGGTCTAGGGAATGGACGGGATCGATACAGAAAAGGTTGAGGACGACAAGGGAGCATGAGACTAGAAGAACATACTTCAATGATTTGTCTGCAGGAGCCATTAATTACTGACAAAAAATTGAAACCTAATGCTTAAATGCTATAATATATATAGAAGATCCAATTAAACAAGCTGCTAGCTGCTGGAGTTTTGGATGTCTTGCAGTGGCGGCAGAATATCCCAAAGAAACTAAATTACCAGAAAGAAATTAAGAGTAAAGGAGATCGATCGAGGTGAATATTCAATGCCTCCATTGCCTTGGAGGGTCAAAGGTTTTTAAGGAGAAAGGATATCCGAGTTCCAGCCTTTTTTTAACCCCTAACACGTCACATTAAAGACAAAACTGGTGTGGATGATCTGTCTATTGACAGCTATTGTTCCCAAATTAGATTTTCTGACACCAAATATCACCTCGTAGTACTGTTTGATCCACCTTCGTTGTACAGTTTTCATACCGGTGTAATAGCATTAACATTCCATTGAAGATTCTATTTTTTAAATTTTGACTAATAAATAATTTTTTTATTTTTAATTAATTATTCAAAATTTAAAATCTATATTAGATCAGTTATCAAACTATCTATAGTAATAAAATATTATTTTTTTAATTAATTTATATTTTATTTTCATAATCTTCAATAACCTCTAACAATCATATTCATTTTTATTTTTAAATCTAAAAATTTATAATATAATAATCTCATATATATATAGATGATAAAATCTCATATGAATAAAAATCTCTTATGAATAAAAATCTCAAAAGACACTTTTAAACTTGGTATAGTTTTTTTCATATTTGAAAAGAAGAATGAATTTACTGTATCTTATATTTTAGATGAAAATAATTTAATTAATTCAATGTGGAGTAAATATGGATGATATTTACTAAATTTGAAGATAAAAAACTATGTGGCTAATCCAATGTCAATGCTGAAAAGTACAACATCAGCAATTCATTCTCACATTCTATATTTATAGTTTTTTTTTTCTTATAAAATATGAAGATATTTTTCATAAGGTGTGATGTATGAGATAATAAATAGTAACTGATGTGAAGAATTTTTCTTGGTGTATATATTGATCTTTTCCTAATCAATAAATTACTTTGATTTGTATGAACATGAAATATAAAATAATTGCTATAAAATATTGACATTTTATAAATTTAAATTCATAAACTGACATGCATTCATATGATATGTTAAATTTATTTTATAATAAAAATAATTTTACAATTTAACGTATTATATCAAACTATGTCAATTTATATATTTTTTTATAGAATCTTTTTGTGACTGATCATCAAAATATTCAGTTCTAGAAATTATTCATACTGATAATAATTAGAAAGTAGTCCTCAAAATGAAAATCACTGAGACATTTGCTCTTCAACTATTCAATGTATATCGATGTATCTTTAATTTAGTACTGATCTAGCCATATATTTCTCTTTTCTTTTTGGAAAAAGAAAATTATGATCAATACTTGAAGAAGATGATATTGATATATTGTGAAACAATTTAAAGTCTATATTATATATTCTTGACAGCTAATATCAGAATCTACACAACTTTGACACAAAGATTTCGCTAGACAGAGCAAGAAAAAAGGGAAAAATGCTTGTCAAAAAACTCTTTTTATAGTACTATGTCTTTAGATACAACTAAATTTGTTGTGATTACAAAATCTAGAATTAGGATTTTGAATTTTCAATATATATATACATATATTTATACATTTATATATATATCTACGCATCTTCCTAATTCTCATTATCCCATGATGTGTCATTAGATGATTAGAAAATATTTATTCTATCTTACTTGTGAACCTATCATCGAATACCATATCATGGGATGATGAAAAAATAGATGATGAATAGATTTTTTTATCTATTAAAACTGAATCAGTTTGCAAAATTTACTTTTATTAGATTTCTTTGTAATTAACCTAATATGTTTTATTTTTATATCGGAACAGACAGCTCATGCATTAGCTTGGCCCCTAAGAACGTTCTCAACGGAATAGGCAAATACAAATAAATTGACCATAAAAATATGAGAAAAGATATTTGTAACCGTAAATTGTGCAACTATCTCGTAATCTCTTTGAAAAAAAATGAATAAAACATAAGATCCACATGAAAAAATTAATTAATTTTTTAATAGTGAACCTTATTATTTTTCAAAACGATTATACGGCGTTTACGTATTTTACGATTGTATGTAAAATTACTTTAGAAATATATCACATTGGATTAGGCAAGTTAGTGGAATAGGATAAATATTTGGCTGAGAACTAGGGCTGCAACCCGAGCTCGTACAACTAGGTTTGTACCAGACCCGAGCGCGCTTGTTTTTGGCGCCAAACCGAACCGAACAGACCCGAAGAAAATAGACTCGGATCGAACCCATATGACCCGACCTTTACCAAAAAAAAAAAAACCCAACTTTCGGCACATCCATTTATCTCAGATTTGAGGACAAATGATAATATAATTTCTCTCAGATTCTTCTCAATCTCAAGAAAAAACCCCAGAAAACAATAAATGAAAAGATGAAAAGAGCTAAACTTTGCGAAAAGTCATTCAGATGCAGTTGTTTGCAGAAGGAAGCCGTCTGCAAAAGCTCGATCCAGTCGTCGAATCGACGATGACTTTGTTGTGGTGAGTCATTTGGAATCTCGGATAGCAGCATTTCAGCCATCTCTTCTTACACTACCAACAGGAGACAAATAAAATAGAAAAAAAAATTCTCTGAGCAAAATAGGCTGAGAAACAAACGATGGCTTTCTCTAAGCAATCTGACGTTTACCAGTCTGAAGAAGAGGAAGTCTACTATGAAAGTGAACGATCTAACCCAGAATATGATCTGTCTAGAGACCCAAGTTACGGCATTCTTAGAGAAACCCTTGCCAAGTAACCTCTCAGAGAAGAAGAAATAAAAGGCTCGATTTGTATCTCATCCATTGTATCTCATAGAAGAAATAGAAGGCTCGACTTTTGAGATTATGATTTAGCATTTATGGGTGGTTGTGGTTGCTGTCGTACGTGCAGAATTGTTGAATATTTGGAATTGGGTATTGAGGGAGAAAGATGAGAAAGATGTGAAAAGCTCATGGGACTTGGGAGTTGGGCGGCAAGTTAGAGTTTGAGAAGTTTCTAATTTATAGTCAGACGGTTTGACACCAACCCGTAACAAGGCGAACTGGAAACCGATTAGATAATGAACTGATAAATGTCGGGTCAGGTCGGGTCATTTTGAACGGGTCTAATAGGTTTTCGAGTCATTTGCACAGCCCTACTGAGAACTGTAGCTCGATCAAAGCCTTTTTTTTTAATATTTTATTTCTCTAGAACACTCTTTCTCTTCAGTCTTTTTTTAGGCGGTTTCTTGTTTTACACTTGATTTCTCGATGGCCGTTCTCTCGGTTTCCCCATAACATCTCTCTGTTTTTCATTTCCAGGCAAGTTTCCTTTTCATTTCCTAACTATTTTTCCTTTCCGAGCAAGTTTAATTAAGATTAATATTAATTAACATATAATCAATAGACTGTAAAATGTGATAATTAAAAAAAACATTAAATAAAAAATTATTAAAAACATTAAGTTAATAATATTTTATTGTTATTGAAAGAATAAATAGATAATCTAATGTGGATGTTGAATTTAAATGGAATAGGCAAAGGCAAACTCATGTGCTATTAGCTAAAAGGTGAGTTTACTTTGACTATTCCAATGATAGTGCTCAAATGTCAAATCTTTTAGGGTTGATTTTTTATAGATGTTTTATAAGATGGATATAATAAAAACTAATCTTGCCCTCCGAAAACAAATATTATTATAATTTTTTGAAGCTAGACAAACCTTCAAATCCTGAAAGAACATACTACGCCGAACTCTAACAAAACAAAACTACGCCGATCTCTCCTTTCTAGACTTCCAAGCCAGCCTAGGTTAGGTTTGTTAAGAAAGAAAACTATTTTTTATTATTATTAATCAAGCATATTATAAAATAAAATTTAAAGATACAAAGTTTCAGGTGGTTGTTTTCCACTATTAGTATACAAAAAGCAACTAGGAATTTTATCTAAGGGTAGGCTTCCAAAAACATAATTGATAGCTACCTATTGCGCCACTGAGTGCGCACATCGATTTTGAGATCGATATATTTTAGTAAATTTTCAATCTTGATAATATTGGGATATGTGATGAATGTCCTCGATGATAGAGACTCATTCTCCGGATGATTGTTGTCAAGTGGTAAATTTTGGTGTTGAGATCCGTTGAGGTAAGCCAGATGAGTCTGGATTTTTGTCTCAATAATATTTCTTCATATTCTCTTTGCTTGTGAAGTCTATGTTGCAAAAATCTTTCTTTTTTCTTGATTGGAATGAGTCATAAGATTGCCTTGTACCTCAAGTATCTCACTTTCAATCTGAAGAATATTGTGGTTGATTTGCCCAAAATGATTTTTGTTCCAGACTTTGAGTGCTTCTTTGGTTGACTTGATTTTCTTGGTAAGAATGTAGGATGGATTGCCCAGATGATGTTTACTCCATGCTTCACTTATTATTTAATGGCTTAAGGGCTCAAGGGTCCAGAATTCTTCAAACTTGAAAGATGGGGTTTAACGAATATTAGCCGTGGTATATAACAAGATTGGATGATAATCTGATGTTGATGATGCTAGGTGTTGTAATGTAACATATGAAAAAAGTTGTCTCCACTCTTGGTTTGCTATAGCTCGGTCTAATCTTTCTCTTATGAGGGCTTGACCCTGTCTGTTGTTGGTCCATGTGAACTTTGGGTCCATATAACCAATGCCTATCAGGCCATTTCTATCCATAAGAACTTTGAGACCCTTATTTGGAGTATAAGAGATACGCCTCCCTCCATATTTTTCAGATTGATCAATGAGGTCGTTGAACTCTCCCATACAAACCCAAGCCTTCGAAAAAACTTGATATAATGAATCTAAGTGGCTCCAGAAGTTAGTTTTGTTGTTCCATTGGGCCGGTGCATATACATAAATAAGCAACCCTGTGATACTCTCGTATCGCTCTTTGTCTCTCTCCCTGCGACTTAGTGCGACTGTCGAGGCTCTCCTCCCCACTACCCCACCTCGGAAGGCTCCCCTTGCTATCAAGCTACCAGAGGCCTTCCCCCACGCCCTCTCACCGACACACACACACACACACACACACACACTCTCTCTCTCTCTCTCTCTCTCTCTCTCTCTCTCTCTCTCTCTCGGATCCTAGCAGATGTGTGCACCTCCACCGTCTCCAGCCATGGCCATCGCCACCCTCAGCCGCCTACGGCTCCTCCACTCACCAACCGTCGCTCCACCCCAGCTCCTGCATATCTCTTCCTCCAAGCCGTGTGACTATAGCAACTAAGCAAATGGTTTTCTTCCTCCCAAGCCGTGCGATGCTCTCATCCCTCTACCCATTTTAGTTTCTTTCCAAGTTTGATTTAAAGTCTTGTTCTCATCTTTCCAATGGGAAAACTTTGAAGGTAAGACCATTTTGATTCACTTTCTATTATGGTTTCGAATGGGTTTCGATTTCTTCAAAGAAGGTTACCCATTAATGTTTCGGTTTGGGATTTTTCAGTGCAATCACTTGTGTTCTTTCCTCTACACGCCTATAGCATTATTTGATCCTCCATTTTACATCTTGAGAATGAGCTAAGAATAAGGCAAAAACCCTAAGTTGACTCTATTTGATTTGGGTATTATTTTGAAGCCAACCGAATTCTTTTGCGATGGAAAGCTTGTGTCTTGGGTTTTGTTTACTTATCTATGTTGTAAAATATTATAAATGTTCTATTTTGGTCCTAACCGAATGATGATGGAATTGTTTTACTATATGATTTCCTATGTTTCGAATTTGGTATGTTGCTAATGAGCTTGGTTTTATTCTGAAGCAATTTAGTGTGTGGTCTCTGGGAAGCAATTTAGTATGTTTTTATTCTGAAGATTATCTTTAACACCAAAAGTTATATCACATACTAAATCTGGACTCGTAAATAGTGTGATATTAATAAGGTGGCCAGCCACTTGGTCTCCAAAGGATATTATTCACTTTGGTGAATGTAATCACTCAAGAATCAGGTTTAGATTTGGGAGCATTGATGTGAATGCAACTCATCTATAATGGTTTTCATAGTAGCATTATTGAACTGTCTTTCTAAAACCTAATGGCGGAGGTCTAAAACTGAAGTTTGAGGACTTTCCGTTCCACAAGATATCCTCTTCAAGTAGGCAACTGTCAACCATTTCTTATTCTTCAAGATATCCTTTTCAAATGATATTTATGACATTCTGGCAGCCCCTGGGTTTGTGTTACACATGGAATAATGAGTTGGAGTGTTTGGGCTCTATCTTGTCTCAAGTAGAGAAGCATCTTGTTTTTTCTGGAAAAGGATGTCATTGTGTGTACTAGGCTACTAGCCATGTCCACAATTACTGATGGCACAATAAGAACTGGATGACATGTGGGCAGAAACTTAAAAACTTCGCCCCAAAAAGAAGTCATGCAACTTTTTTTTTTGTGATGTTGTGGTGGCTCTAACCAAATAAAAAACTTTCCTTCCTATAGGAAGATGATAGTATTACAGAGACAAAAGTTGATACAGGACATATGGCTGCCAATACAATAAGGCTTTTGATTGCTGGGTCCCAAGTAGATTCTTTAATTGGGATGTCGGGTCAAAACATTGAGAAATTCAGAAATTCTTGTGGTGCCACAATTACGGTTCTTGTTGAGGTATGGCAGACCTTTATGTTTCCATTGTTCTCACTTCTCCTTACCTACAATTTGTTTGAAAATCTTAAGATATTATGACTCTTTCACCTTTAGTATGTGTTGATGATTCTATCCATTTGTGATTTGTGAAGCTATGTAATTATTTCGGTTTGTTGGATATTGAGTTTAAATAGATAATAGATTTAATTTATTTGTCTATATTGATATAGTTGAAGAGTTGGTTAGATTTTACTTAAGTACAATGGTTTATACATTGGAATTTATTTGAAGACCATGAGGTCCAAGAATTTGACAGGTTTGAATATGTTGAGTGTATTATGCATGAACAATGGATTGTGTGATGGATTTAGGTTGGGCTCAAGTGATGAAATGAATTAAAAGTCCTTTGGGGCATCAAGCATGTTATATGTTTTTGGTTTGTTGATTGGGCGACAGCCTATTTGGATTGCAATGGAGTGGATGGAATGGAATGGCTTCACTTGTGTTGTTAGAGTGATAAATAATTATTGTTGCCTTTGTCTTGTTGAGAATTAATGAACTGCCACAATAACAAATTTTTGTGTCATTCTATTAATCTTCCAACATACTTTTGAATTTGATTAATTGTTTCAATTTATTAGATCTTAACATTACTGGACATTTTCTTTCTTACGATTTAGGGTGTAAGGCACAATGATAAGAAAGTTCTTTTTCTTGAAGCTACTTTTCCTATGTCAAGCCTACGGGTAGCTTCACCACCAACGATCCAAGACATTCTTAGCCCCTAGAGTTTTGGTATAACTTTTATTTCCCTATCTCTTAGATTAATAAGCACACTTGATTAAATGATCTTGTATTTGAATGCTTGGACAAAGGCAAGTTGTGTTATATTGGGTTGGAATTGATTTGAGCCATGAATGAAGCTTATAAATCTCTATGATTGTGCTTGGGGATGGTGTATAAATAATATGAACAAATTTATACATTAAATGTGTTGGTTTCAATAAACCAAGAAAAATGATGTGAAGGTTGAGAATTGTGTGGAGCCATGAATGAAGCTTATTAAAATTTTGAAATTTGTAATTGTGTTGGATTGATGTAGACGGGTAGCAAATATGTTAGTAAGTTTTATAATTGATAAATTAAGTATGTGTATGGGCGGCAAATATGTTAGATTTTACTTAATTGCAATGGTTTATGGATTTGAATTTACATGAGGAACTTGAAATCCAAGAATTGAACAGATTTGATTATGTTGAGTGTGCTATGTTTGTATGAACAATGGGTTGTGTGATGGGGCTTAGTTTAGGAAACTTGTGCATTTTTTTATTGATTAATTAAATTAAAGTTAGTTTAATTATAAATAAATTTTAATTAAATGTAGTTGTTTGGATTAGTTATAATCTGTCATTGGTTCGGATATAATAATTATAGCTTATATTAGACTATTTGTTATGATTATTTTTGGCTCAGTCTCATTTTTTTATCTGACAATTTTTTTTTTTTGAAATCTCTTAGCATTTGCCGCGAATAGAGCTCGTGGCAAATGCTTTTTTGGCCAGAAGTAATTATTTCCCATGATAAAAATTCTTCATAAATAAGTATTTTCGACGAAATACTTTGTGGAAAATATATATTTTTCAGGAAAGTATTTTATCGGAAATACCAAAGATCACTTTTTCCATGGGTAAACACTTTTTGCCACAACCTCTTTCCATGGAGAATGATGTTATTTCTCACCACATTATACCAGATGAGATCTTATTTACTACGAAGAAAAAAAGTTTTAACCGCCACAAATGTCGTGGGAAAAAAAAAAACTTTTCCCATGAACTTGTGGTTTGGTGAAAAAAAATTCTTTCTCCACCTATTATATGCCACGAGGTCTCCCACGGAAAAAATTGGTGGAAAAAATTTTTTTCCCACTAAAGATATGCTTTTTTCCTACGACTGTCACTCTTGGAAAAAATTAGTATTTGTTGTAGTGTAAAATAGTAAAAAGTCTAATGCTCCACTTTTGAGTTACACTAAAATCAAACTATTCTCCATATTTGGAGTTCTACTGTTCATTTCCAAATTAATTTTTTAGTCTAAAAATATTCTCCAAGTTCTACAGTTTTACAATTTTACTGTTCAGTTCCCTTTTACTTTTTTTTTTCTTCCTTTAGTTGGAGTGTATTTGTTGGATAATTAGGTTGAAGAAAAAAATAGTTGGGAAATATGTCTGCTCATCAATTATGATTAAATATTATAAAATTTAGGAATGTAAAGTATCATTGCTCGCTCAAAGTTGATATATAATTGGTTGATTCAATCCAATTGCAATACGCACTCTAATTACCATGACTAGCTTACTTTTCAAAGCCTTCATTTACCCATGAAACGAAAACTCGAAGAGAACAAAAAACTGTTGCCCACAGTACTGAAATGCCCTTTTAGAGAGAGAGAGAGAGATTAAACTTGTTCCCTCTAGATCTCCATGCGCGCAGACCGATCGAGCAAGGAAAATTCAGCCTAGCTAATACTATTTTGATGGGGGAACAAATTTTCCAGCACGTAAAGCAACTTTAATGACATCAGTAATAACATCGATCACCTCACCAGCTTGGCATTTGCTCCCCTGAAACGTCTCAGCTCCTGACTTTTTTACCTTTGCCATACATTTCAGTAAGTCTCGGCTGCACTCTCTGTTTAGATAGCCATAACCATCTGAGCAAAATAAAAACAGTACCATCAAATTAATTTATTATTTATGATGATCATCATCAGTTCAAACTTCAAATCAATATTCCTTGATATCAACTTCACGACATGCATTTTGAGTTCAAACAGTACTTATATAAACATGGTATATATGTCTGGTCTCCATGATCGATCTGTCAGACTACTGATCATGATCTGTACTAAGGAATGGTCATCCTAATACTCCGGCCCTTTCTTTAATGGACATCCTAGCTATATGATATATATATATATATATATATATATATATATAAATATAAATATATATTGACAACATGAAAATAACTAGCTAGATCTTTTTTCTTTATAATTTTATCAAGTGCATGCATGCAGCAATGGTAAAAGTTGTGAAAAAAAAGGAGCATAAGTTTAGAAATCGTGGACGAGTACTCATGAACATACGGTTTTTAGCTCCCACACAAGCATCATGATCCATGCAGCAAGCGTCGAGGGCATCGCAAGGCTTCTCCCCAGGGCATCCACCGTATAATAGCCCACAGTACTTGCCATATCTCAGGAGTGGAGGAACTATTAATTATATATATTTATCACAAGACAATAGCAGAAAGAATTAAATAAAGCATTTGTTAAACCCTCAAAAGATCAAAATATTAATGAATAAATTATCAATGAATTATCCTTAACGCCCCCAAATTAAAGACTGGTATATATTCTAACCTTTACAGAATTCTGACTCGCATTTTCTACTGCACTTGAAGTGTTTAGCCTACAAAACCAATAACGTCCAAATAATTACAAAAGATGGCAATTCTTCGATGAGAAGTGTTACTAAAGATATAAAGAGATTTCACGTAAAAAAATCTATAAAACTGACGTAGTTTCATATTTTACGTTAGATATATTTTATAATAAAAATAATTGTACTACATCAAATAACATCAGTTGATGAGTTTATTTTCATAAAATCCCTTCTCGAAATGTTTTTACATGTAATCAAGGCAATGAAAAAAACAGAAATTAGAAAAAGATCATTGGTACGTAAGATGGAGTGCTACTGCAAAAGATTATATATATCTATAATGAGGAGAAAGAAGATTAACAAATTACCAGAGCTTTAGCAGGTCCTTTAAGTTTAAGACCGAGGTCTAGGGCATGGACGGGATCGATACAGAAAAGGTTGAGGACGATAAGGGAGCATGAGACTAGAAGAACAAACTTCAATGATTTGTCTGCAGGAGCCATTAATTACTGACAAAAAATTGAAACCTAATGCTTAAATGCTATAATATAGAAGATCCAATTAAACAAGCTGCTAGCTGCTGGAGTTTTGGATGTCTTGCAGTGGCGGCAGAATATCCCAAAGAAACTAAATTACCAGAAAGAAAGAAAGAGTAAAGGAGATCAATCGAGGTGGATATTCAATGCCTCCATTGCCTTGGTGGGTCAAAGGTTTTTAAGGAGAAAGGATATCCGAGTTCCAGCCTTTTTTTAACCCCTAACACGTCACATTAAAGACAAAACTGGTGTGGATGATCTGTCTATTGACAGCTATTGTTCCCAAATTAGATTTTCTGACACCAAATATCACCACGTAGTACTGTTTGATCCACCTTCAATGTACAGTTTTCTTACCGGTGTAATAGCATTAATATTGCATTGACCATTTTATTATTTAAATTTTGACTAATAAATAATTTTTTTATTTTTATTTAATTATTTAAAATTTAAAGTCTACATTAGATTAATTATCAAACTCTCTATAATAATAAAATATTATTTTTTTAATTAATTTATATTTTATTTTCATAATATTCAATAATTTCCAACAATCATATTCATTTTCGTTTTCTCAATCTAAAAACTTATAATATAATAATCTCATATGTATATAGATGGTAAAATTTCATATGAATAAAAATCTCAAAAAATACTTTTAAACTTGTTATAGTTATTTTCATATTTGAAAATAAGAACGAATTTACTGTATCTTATATTTTGGATGAAAACAATTTAGTTAATTCAATGTGGATCAAATATGGATGATATTTGCTAAATTTAAAAATGAAAAAATATTTGACTAATCTAATACCAATGCTGGAAAGTAATACATCACCTTTTCATTCTCACGTACTATATTTATAATTTTTTTTCTTATAAAATATGAAGATATTTTTCATAAGATGTGACGTATGAGATAATAAATAGTAGCTAATGAAAAGAATTTTTCTCGGTATATATATTGATCTTTTCCTGATCAAGAAATTACTTTGATTTGTATGAACATGAAATATAAAATAATTGCTACAAAATATTGACATTTTATAAATTTAAATTCATAAACTGACATGCATTCGTATGAGATATGTTAAATCTATTTTATAATAAAAATAATTTTATAATTTAACGTATTATGTCAAACTATATCATTTTATAGATTTTTTTATAGAATCTTTTTGTGACTGATCATCAAAATATTTAGTTCTAGAAATTATTCATACTGACAATAATTAAAAAGTAGTCCTCAAAATGCAAATCACTGAGACATTTGCTCTTCAACTATTCAATGTATATCGATGTATCTTTAATTTAGTACTGATCTATATATGGCTACAAACCAATTTTTCTCTTTTCTTTTTGGAAAAAGAAAATTATGATCAATACTTGAAGAAGATGATATTGATATATTGTGAAACAATTTAAAGTCTATATTATATATATTCTTGATAGCTAATATCAGAATCTACACAACTTTGACACAAAGATTTCGCTAGACAGAGCAAGAAAAAACGAAAAAATGCTTGTCAAAAAACTCTTTTTATAGTACTATGTCTTTAGATACAACTAAATTTGTTGCGATTTCAAGGTCTAGATTTAGGATTTTGAATTTTCAATATATATATATATATATATATATATATGAGTAATGCTACTCATCTTCCTAATTCTCATCATCTCATGATGTGCTATTAGATCATTGGAGAATATTTATTCTATCTTACTTGTGAACCTATCATCTAATACCATATCATGGGATGATGAAAAAATAGATGATGAATAGATTTTTTTATCTATTAAAGCTGAATCAGTTTGCAAAATTTACTTTTATTAGATTTCTTTGTAATTAACCTAATATGTTTTATTTTTATATGGGAACAGGCAGCTCATGCATTAGCTTGGCCCCTAAGAACATTCTTAACGAAATAGGCAAATGCAAGTAAATTGACTATAAAAATATGAGAAAAAGTATTTGTAACCGTAAATTGTGCAACTATCTCGTAATCTCTTTAAAAAAAATGAATAAAACATAAGATCCACATGAAAAAAATTAATTAATTTTTTAATAGTGAACCCTATTATTTTTCAAAACGATTATACGGTATTTACGCATTTCACGATTGTATGTAAAATTACTCTAAAAATATATCACATTGGATTAGGCAAGTTAGTGGAATAGGATAAATATTTGGCTGAGAACTAGGGCTGCAACCCGAGCTCGTACAACTGGGTTTGTACCCAACCCGAGCATGCTTGTTTTTGGCGTCAAACCGAACCGAACCGACCCGAAGAAAATAGACTCAAATCGAACCCATATGACCCGACCTTTACCAAAAAAAAAACCTAAATTTCTGCACATCCATTTATCTCAGATCTGAGGACAAATGATAATATAATTTCTCTCAGATTCTTCTCAATCTCAAGAGAAAACCCAAAAAAACAAAAAATGAAAAGAGCGAAACTTTGCAAAGAGTCATTCGGATGTAGTCGTTTGCAGAAGGAAGCCGTATGCAAAAACTCGATGCAGTCGTCGAATCGTCGATGGCTTCGTTGTGGTGAGTCATTCGGAATCTCGGATAGCAGCATTTCAGCTGTCTCTTCTTACACTACCAACAGGAGACAAATAAAATAGAAAAAAAAAAATCTCTGAGCAAAATAGGCTAAGAAACAAACGATGGCTTTCTCTAAGCAATCAGACACTTACCAGTCTGAAGAAGAGGAAGTCTACTATGAAAGTGTATGATCTGACCCAGAATATGATTTGTCTAGAGACCCAAGTTACCGCATTCTTGGAGAAACCCTTGCCAAGTAACCTCTCAAAGAAGAAGAAATAAAAGGCTCGATTTGTATCTCATCCATTGTATCTCATAGAAGAAATAGAAAGCTTGACTTTTGAGATTATGATTTAGCATTTATGGGTGGTTGTGGTTGCTGTCGTACGTGCAGAATTGTTGAATATTTGGATTTGGGTATTGAGGGAGAAAGATGAGAAAGATGTGAAAAGCTCATGGGACTTGGGAGTTGGGCGGCTAGCTAGGGTTTGAGAAGTTTCTAATTTATAGTCGGACGGTTTGACACCAACCTGTAACAAGGCGAACTGGAAACCGATTAGATAATGAATCGATAAATGTCGGGTCGGGTCGGGTCGGGTCGGGCCATTTTGAACGGGTCTAACGGGTTTTCGGGTCATCTGCACAGCCCTACTAAGAACTGTAGCTCGATCAAAGCCTTTTTTTTAAATATTTTATTCCTCCAGAACACTCTCTCTCTTCAGTCTTTTTTGAGGCGGTTTCTTGTTTTACCCTTGATTTCTCGATGGTTGTTCTCTCGGTTTCCCCACAACATCTCTATATTTTTCGTTTCCAGGCAAGTTTCCTTTTCATTTCCTAACTGTTTTTCCTTTCCGGGCAAGTTTAATTATGATTATTAATTAACATATAATCAATAGACTGTAAAATGTGATAATTAAAAAAAAACATTAAATAAAAAAATTATTAAAAACATTAAGTTAATAATATTATATTATTATAGAAAGAATAAATAGATAATCTAATGTGGAAATTGAATTTAAATGGAATAGGCAAAGGCAAACTCATGTGCTATTTGCTAAAATGTGAGTTTACTTTTGACTATTCTAATAAGGGTGCTCAGATGTCAAATCTTTTAGGGTTGATTTTTTATTGATATTTTATAAGATGGATATAATAAAAACTAATCTTGCCCTCCGAAAACAAATATTATTATAATTTTTCAAAGCTAGACAAACCTTCAAATCCTGAAAGAACATACTACGCCGATCTCTAACAAAACAAAACTACGCCGATCTCTCCTTTCTAGACTTCCAAGCCAGTCTAGGTTAGGTTTGTTAAGAAAGAAAACTACTCTTTTTTTTATTATTATTAATCAAGCATATTATAAAATAAAATTTAAAGATACAAAGGTGGATGTTTTCCACTATTAGTATACAAAAAGCAACTAGAAATTTTATCTAAGGGTAGACTTCCAAAAACATAATTGGTAGTTGCCTATTGCGCCACTGAGTGCGCACATCGATTTTGAGATCGATATATTTTGGTAAATTTCCAGTCTTGATAATCTTGGGATATGTGATGAATGTCCTCGATGATAGAAACTCATTCTCCAAATGATTGTTGTCAAGTGGTAAATTTTGGTGTTGAGATCCGTTGAGGTAAGCCAGATGAGTCTGGATTTTTGTCTCCATAATATTTCTTCATATTCTCTTTGCTTGTGAAGTCTATGTTGCAAAAATCTTTCTTTTTTCTTGATTGAAATGAGTCATAAGATTGCCTTGTACCTCAAGTATCTCACTTTCAATCTGAAGAATATTGTGGTTGATTTGCCCAAAATGACTTTTGTTCCAGACTTTGAGTGCTTCTTTAGTTGACTTGATTTTCTTGCTAAGAATGTAGGATGGATTGCCCAGATAATGTTTACTCCATGCTTCACTTATTATTTAATGGCTTAAGAACTCACGGGTCCAGAATTCTTCAAACTTGAAAGATGGGGTTTAACGAATATTAGCCGTGGTATATAACAAGATTGGATAATGATCTGATGTTGATGATGCTAGGTGTTGTAATGTAGCATTTGAAAAAGTAGTCTCCACTCTTGGTTTGCTATAGCTCGGTCTAATCTTTCTCTTATGAGGGCTTGACCCTGTCTGTTGTTGGTCCATATGAACTTTGGGTCCATATAACCAATGCCTATCAGACCATTTCTATCCATAAGGACTTTGAGACCCTTATTTGGAGTATAAGAGATAGGCTTCCCTCCATATTTTTCAGATTGATCAATGAGGTCGTTGAACTCTCCCATACAAACCCAAGCTCTCGAAAAAACTTGATATAATGAATCTAAGTGGCTCCAGAAGTTAGTTTTGTTGTTCCATTGGGCCGGTGCATATACATAAATAAGCAACCATGGTTGATGTATAGGATCAGAGTAGACTAAAACTGAGAATGCATTAATATTTATATGTACAGGTTCTATTTCTACACCGTGTCTCCACAAAAGTAATAGGCCCACTTTTTACAAACAGCTAGAAAGTGAAAAAAATGATGGAAACTTATACTATTTACAATAGATATGGTGCGATCATCTGTCATCAAGGTTTTCGACAAAAAAACTACATCCGGGTTATATTTCCTAATATTAGCCCTTAAGCTTCTAATTGCTTTGGGACAAGCTAACTCCCTGAAATTCCATGTCATTGCCTACACTTGACTTGTGGATGCATTTTTAAGCTTTGCATTGCTAGCTGATTTGGATTTGCCTTCGAAGTGTGATGGTTGTCTGCTGTAGGGATTGTATTTTGCTTTCCCTTTTAGTTTTTTTTCCTTGCCTAAAGAGCTTGAATGCATTTCCAGGAGGGTTAGAGCCATTGAAGCTTCATATGTTTGTAGCTCTAGAGCACTACTCTCATTTGGATCATTTTTCTCCACTTTGATTAGGCGTTGGGATTTATCTTTTGGAGCTTTAGTATGCTCAACATTCTGTTGCCTTCTGGAGGGGAGGATTGCTTGAGTTGTTTGATGGACTTGTGTAATGTGTGTAGCTTGGTTCTCTCTGGGACGGATTTCACTTTACATGGGACTGATTTCACGTTGAGGACTTAAATCTTCAATTAGTTGAATATTCATATGATGTTGAGGCAATTTTGTAACATTTGTAGGAGCTAGACTCGAAGTAAAAAACATGGAGGAGTCGAGTGGATCACATGAAGCTGAGGAGCTATACACCTAGGCCATTAACAAGCTGAAATCTGATGAAGATTTATTGAGATAGTCGGCCTTATTACCAAATAGGAGATGCTGAGGCCTTTTAGGGTAGATGTCTTGGGGGTCCATAAACAATGACATTGTCTCCCGTTGGGATTCAGAATTAGTCATGGGTTCAATAATATGGCCGGTCTGATGAAGCCCAAGCCCATATTTTTCCTTCTGAGGTTTATAGCGTTGCATTGCCGAGTATATTTGTTTCCATCGAGATTGCCATGGTGGGTGATTTCTCGTTGACTCGATGGCTGAGATGAAGCTTTGAGGACCTTGCACCCATGGGTTAAAATCTTCTACCACCTACGCCTCTGAACTAGAAGACAAAAGGGATATTTGGCTGCGATTTGAAGTGAGGTTGTTGGATTCAATGGTTGGCTCAACAGTGAAGATATTAACTCTTCTTGGTGAAAGAATTAATGAGCTTGGATCACTGTAGCTGTACTATGTTGCTGTTGTTGTTCTCATGGAATTTTTGCCTGGCTTCTGGGAGCTCGAAGGAGATGGAAGAAATTCTGGTTTGTTGGCAGAGGTTTTCTCAAAATGACCACTGGTAAGACTATTCTGGCCTCTCACAGCAATTTCTTCATGTTTACTCGCATCGCTTATTTGTTTTCCTTTGTTGTAACTGCCAAAGGGTGAGACCAAAGGAGTAAGATTTTCTATATCCTCGGTTTCTTCATACTGCCCACTATCTGTTTGATGAAACGCCTGAATGTTATCAAGACTACTATTGAATTCTGCTCTGATCAATGGGCCATACTTTAGCCTTGTTGGGGTGAGCTTAGAAAACTACATAAAATTTGGAAATAACCAAATCTTCCACATGCATGGTAAAAGTCTGATAAATTTTCATATTTGATAGCCATCCATATTTCGTGGTTGCCGAGCCTTGGCATCACGAACCCTTGTTCGAGTGGTTTTGTAATATCTAGCTCAACTTTGATTCTAATAAATTTTCTGAAAGCTAATCCATAAAGAAGGTCTTCCTCCACCTTATTCAAATTACCAAGTGTTTTCCCAATTTCTATTGCATTATTGAGAGTTATATGATCAAGGGCTAGACCATGGATTTGTACATTGAAAGTTGCATGATTTAACTTGATTTCATGAAGAATTGCACCCAGGAACCAAGGTTTTAAAATAAGCAGGTGCCCTTTGATATTCCATGAGGGTTGGTTAAGCACTCTGAACTTATCATGAGGGGATCTAAAGGTGAATATAAATTTTTTTATATCCATATCTTCAATGAGAGTTTTGGATGAAGTTCCAAGAGGCTTTAATACTAAATTGAATTGCATATTTGTTCAAGGGTCTATCTACTACTAACCTTCCTATCAGGATTTTATCTGAAGTAGCTCTTTCTATCTCTAGAGCAGGTTGAAGATTAAGATTGTGCCATGACAAAGCTTTCATTTGAAGGATGAGAGAGTCCATATCCATCTGGAATTGAAGCTGTAACTGAAGTGGTTGATGGTTGGAATGAGGTTGAGAAGGGTTTGATCAAAACTATTAGTGCAAATGTTTAGAAACCTCTTTTGTGTATTAGATAATTACGTGAAAACTTAGCAATAAGTGCAGGATTTGTTTCCCACCTCCTAGATAGAGAAGCTTTGACTTGGTTTGAGAGTTAGCAAGAAAGAAAACTACTCAACAAGTCTGTCTACATAAGTTTGACCAAAACTCTAATCCGACTTTGTTCATTAACTTCATTTACCAAACAATCTGACATTAATTTATACATACAAGAAAAAGACTTACCATTTCTCTCTCTCTTTCTAGTTATGACATTAACACTTTCATTTATAAAAGAGAAAAACTACAAACAGGATGGGTGTTAAGAATAGATTTACACCCTCCAAAAATATTGTGACACGTATATTTTTCACAAAAGATAAATAAAACTGACTATAGACAAGTATTTTCTCATATATCTTCCGCGTTGCTATCTCCCTTTCTTTCTCCTCTCTCTCCTCAAGGGACTGCGTATTTTCGTCCTCTTTATCTATATCATACATGAATCCTTCATTTACTCTTATTAAAGCTTCGTTGTCATTTATAATTTTTTTGATAAGAAAAAATATAATCAGTAGAGATCAATTCACAACAAAAATCACAAAAACAACAATAAAAAAATGTCAAAATGAGAGCTTTTGTATAAATAATCAAGGATGGAAGAGATATGGCAGTAGGGACAAACCCAGATCTGGGACTTTTGTATAAATAATCAAGGATGGTTTTCCTCAAGGAGCAGAGTTTGAAGTTATTGAACTCATTGAGATATGAAAACCTTGTTAGGTTGAGTGGTTTCTGTTGCTCAAGGACTAGCAGGGGTGAATGTTTTCTCATATATGATTTTGACCTAAATGGAAACCTGTACTGATACCTTGACTTAGACGATGGAAGAAACATAAATCTTAACTGGTCCAAGAGGATTTCTGTCATTAGTGGAATTGCAAAAGGTCAGTCTAAAAATGCAGCAATGCGGGGAGAGAGGACAGAGAGAGGGACGAAAATCACTGAGGAAAGAGAGAGGGGAGAGAGAGCAATAAAGGAGGTGTATGGGAGAGGTAAGCTGCAATCAGTTTTATTTTTTCACTGTAAAATATCATACGTGGCATAATATCATTGAAAGGGTGTAAATCTACTCTTATCACCCGTCCGGCCCCAAGCGTCTCTCTTTATAAAACATGAAAAAGTTAAATTTAAAAACCAAACAAAACCTTAATCTACAACATACTCGAGCGACTTTCCAAACAAAGCAGCATAAAAAGAGAACACTCAAAGTCGTCGTGATCCTTGTACTTGGAGAATAAAATCCAGCATAAAGTTTAAAAATAGCATCCAGCGACGAACTTCAAATTAGGGGGCATGCCATTTTACTAGGGAGAGATTCAAATCAAGAGGATTGACGACTCAAGATTCCCACAAAATCCGTCTTACACAGTCAGACAGTCTTTCATTCCAACGCCTCAAAATTGAAGAGCTCAAGGACCAAACAAACATAATTAAGCAACAGAACCCACATAAAACTAAACAAAAGCATAGGTTTGATTTCATCACCAAAAAAAATGACTCAAAACGTCACGGCATATTCAACGCCCAAAAAGTTCAAAGCATATTAAGTAACACTGTACTACATGTCGGATTTCTAGAATTCTACTAGCGAACTGTTTGATGCTACCATCGTTCAGATAAGACATCCAGCGACCCACTACAATGGTTAGCAATTTTTCCTCACACCAACTACTCTACTTGATCTTCTTCTTTGGCCTCAGCTGCAGTTCAAGTAGTATGGAACATTTTTTCAGTTTTTTTTTTTTTTTTTTAAATTATGAGAGAGAGAGAGAGAGAGAGAGAGAATGCAAAATAACTGTTATACCTGGTTGCTGTGTCCACACTTCTTTTTCCTGCAGTTGACAGCACGTGGGTGCAACCGTGCATAACATCTGTAAAATCGGATTTAAAAAATTCAGAAATAAATGTATCGCATAACACATGGGAGCAAGACAAACAGCACAGCATCAAGCATTTAAAAAACCAAGTAATTACAAGGTTGTGCAAGCGTTAAAATAGGGATTTTTGTTGCTCTAGAAAAGAAAGAAGCTGGAAACATTTTATCAAGACAATTCATTTTCAAAAATTAACGTATAGAACCTGATAACTTCTAGACATACAGGTAGATAGCGCATGTCAAACTCAAAAAACACAGTAAGAATAACTTTCAGGATACAAAACATGAGATAA
Source organism: Juglans regia (assembly GCF_001411555.2). Lineage (NCBI taxonomy): Eukaryota > Viridiplantae > Streptophyta > Magnoliopsida > Fagales > Juglandaceae > Juglans > Juglans regia. The sequence continues at coordinate 6,402,501 of NC_049916.1, forward strand.
ATGAATTGCACAATCATTTAAAATTAAAAGCATTTAAAATTGCATCAAGCATTTAAAATTAAAAGCATAGTCAGATCAATTGCATGTATACAGCATCAATCATAGACATAAAATGGACAAAAGAGCGGCAAAACTGCATTTGGCAAACAGCCAAGAATCAATAAATACTAAGTAAAACAAAAGGGATTACAAAGTTAACATGGCATAAAGTGTTGTAGTCATTTCACCATGAAGCCATAATCAATTACTCTCTTTTTTTCAATGAGCCATGAAGCACCATAACCATTTACAAATTCATTGTTAGGAGGAAAACTTGGCTTATTTTTCTTGGGAAAATTATACTTGGCCCCCATAAGTCTGCCTCCTCAAAATTACTGCTCCGGAATTTTATTTTATTTTTTATTTTTTCTTAATGGTTAAGGAAGTGACAATTAGTGAAATGGTGTATTTTTTTTATTTTTTAAAAGAGTTAAAAGATGTTTAAAAAATGTTTGAAAGAAAAAAAATAAAAAGTACAATTTGTACTAGTGGTAAGTTTGAGGGAGCAAACTCATGGGGCTGATAGCAGCACCCATTTTCTTATGAGGAAAATTTCTGGAAACCGTGCAAAAACAGCTTTTAAGCACATAATTCTGACCATCAAGTGACACGTATTCACAAATCCGTTTATTGAGACTAGTTTAAAACACAACCAATCTTTATATCCATTAAACATACTTCACCAGTCGAGGCTTAAGACAAGAGATCATTACAATTATTCAATAATGTGGTTTTCGTCACTAATTCCAACAGGTTAAGAATAGCCCTGAGTGCCAAATAGAAAGAAATCATTGCCAACTATGATTATAAAAATATAAAGCTCAATCAGTCTTGACTTGTTAATAAAATAACAAACAAATGATAAACATACTTGCGGCAGATCATTTTCTCCTGGTTGTATTTCCTGGCCAATGCCATCAGAGATGGTTCAATAATGCCACCTCGAAGCCTCAGAACAAGATGAAGAGTTGACTCTGCACAAGGTCATTTAAATTGAATTAAGAATTTTAAAAAAATGAAAACAGAAGATTTAGAAATCAATCACATAACGTAATCCTTCACATTACAACTATTTGCTTCGGAATGAAATCTCCTGAAACTAAAAAACAGAAGACATCATATCAATCCACCACCAGTTTCACCATTCCCTTGGTTATATAAACTTCCTAAGAGGTGCTTCAACTATAAAAATCTGAACATTTCTAAATTAAAAGCATCCAAAGATTTCCTTCATCAGAGGTAAACTCTATCCATCACCTCATCAAGTTAGTAAACTCTAAGATAAACAGAAACAAAATACCTTGCAGCCCTTACTTCAAATCTATCTGGCTTTTCTTCTAGACTCGCATCGTTACATAGCTCAATTACGTTTTTTCATAAGTAACTTAAAACAATATATTACAGCAATCGCTTTCGTTCTCTTTCCCTCTTTTTCCCCTCCAACCAAACAGATTCTTGCATTAATCCAATCATACACGCCCGAAAAATGAACTAACCTTTCTGGATGTTGTAATCTGCGAGGGTACGGCCATCCTCGAGCTGCTTCCCTGCAAAGATCAGCCTCTGCTGGTCCGGCGGAATACCTGAGAAATTAACAAGCTATAAAAAATTAAAAGAACAACAACAACAACAACAACAACAACAAAAACCAGTTCGATCCGATAGGGAACCGATTCCTTGAAAGAGAAAATGAAGGAGTACGGTACCTTCCTTGTCCTGAATCTTGGCCTTAACATTGTCGATGGTGTCGCTGGATTCAACCTCGAGGGTGATAGTCTTCCCAGTTAAGGTCTTCACGAAGATCTGCATTTTCTTGGTCCTTCTCTGTCTGCTACGCTCGGGGGCTACGAGGGTTTTGCTTTGAGGTTGTTTATATGGGGACGGGAGCGCAGCCGCGCAGATTAGGGTTTCTGTTGTGGCGGGTTCTGTTTGCTATATGGATTATGCGAGTCCGAAGCATGGATAAAGTGCACTTTGTTTGATGGATTATGCTATTCCGGAGTAGGGACTAGGCTGTGTTTGGCTAGCATCTATTGTTTTTTCAAAAAATAAAAAATAAAAAAATTTCAACTTTATTCCAAACATTTTTCAATCTCAAACAGATTTCCTATTGTAATTTTTATAACTTTTCATCCGATCATTTTCTTAGATTTTAATGAGAAAACAAAAATAATTTTTACAAAAGAAAAATTATATTTACAAATCAGCGTCAAGGAGACACCCTTTACACTGATGATATGACATAATTTATTTATACAAAAAGTTTAAATTTTAAATATTACAAATTAAATATTGTCACACCAATAATAGGGATAATGTATCATCCATGCCTGCTTACATATAAAAGAACTCTATACGGAATAACAATCACTCTCAGATTTTGATTTTTTGCACAAGTCTCCTCTTATGTCTCCTATAGAGAAGGAAAATGTGGAGTTTTTTGAGCTTTACGGCCTACTGTCACAAGATGTAAAAGTATTTTCATGATTTTCTGAATTAGTTGGGAGTATGATGGAGGAACTAACTGAATACTGGGACTAGTTGACATTAAACGATGAGAAATTGTCATTGATTGATCTTGATCACGGCAATTTGGAGGAGGTGGTTCGAAAAGGGAAGCATTTTTTGGTGGGTAAGCTATATTCAGAAAGGCAAATTAGCAAAAAGGTGGTAAGATCAACAATGATGAAAATATGGAAAGTATCAAAGCCTTTCACATTTAAAGAGATTAGGCGAAATGTTTTCGTAATCACTTTTGCTAATCACATTTAGTGAAGCTAATAAGGATCGCATTTTTTTTTTGGGGGGGGGGGACCGTGGCTATTTGACAATTATCTTTTCATCCTTAACTTTGATGAATTTTTATAGGTTTTTTGAATTCAGATGCATAACCTACCATTAGTTTGTATGAACCAGGAAACATGTAGGCATTGGAGAAACAATTGGAGTAGTGCAAGAGGTCAATGTTCAAGAAGATAAGATAAACTGGGAGAATTATCTACAAGTGAAGATAAGGATTGATTTGAGGAAGGTGGTGTCACGGGGAAGAACAACCAATCTAAAAGGGAATAAAATGTGGATTTTCCTTAGATATGAAAAGCTTCATCGGATGTGTTTCAAGTGCGAAAGGGTTGTGTATCACAATTAGGCCTGCTAACTTAGCAAAGAGAATTGATAACAATTGGGAGAAACAATTGGGGACTTGGCTCAAAGCATATACCAGTTCTAATAAAAAGGCTTTCATAAAAGTCATTGATGTTGAGAAGGAGAATACTTGGGACGGGAAGCTATCTCCACAACGAAAGTGTTTGACTCCAAGGGCCTCTGGTGACAACGGAGATGAATTGAGTGTCGCTAGTGAGGGGTGAGTTACCCATTTGGGAATGAACAGATTTAAAGTCGAAAATATGGAGAATTTGAATTTGAAAAGACTAATATGATGTATGAGGCACTGTTAGAAGTGAGTGGGAACTCTGATTATGTTAGGATCAGTCCTACTGAATTCATGGAAAGGGTCTCAGAAAATGATAAACGAGAAACATATCAAATACCAAATAGGGATAAGGGGCTATACGAGGAAACAATGTCTTTAAAGTATATGGGCCAAGTCAATCTAAAAGGTTCAATCCATTAAGAGGCTTAACTATGGAAAAATCCTCAAATGAGATCGGTAGCCATGAAAGAATAGAGACAATCAAAGGTAAGAAGAATGAGGGCAGAAGAAGTTGGAAGAGAAGAGAAAGGGAACAAGGCACAAATCCTATGTTGTCTTCTCTCTTTACTCATAAACGTAAATGCTCTGTTGAATTGGTAATTGATTATGAGGGTTTTGAACCAAAAAAGGGTAGGAGGGATCAGGCACAAGATGTTGGGGCATCAACATGATCATTGGTGATGGCTGCTAGGTAGCCCCACCAAGAGCCATGAATATCCTAAGTTGGGATTGCTAGGGGCTTTGAACCCTCGAATAGTTCAAGATATTTGCCTTTTGGTGAAGAAAAAGTAGCCCAAACTAATTTTTTTAATTGAGACAAAACTAGTAACAGGTAGAATTAAAGGTTTAAGGAGGAGACTAGGTTATGAATGATGTTTTGTTGTTAACCCGAGGGGTAGAAATGGGGGGGCTAGCTATGCTTCGGAAGATGGAGGTGGGTGTGGAAATAAAAAAAAAAAAAAATTCTTAGAGACACATAAATGCACTGATTAGGGGGAATCCGAATAAACCTAACAAGACACTGACATGATTTTATGGGCATCCTAACTCAATTAAGATAAAGGAATCATGGGCCCTATTACATTTATTGAAACTATATGATGATCAAATGTGGTGTGTGATAGGTGATTTTAACGAAATATTATCATTAGATGAACAAAGGGAGGAAGACAAAGAGCTAATAATTATATGGGGGGTTTTAGCGCTGCAGTAGTAGACAACAATCTTTTTTTATCTAGGTTGGAGGGATAACAAATATACATGGAGTAACAAACATAAGAATTATTCATTTACAAATGAGAGATTAGATAGAGTAGTGGCAACAACTCAATAGGCAAATAATTATAAGGATGCTAAAGTAGAGGTAATGGTGGTTAGGAGCTTGGATCATAAGCCATTATTGACATCCTTTAATATGGGTGAGAAGAGTTCAAGTGGTAAAAAGAAATTGTTTAGATATGAGGCTTGTTGGACTACTCAGGAAGAATGTGAACAACTTGTACAATTTGAGTGGATGAAGGGAATCACTTCTCAAAGAGCTATGGAAAGAGTGTAAGCTTGTCCGAAGTCATGCAGTGGGCTCCTAACCAAATGGAGTTCTCAAAAGTTTAGAGCAAATGAGAGGAATATTGAGATAAAAATAAACCAGCTCAAAAAATTGCAAGAGAATGAATGTCTGCTCAATGTGTTAGAGATTAAAAGACTTCAATAAGAATTGGGTATTCTAGTAGAACAAGAGGATATAAGGTCGAGACAGAGTTAAAAAAAATTTTGTATCAATTAAGAGATAGAAATACCAAGTACATTCATGCATGTGCAAACCAAAGAAGAAAGAAGAATTGGATTTTTCAAATGTATAATAGTAATGCATTGGTAGTGCAAGAGCAGACTGAGATTGAAAGGACTTTCATCAGTCATTTCTCTGAGATATTCAGATCCTTAAATCCCACAATAGAGATATAGCAGACAACTTAGGCCATGTAGAGAACAAAGTAACAGTTGAAATGAATAATGAACTACATAAACCTTTTACAAGAGAAGAAGTAGAGGAGACTCTCCATTAAATGACTCATTTTTAAAGTCACCAAAGCCATATGGATATGGAGCATGCTTCTACCAAGCCCACTGGAATATTTTTGGAGATGAGATATGTGAGACTGTGCTTAGTTTTCTTAGAGGCGAAGAAATGGATCATACTTTAAATTACATTTATATTGCTCCAATCCCCAAAGTGTCTAACCCAAAGCTGGTCAATGACTTCAGGCCTATTAGTCTATGTAATGTCCTTTACAAACTGATATCAAAAATACTAGCTAATAGACTAAAAACAGTGCTTCCAGCCATTATATCAGAGAATCAAAGTGCATTTATACCGAGTAGACTCCTAACAGATAATTTCATGGTTTCTTATGAGATCCCCCACTCGATGAAGTATGGGAATTAAGTTAGATATGTCAAAATTTTATGATAGAATGGAGTAGAGTTATTTGAAGGCTATCATGGAGAAAATGGGCTTTGGTGAGGTGTGGATGAAGTTGATTATGACCTATGTAATGATAATATCTAATTTAGTGCTTATAAATGGTAAACATGGTGACATGTTCCATCCCTCTAGAGGTATTAGATAAGAAGACCCATTATTTTCTTATCTCTTTATCATATGTGCTAAGAGGCTTAGTTCTTTGTTAACCAACTCTGAATTAAGAGATGACAATAAGGGGGTAGCTGTAGCAAGATGAGGGACAAGGATAAGCGATCTTATGTTTACAGATGACTATCTCCTATTCTGTAGAGCAAGCTTGAATGAATGAACAAAGTTGTAGAAAGTTTTGGAAAGGTATAGGACTGCCTCGGGATAATGCTTAAATAGGCAGAATACACTAGGGCTGAGCACCAACAATGTCCGAGTCAAAGTGCCCTACCTCCGACTCTGACTCCGACTTTGATTCACATAGCATCTGATCCGACTCCGGCTCCGACTCTGAAGTGGAGTCGGATTTGGGATTTTTTATTGGATTTTTTTTCTTAGCCCATTTAAAATTTCAATTTGACAATTTTGAGCTATCACTAATCGGATTTGGGCTTCCAGATTTTAGTTTTTTTTTAAATATTTTTTTAATCTCAATTTTATTAAAACATAACCAAAATGGAAAAAATAAATCATTCCACAAAGTAATGTTATTATACATTAGTATTATATGTTAATGTTTATACATTAGTATTACATGTTATTATTCATTAATTATTATATATTACTAGTACATGTTATTATACTTTAGTTATCATATATTAGTATTACATGTTATTATATATTAGTATTTATACATTAGTTTTTATTATTGATTAGTGTTATATGGTAGTAATAGTTAATAGTATAGTGTTTACATATACTAAACTATTATTAGTCAATTTATTCTATTTATATTATAATATAAGCATATTATTTTATAATAATTTGCTCAAGTTGAGAAGAGAATTCATTGGAGAAGCTGGGTAAAAATGGGAGATCCAAAACAAATAGGAGGTATGGGGTTTAGAGACATTAATTGCTTTAATAAAGTTTTATTGGCAAAATAATGTTGGAGACTATTGACCAATTCAACTTCAATGGCTAGACAGATTATGAAGGAAAAGTATTTCAAGCAAACCCATCTGTTGGAGGCAACACTTGGTCATGGACCATCACTAGTTTGGAGAAGCTCATGGAATTCCATTGATATGCTGAATGAAGGATTGTTGTGGAGGGTTGGAAATGGTGAGAAAAATAAGATATAGGATAAAAATTGGTTCCCTATACAATACACTTGCAAAATTCAATCACTTATAAGAGTATTAGACAAAAATGCAAGAATTGTTGAACTGATTAATGTTGAAACTGGTTGCTGGAATGATGAAATCATTACTGAGATATTTAGTCCTCAGGAGGCTGAGGTGAAATTGAGTATTTCTATTAGCAGACATGTGGCTGAAGAAAAAATGATATGGAATTATATAAAACATGGTGGGTTCTCAATAAAAAGTGCATACCGTCTAGAGATGTCTCGATAAAGGGCCAGGAAAGGTGAATCTTCAAAGCCTAGTGAGGGTGTACCTACATGACAGTAGATATGAGATCTAAATGTCCCAGGATTTGTTAAACATTTTATGTAGAAAGCTGTTCATGAGACATTACCTACTAGGAAGAATCTTTGATAGAAAGATTGTGGACTCCCAAAACTACCCTATTTGTGTGCATGAAGAGGAATTGATTTATTATGCATCGTGGAGCTATATTGTTGTTAATGATGTGTGGTCTAATATCAAAAGTCATGTCCACAAATGAGCTACATCTGATAATAAGCTTATGAATTTATGGATGAAATTAATAGAGAAGTTGAAAAATGATGATTTAAACTTGGTGGTATTTATAATAAGAAGAATCTAGACAAGAAGAAATGTTGTGATATTCAACAATCAGTTTGAAGCTCCTGACAGGTTAGTTACTACAACAATAGCAAGGTTAGAGGAATGTAATCGATTATAGTCTGAGCCTGCTGAAAACTAACAAGTACAATGGATTGAAAGAAAGATGGAAAGATAGAAAAATATATGGGCTAATAGAGATAAAAGCCAACTAGGATGCAATTGTAGATGCAAATAGAAGAAACGTGGGGCTTGGTATAATCCTTAGAAACTCAGAGGGTGATATTTTGGTCACCTTATGTACAAGCTACAATATTCAGGTTAGCCTAGTCTAGCCAAAGCTTATGCATTAAGAAGTGCAATAGGATTGTGTAATGAGCTATGTCTCTCAAAAGTGACTTCTGAAGTTGATGCAAAAAATGTCATTCAAACCACAAATAGCAAAGAAAAGTGGACACGCCATGGACAGATAATTGAGGACATATGAAGAATTCTACTTAGAATACCTATGTAGAAAGTTAAATTTATTTATAGAGAGGCAAATGTAGTAGCACATAGGCTTGCAAAGTTTGTTATTTCAAATATAAGAGTCATTAATCTAGAAGCAAAATAAAATATAAGAAACTCTTGATTAGTTAGTCAATTAAAAAAAATATATAAGTTGTTGAAATAAAGGGAATATTGGAAAAAATATTTTATTAACTCCGCTAAAGTATATTTGCTATCCTATGTAAATAAAAAAATCGAAACAAAGTTGTAGTCTTTTCACATATATGATGTAGGTTCTTTTTTTGTTTTTCCCCTTATGTTTTTCAATATTGTTACTATCTTTTTTTAAGGACTAAAAATGTAATGGTTGGGAATTGTAAGTTTGAGAGAGCAGGTTACGTGATGGGAAGCTGAGCATCAAGGTAAAAAAGAAAGAGAAACGATGCGTCTCATTTAAATGGAGTTATGCGTTTTGAAAGCAACCGTATTAACAATTCTGGAAGTATGAAACGGTGTGTGTCGAATTTAAGTAATACGGTGCATTCTAGGATTGGAACAAAGGGAATCGAAGGCCAAGTTCTTAGGCGAACACATCTTCGTTTTATGTTCTTGGTGAAACATTTGTATAAACGCTGTAGTTGAACTCTAATAGTTGGGTTGAGAATTGTACAGACTTGATTTTACTTTGGAGGTTGAAGGTTCCTCGAAAACCTTTTCCAAGAATTAATACAAGGGATTCATTTCTCACTTGTTTCCGTTATTCTTATTTTTGGGTGAATTCTTGTTGTGTTCTTGAAGATTTACATTTATAATTGGCATCAGAGACAACGATCCTCTCATGGCAGAAGGGACACATGCAGCTTTGAAATTGCAACAAGATGGGTCGCAGAAGCAACATGAGGTTTTGCAAAGACAACTAGATGATCATCATCATGCCATTCACGACATTATTGATAGGTTAGAACAACTTTCTAATATGATCAAGACTTTGGTTAAGAGTCGTCAAGTTACTCCTTCTGTGAAGAATTTTCATGAATGTAATAGTGGTATTCATGGGGAAAGATCTTTTATACCTTGTAGTGTGGGTCTAGATTTTTCACACTTTGATGAAAACAACCTTGCTGAAAAGCCACCCAAAATTTTGAATTCATCAAACTCCCTTAAATCAGAGACTTTGATGTCATCTTACCATATGGAAGGTGAGGCCTTGGTGTGGTACCAAGATGCCATAGATTGAGGAGTCTTTACTGGGCGGGACACTTTTCGAAAAGCCTTAAAAGTTCGATTTGGCCTTAAGGCCTATGATTATCCTATGGGGGCTCTTACACACCTCAAACAGACCATATCAATAACAAGTTACAAAGCTCAATTTGAAGCGTTGTGTAACAGACTTAAGGGCTTATCTAATAGACACAAATTGAGTTGTTTCCTAAGTGGTTTAAAGGATAAGATTTGGTTGTCTGTTTGACTGTTCAATCCTATTAATCTCAATATAGCATTTGGATTGGCTAAAATCTAAGAGGAATATGTGTTGGAAACAAAGAAGTCATGGAGAAGTGGAGTAGTAAATACTGAGAGGTTAGCATCTGAGTCAGCTTGGGACGGTAACGGGCCACAAAATTCATTTGTTCCAGTTAAGAAAGTTTTTTCTTCTCAAATGGATGAAAAGAGAAGAAAATGGTTTTGCAACCACTGTAATGAAAAGTGGAACACACCACATGTGTGTAAAAATCCAAAGGTGTATCTTTTGCAAGGGGAAGAGGGTGAAGTTGAAGATGCAGTTGTTAGGGATGAGAGTGAAGAAGATAGTACCTTGGGAGAGAAAGCAGAGAATGAGGATGAAGGCTTGGAAATCTTCATTCATGTCCTCTTGGTTGTCCTAACAACAATGTCATGAGATTGCTGGGTAGGATTGGGAAATGTTTAGTAGAAATTTTAGTGGATTCAGGGAGCACTCATAATTTATTGGATCCATTAGTGGTAAGGTCAGCCAAGTTGTAAGTTCATAATGAAGCCAGCTTGCAAGTGAAAGTGGCTAATGGGGATAATGTTTTGAGCGAGGGCAGATGTGAGAGACCATCAAGATTCAAGGCTCCAAATTCACCATTCCCTTCCATGTTTTAACATTAGGGGGTTGTGATATAGTCCTTGGATCTAGTGGTTGAGGACTTTGGGGCCCATTAATTAAGATTCTTTTACTATGTCTATGAGTTCTATGATGGGATAGTCAAGAGTGGTAATGCATGGGGTAAAGAATGTTGATTCATGTGTGCATAGTGGGGAGCGTTGCTTGAAGTCTTCTCTAGTTAGTCAGCATGGTTGGTTTTTGCAGCTTGTGGAAGAAAAACCATCTCTCCATCTTGGCAGTTAAATTGATGAGATTGTTGCAGTTGTTGAACAATTTGCAGATTTATTTGTAGAACCAGTGGGGTTACTTTCGAAAAGAAATTTTGATCATCAAATTCCTTTAAAAGAAGGTACTGGACCTATTTCAGTTAGGCCATATCGATATCCTCATTATGAAAAGACAAAAATAGAGAACATTGCGCAGGATTTACTGAAATCAAGTTGAGACCTGGCCAAAACCTTCTTCTCACCTGTCTTGTTAGTTAAAAAAGAAGATGGAACTTGGAGAATGTGTGTGGATTACCACGCATTGAATCAAGAAACTATCAAGGACAAGTTCCCTATACCTGTCATTAATGAATTAATTAATTTTTGATCATCAAATTCCTTTAAAAGAAGGTACTGGACCTATTTCAGTTAGGCCATATCGATATCCTCATTATGAAAAGACAAAAATAGAGAACATTGCGCAGGATTTACTGAAATCAAGTTGAGACCTGGCCAAAACCTTCTTCTCACCTGTCTTGTTAGTTAAAAAAGAAGATGGAACTTGGAGAATGTGTGTGGATTACCACGCATTGAATCAAGAAACTATCAAGGACAAGTTCCCTATACCTGTCATTAATGAATTGCTTAATTAATTGTTTGGTGCAAAAACTTTTTCCAAACTGGACTTGAGTTCAGAATATCGTCAGACAAGGGTGAAGGAAAGTGACACGGAGAAGATATCTTTTAGAACTTATGAGGGCCACTATGAGTTCTTAGTAATGTTTTTTGGCCTTACTAATGCCCCTGCCACTTTTCAGGGGCTAGTGAATGAGCTATTCAAGCATTTTTTAAGAAGATTTGTACCGGTCTTCTTTGCTGACATTCTCATTTATAGTAGAAATTTGGTTGATCATTTGGAACATCTGAAACTGGTATTGCGGGTGTTGAGACATACTTTGTATGCAAAGACATCCAAATGTAAATTTGGCATGGAAGAAATTGACTATTTGGGCCATGTGATATCTACCAGGGTTGTTAAAACTAATTCTTTGAGAATTGTTGCTATGCTTAAGTGGCATATTCCCTATTTTTTTAAAGCCTTAAGGGATTTTTTAAGCCTTACTGGCTACTATAGAAAATTTATAATGCATTATGGCATTATAGCAGCCCATTGATTGAATTGTTTAAGAAAATGTCTTTGTGTGGTCTAAAGCAATAACTAAAGCTTTTATGCACCTCAAGAAAGCAGTAATTGAACCTCCTATGTTGAGGTTGCCTAAATTTTCTAAAAGCATCACTATTGAGTGTGATGCTTCTGGAGTGGGTTTGGGGGCTTTTCTCATGCAAGAGGACATACCTATTGCTTTTTACAATAAAGCCTTGAAGGGTAAGGTTCTATTGCTCTCTACATATGAGAAGGAGTTTTTGGCTCTTGTATATATTATTAGCAAGTGAATCCCTTATTTGTTTGGGGCAAACTTTCAAAATCAAGACTAATCAACAAGTTTTGAAGTATTTGTTGGAGCAAATGGTGGATACTGAGTTTCAGCAGAAGTGGTTGTCTAAGTTAATGGGTTATGATTTTACCATTGATTATAAGAAGGGTATAGAGAATGTAGTTGCTAATGGCCTTTCAAGGAAGACTAAAGAAGAAGCAGCCAGTGTAGCCTTGATCATATTTCCTACTCTAGTATGGATTTAGGAATTAAAACAAAGCTACCAATTTTCCTCCACAGTAAGTGAAATTTACTCTAAACTACAACAAGGGTTGTAGGGTCCGAAATATTATACCCTTCACCAAGGTCTTTTATTGAGGAAAGGGAAACTTCTTGTAGTTCCCAACTCTTCTTTCTAGACCACGATCTTACAACATATACATAACGGCCCTTAGTATGGACATTTGGGGTACAAGAAAACAGTGCAAAGGGCTAAACTAGATTGTTTCTGGGAAGGGATGCACAGTGACATCAAGAAGTTTGTCAGGGAATGTGTGATCTGTCAGGCCAATAAACATGAGACCATTCATCCAGTAGGGCAGCTGCAACTTTTGCCAATCCCTCATTTTTCAAGGTTGGATATTTCCATTGACTTTATTGAGGGGTTGCCTTTGTCTAGTGGGTTTGTTGTTATATTTTTGGTGGTGGATAGGCTGACCAAGTTCGCCCATTTCTTTCTATTGGCTCACCCCTATACAGCAAGTAAGTTGGCCCAAGTTCATTGTCTCAGATGAATATCCAATCTTCACAAGTTCATTCTAGAGTGAATTGTTTAAGTTGCAGGGAACTTCACTGAATTTTAGTTCTACCCATAATCCATAGTCAAATGTTCAAATTGAGGTATTAAACAAATGCTTGGAACGGTATTTGAGATGATACATCAATTACAAGCCAAAGGAATTGAGCCTTTGAATTCCTATAGCAGAGTGGTTTTATAACACCACTACTCACACTTCAATTGGAATTTCTCCTTTTGAAGCTCTTTATGGCTATTTGCCACCAAAGTTATTGTCTTATGTCTCTAGAACAACTGCCAATACAGTTGTAAATCAGCAGTTGAAGTCTAGGGAGCAACTTTTGGTGATGTTGAGGGACAATTTGCAAAAAAATAACAAAAAATGAAGTTTTATGCTGATAAAAAGAGAATCGAGAGGTCCTTTGAGATTGGTGATTGGGTGTTTTTTAGACTTCAGCTTTATAGACAAAAGTCAGTTGCTATGCGCCACAACTTGAAGTTCTCTCTAAGATTTTATGGACCCTTTCAAGTGCTTACAAAGGTTGGCTCAGTAGGTTATAAGCTAAATCTACCAGCATTCTCAAGGCTACATCCAGTTTTCCATGTTTCATGTTCGAAAAAGAAAATTGGGTCAGAGCATCACTCCATTGCCAACATAGCCTCCACTGGATCCACAAGGACAAATTCAACTTGAACCTAAAGTAATTTTGGAGAGGAGGATGAAGAAGGTTAGGAATCAAGTAGTAACCAAGGTACTTGTCAAGTGGTTGGGGGCACCTATTAAGGACAGTTCTTGAAAACTGTTATGGAAATTACGCAACCCTTACCCACACCTTGTGAGCAAGGTTATTTGATAAGAAGGGAGGAATTTATCAGGGCCTAGAGGATAAGGTCCTTAAAGCGGAGGAGATTGTAAGGGCTGGAAATGTAATGGTTAGGAGTTGCAAGTATGAGAGAGCAGGTTATGTGACGGGAAGATGTGCATCGGGGCAAAAAAGAAAGAGTAAAATGGTGTGTCTCATTTAAATGGAGTTATGCGTTTTGGAAGTTACGGTATTAACGTCTTTGGAAGTATGAAATAGTGCATGTCAAATTTAAGTAATACGGTGCATTCCAGAATTGGAATAAAGGGAATCGAAGACCAAGCTCTTAGGTGAATACGTTGTCGTTTTATGTTCTGGGTGAAACACTTGTATAAAAGATGTAGTTAAACTCTAATAGTTGGGTTGAGAATTGTATAAACTTGATTTTGCTTTGGAGGTTGAAGGTTACTTGAAAACATTTTCCAAGAATTAATACAAAGGATTCTTAGGTTTCTTTTTCACTTGTTTTTATTATTCTTATTTTTGGGTGAATTCTTGTTGTGTTCTTGAAGATTTACCTTTACACTTTTCTTCTCCACTCTTATTTTCTCTTCTTTGTTTCTCACTCATCTTTCTTCTCATTCTCTATCATTTTTGCTTTTAGATGAAATGATTTATCTAATTTGTGCCTCGATTTTTTTTTTTTTTTTTATGGTGTTGGATGTGTGTCAATTCGTAGAAAGAATGCTTTGTTTCCATGGCTACTGCAATTTTCATAAAGGTTTGATTTTAATTTCTTCAAATTTATTTTACCATGATTTTTGATATGTGAGTTCGATTTTTCTCAAGTGTTGTAGACTTTAGATTATGGTTTCAATTTTGATTTAGTTGTGGTATGGGAGGGCAAATTTTATTCCACACCAATTAGTCTATATGGTAGAGACAACCAAATTTTTTAAGATAAGGGTCGGGATGGAAGGGTGATGCTGTCCTCCCACTAGGGATGGGATGGAGGCAAAGATAGGACACTACCTACCCATTAGGGACGGATAGCAACCAATACCAAGTAAATAGGAAGCATTTTCCAAGGGGGCAAGTTGATTTTGTTGAAGCATGTGTTAGCTAGTATGCCAATACATATTATGTCTATCTTTCAATTGCCAAAAGGGACCTTGAAGAATCTGAACAAGCTTCTTAGTTCATTTTTTTGGGGGGAAAAAGATGGTAAGGATAAAAAGAAATGGGTTGCTTGGAAGTCAATGTGCAAGCCAACTAATGAGGGGGGAATTGGGATTCGAGACTTTGATGAGGTACAAACTTCTCTTCATATGAAATTTGCATGGAAGGTTTTGACTGGGGAGGATCTTTGGTCAAAATTTTTTCGGACTAAATATATTGGGGATAAACATGTTTCTTTATTAGATCCTAAAAAAGGTTCAGGGTTTTGGAAGATGGTGGTAAAGTGCATCCCGGAGGTTTTGAAAAATTCGATATGGAGGGCACGGGATGGTAATATTTTTTTTTGGTGGGATCATTGGTTGAATGGAGGTCCTCTTGCTAATTCTTATCCTGTGGTTGATGTGCCAAAGTTGATGTTGGCTGATTTAAAAATTTCTAATGGTTGGGATGTTGAAATTTTAGAGAGACTAGTGGGAGTACAAAAAGCGGAGGAGATTTGTAGTTACTTAGGTGCGCATAAATCTGCTCAAGATATTCTGGTTTGGCTTCATAATAAAGATGGTTGCTTTTCTACCAAAAGTGCGTGACAATGTATTAGGGTCACGGCACCAGTGGCACCTTGGGCTAAATGGGTGTGGCATGAAGCTATACCCAAAAAAATTTCCATTCTTATGTGGAAGGCTTTTCATAATGGTTTAAGTGTGGATGATAGATTGAGGAGATTTGGTATTCCTATTACTTCTAAATGTAATTGTTGTGTGCAAGGAAGATATGAAGATTTGAATCATGTTCTTGCTGCAGGTGACTTTGCGGCTGGGATTTGGAAGAGGTTTTCAAATATTTTGGGTGTGCCTTATGACCCAAATAAGCGTTGGTTTGAGTTGGTGCTACTTTGGTTTTGACGTGCGTCTACAAAGTCCCAGGTGGGTTGTATTTTGGGCCTGCTACCTTCTATTATTGTTTGGAAGTTGTGGCCTCGTAGGTGTAAGGCAATGATGGAAGATAAATGCATTTCGGTGGAAGTGCTTTGGAGGTCTATTTGTGTGTGGTTAAGGAAAATGCTAAGTAGCATGTTTAGTTTTACTAAGCTTGCTTTTGCCGATGAGGAGAGGTTGAGAGAATTGAATATTCCAGTTAGCCAGATCAAATTGAAGCCAATTAGTTTGGTTTATTGGGTGAAGCCTAGATATGATAGATTCAAATTAAACATTGATGGATGCAACCTTGGCAATCCAGGGAGCTTAGGTGCCGGAGGGGTTATTAGGGATTTTAATGGTGAGATGGTGCTTTCCTTTTCTTGTTATCTTGGGGTGGGATCCAATAATCTTTCTGAGTTGAAGGCATTAATAATTGGGTTAAAATATTGCCGTTCTTTGGGCTTGCTTCATGTGGATATTGAATCTGATTCTTTGGTTTGTGTAACCTGGATTCAGAAGAAGCATTGTGGAGTGTGATATTTAGAAGATTTTTGGGAGGAGGCAATGGGTTTGTTTGAAGGTGAAGATTATGGTATCAATCATATTTATCGGGAAGGAAATACACCAGCTGATTATTTAGCTAAAATAGGAGCTCAAGGTTCGACCTATGTTTGACATTTTTTATTGAGAGTTCCAAAATATCTTAAAGGATTGCTGCGCACGGATAAATTGTCATTGCCTTATCTGAGAGGTCTTTGACTTGTTGGTCTTATTATTTTTTTCTTGGTTTAGTCTTTTTGGTGAGTTGTGGTTTTTTGTGGCATATTGCTTGTGGTGTATTTTTTATATACTTGATTTTTAACCAAGGTATTCATCCGCCATAAGTGAGGGTTTGTTCTTAATAAATTTGAGAATGGATCACTCTTGGACATGTGACCCTAACTCTTTCAAAAAAAAAAAGGAAGCATTTTCCAAATTATTGCAACTTCTAAGTTCCCCCATATGACCCACTCCAAGGGTAATAAAAGATCCATGATACCCAAACTAATATGTTTGGAAAAGTTACTCCATACAGCACTAGCCATCAAACAATGTAGTAAGAGACTCTGAATCAACCCGATCCTCAATCACCACATTGTATCTCTTCCTTGAAAAAACCAATTATAAGAATCTTTCTTATAATAGTTGTTGTTCATGGCAACTTCAAGCAAAAAATGTAACTTTCAATAGAACTTTGTCCACCAAATACCCTTCCATGTTATGAAGATTCTTAATGCTATTAAAGTTATACATCGGGTTTGAGTTTCATTAAAATTTATCTTTCAGATCAAATTATGTAATATAATATTTTATTAGTGTGCTCTATACACTAACTTGAGATCAATAGAATTTTTCAAAAAATAAGTTGTAAAATAGTTACAAAAGAGTTGTAAGTGTGTTATTACCATTTTCATATGGTGATAAGGCAACACTATAGAGATAGTGCAACAATTTCTTAAGATTGTAGCTCTTAAGGTCCAACTCAATTGTTCGAAATCGATCCACCCCAACTGCTCTCGCAAAAACTATCTTGACCCCTCTGTCACATTCCTTACTATTTTTCTTTTCCATTTATGTCTCTCTAAAATCTCTCAATCTCCATCGATTTTTTTATGGAATCTAAATTCTCCAGCCAAATTTTTTTTATCGTTAAGATATATCTCTTTGCTATTTTTCTAAGTTGATATATCAAATACTCGTTGCTGTGAGATTTTTCAAGTCCAAAGGTTTTCATCACTATAAAAAAGAGAGAATTTATCCATAAATGATGGCTAGAGAATAATTTCTGTTGTCTCACTTTTCTTTGTGAAAAGTAGATTTCGTATGGTTTACTTTTTGTATACCATTTTTTTTGTTTTAATTTTTTGGCTTTCAATGCCTTTTGATTTGGCATATTCCATCCTGCTCTCTACAATAACTATTTTTTATCCCTTCGGTGTGGAATATTTGTTTCTTTCTAATGTAGCGTTTTGGATTTTGCAATTTCTTGTGAATTGTATATATTTATGGCCGAAATGTGTGCTTAGTTCTTAAAAACGATTGATATTAGATGCTTCAGAAATATTTGCTATATTTTTTAGGTATAATGGGTTTAATAAAAATATTAAGGTGCCGTTTAGATAGTGAGTTAAGTTTATATGAGACGGTTTTAGATAAGTTGAATAAAATTTTGTTAGAATATTATTATTATTATTTTAACATTTGAAAAAGTTAACTTATTTATTATATTTTGTGTGAAAATTTGAAAAAATTGTAATGATAAGTTGAGATCACTTCTCAATCCAAACGGCCCTATAAAAGCATTTTTTGAATGAGAAATGGTTTAGCAATAAAGTGATTCCACAGAAAATAAAATTTATAAACTAACATGATTTGATCTTATATGTTAAATTGAAAAACTACTTTATTATAGATCTTATGTATTATATAAAGTCATGCCAAATTATAGATTTATTTTTGTGAGTTCTCTTTGTGACTGTATTCTTCTTTTTTTTTAAATAGTTATTTCCTATCTTTTTTATGTGATCAGATGTATATAACTTAATAAATGTGTGTTTTAAAGTGAATGTTATTTTTTAGAGTTTATATCCAAAGTCTAGGGTATATCGTGGAGGAGAGATACGTACATAAAGTAGATCTACATTTTTTATTGTTATCCAAATGAATTTCTCGACATTATTAAGTACTCAATAAATATTATAAGAATCATTTTGAGTGGATGTTAAATTAAGTTGAATTGAGTTGAGATAATAAAATATTGTTAGAATATTATTGTTTATTATTATTATTATTTTGGAATTTGAAAAAGTTGAATTGTTTATTATATTTTGTGTTAAAATTTAAAAAAGTTGTAATGATGAATTGAGATGAGTTTAGATTCTAAACAAAGCTTAAAAATCTAAATTTGTAAAAATCAAGCACATAACAAGCCGTCCTCACTAATTTCAAGTAAAATGCGGGGGGTCATTATCTTAATGTCATGGACAAAAATATTGCTAGATTCTTAAGGAAAATGAACATATTTTGTGAGATGCTTAATTCAAGAACCAAAATGCTAGCCAAATAAATTGAGGTCATATTGGCACCAATGTATTGGATCAATCAAAACTCTCAAGTTAATTTTTTTTTAAAAATATGATATTTAAGTGTGTTAAATTGTGCAAATCTCGTATATTTATTTTTTAAAAAAATTAAAAAATTTATATAAAAAATTTATTTTTTTAATAATAGATTTTATTTTGTTTTCAAATAAAATACGCAATATTTGTAATTCTAGCATTATCCAAAAAGGTAAGATATGACTAAACTTACTTCAAGATCTTTCTCCCGACCCCAGTGTTGCTCAGCATCGATGCCTATGCCAAAGTCACCCAAGCGCACTAAAGATATTGGAAGTGGACAGAGGTGTCAATGAACAGTAGGGCTGTACACCGATGGGTTCGGTGTCGGTTTCGGTGCAAAATCGAGACACCACCGACGTCTGCTATGGGTCGGTTGAACCGGTCGAAACCGATGGTTTGGGGATAAAAAACCGATCATATCGGTCTCGACGTGCGTCGGCGCGGTCTTCGGTCCACCGTCGGCGTCTTCTGTGAAGGAGGAGGAACTGAGGAAGAGTGAAGAACTGTCTCGCCGTCGCTGCCATGGAAGAAGAAGAGAGTTGCAGAAGGTAGAGAGAAAGAAGATGACGCGGGGAAGAAGAAGAGGGGCCTGGGGGGTTATTAATTCATCTTAAAACGGCGCCGTTTGGCTTAAAAGCCAAACGGTGCCGTTCTATTTTAATTTTTTTTTTAACTTTCAAGCTTTAAAACGGCGTCGTTTCACTTATAATAAGTGAAACGGCGCCGTTTTATATACATATATTAAAAAATATATATAAATAGACCGGATCGGCCGGTTCAGCGGTTTTCCAGGGGTTCAAACCGACGCCGAACCGCCGATATCGGTTTTCCTTCCATTTCTCTCGACCGCCGACCGGTTCTTTGCCGGTTCCGTGCTCCGGCGGTCGGTCTGATCGGTTCACGGTCGGTTCCGACGGTTCCTGTACAGCCCTAATGAACAGTATTATTTAATGGTGGAATTCAATTATTTTATATCTTTTTATAAATATATTTTAATTTATTTTAATATTTAAAAATATTTTAAACTCATTTTAAATAAATTTTATCAAATTCATTCAACTATTTCAATTTATTATTATTTATAAAGAATTAAAAATTAAATAAAATATTATTATAATATTATTTTTTAATAATATTATTATTTTTTAATTTAAAAAAAATTAAATTATTTATAATATTTTATATAAAAATTTAAAAAAATTATAATATGAAATGTACGTAATGAAAAATTTTCCACCGTCCGAACGGGGCAACAAACTGCCAAACTCTTATAAAATCCCCACATGCGCGTGGTCCTCCTCCCAGCATCTTTCCCTCGCCCTCATCATCCGTAAGACAGATCGACAAAAACACTCCCCCGCCACGCTTTCAGATCAGAAGGGAGCTTCTCTGGTTGGCGAGAAGAAAAACCTGGGTTGATTTCAATCGAAGGCTTCAATGGCGACGCCATCAACTGACAAGAAGAACGTTGAGGTGTTGGATACGGAGGAGGATCAAGCTGTTTCTCTGGCTAAGTACACGGCCAATCTATCTAATCAGTTTTGCAAAGAAAGAGGGGCTTTTTCTGTCGTTTTGTCTGGTGGGTCTCTCATCAAGTCCCTCAGGTAACAACTCCCCCAAGGGGTTTTGTTTCTTGCACCGATTTTACTTTACTGTTACGGATGGGAATCTGTGTGGAAATGGAAAGAAAATGGAAATTTAGCTTTGTAACCGGATATGGATTAGCTAACAATTAAATTTATTGAGTATTTAATTATTAGAGAGTAAAATATGCTATAATAAATTAGCTAAATTTAAAATATTTTATTATAATTTAACTACAGTAACTTTTAAAATTTTAATTATAGTAATTTTTAAAAGTGACTTTCATATTTTTTTATTATATAATAATAAAATAATAAATGATAAATTTAATTTTTATTATTCACATCAAATCTCCATATTAGATTATACATTTATTTATTATATAGTAATAAATAATTAATAATTTTAAAAATATTTATTTTTTTAATTATTAATTTATTTTATAGATTTAGGTGAATGAAATAGTTAAAAATCAAATTTATCTTACATTCATAAAAAATGTCATTTAAGTTTGGCTAATCCAAGGAGAGTAACTAGGCTACTTGACCGCTTTTGCAATTTTTTTTTAATTTTTCTATTCAAATTTTTTTAATATATTTAAATAATTTTTTTAAAAAAAATACACTAATACACTTAAAATTACTTCTTTAATCACTAAGTTTTTTTATCGAGCAGTTAAATAGAGCGGCACAACTTGAGAGACAAAATGGTTTTTTCCTTGTAACTATCGTCGTCATTATAGACTTGATCACTCGTGTGGACAATCTGCTTGAGTAATATTAATACTCGTAGAATGTGCAAGTGATGTGTACTCATTTTAAAAGAGAGAAAGTCTATTATTAAAAAAATAATTTTTTTCAAGTAAATTTCACATTTTTTTATTTTTTTCAAAGTGATTGTGCGGCGCTTGCATACTCACAACAATAATTATCATTTCTCTTTGTTTTTTCTTAAACAGTGTTCTATACACAAGTTAAAATGATCTCTCCTTTCCCATTACATGGTTTCATTACTAGCTAATTGCAGGGTAATAGTTCAGTTGTATGAGCTTCTCGATAAATGATAAATGAGGAATCGTTTTGGTAATTGCTTGACATTGAGATTTCAGGAAGCTACTGGAACCCCCATACATTGATTCAATTGAATGGTCGAAATGGCTTGTCTTTTGGTTAGATGAAAGAGTAGTACCAAAGGATCATGAAGACAGTAATTATAAGCTTGCTAATGATGGGTTTCTTTCTAAGGTACGATTGTGGAATATGTTCTGATTTCATTTTTAAGACTTGCTGGCATATTTTGATTATGCTGCTGTTTGCGATGCCTCAGTGTCTTATGTTGAATATTACCCTCAGTTTATTTGGAAATCGTTTCACTGTGTTAGGGCTTGTGAAAGTGTTGATCTAAGACTAATGGCATCACCACTTGGTAGAAGGGATTGCAAGGACAATAGTAAGGTCAAAAGAGAACATGGGGTCCGAATGGTTAGAAAGACAATTATCTTACAAAACAAATTTAGGAGAGCATAGTTTGTTTATGACTTTGTTGAGTTGAATTATAATTAGTTTAGGTGCTGGAAAAAAAAAGATTTGGGTGTTGTTGAATGGCAAGAGATGTCTTCCCTATTTTCTGAATAATTTATAAATTCTAATTCCAGATGGTTATCCTTGATCTGTATCAAAACATATTCTGGGTCACCTGTAGTTAGAAGGTAGTTTCAATTTTTAATTGAATTATTATTATCAATTTTCCTTTTGCTGTCCATGGTTATTCCTCTTGTGATGGTCTTTTGTGAGTTTAACCCTGTTATTTTCTTGACAGGTACCAATTCTCCCTGGTAATGTCTATGCAATCAATGATAAGCTGTCAGCTGAGGGTGCAGCAGCTGATTATGAGGCTTGTCTAAAACATTTGGTCAATAGAAACGTGATAGCTTTATCTGAAGCTAGTGGATTCCCAAAGTTCGATCTCATGCTGCTGGGTATGGGTCCTGATGGACATGTGGCTTCTTTATTCCCAGGCCATCCTCTGCTCAAAGAAAATGAGAAATGGGTCACCTTCATTAAGGACTCTCCAAAACCACCTCCAGAGAGAATTACTTTTACCTTTCCAGTGATCAACTCATCTGCATACATTGCCCTCGTGATAACTGGTGCTGGTGAAGCTGGAGCAGTGCAAATAGCTTTAGGAAAGAGTCAAAATTCAGTTAAGCTTCCTGTTCAAATGGTTTCACCTGAAGGGAAGTTGACTTGGTTTTTGGACAAGGATGCTGCTTCAAAGCTGTAGGGTTGGAATGTTATGTTTGTGTGAATTGAACCATATAATGTGGTAGTATGGTTTACGTTCGATTGTGGTTTATGCATCTTCAAATGAGCTAGTATGTTTATTTAAAGGAGTTGAATAATATCTGGATGATATATGATATGCTTTTACTCTACCGTGTGTCAACTTGGGATGCAACCTAACATCAGGGAACATAGAACACTCTGTTCTGTATGCATGAATTTATTTTCGACGCAATTTCTACATACACTGGATGTGATTTGTTTTTCCTGTAATGTTATCTGCTGAGAATTTGATCTCTGTGTTTTGGGATAGTTGCTCCCATAGCCAACAATCCCACCCTTAGGTTGCATTTTGTGAAGCAAAACCGATACAGGTTCGTTCGCCTAATTAGTTGTCTTTGACACTTCTTTGATGGGTCAATGGTCTCTGTAAATCTTTCAGTACATGGAGTGGCATAACTCAACAATGAATTATGACATCCTAAGACAGCAGGTGTCATTAATTTAAAGTTAAATTTCAAGAATTATATCTCTAATATATGGAGATTTATTGTCATCCTTCTGATCTTTTGATATTGCTAATTTATTTCGATCCTCCCGCTGACAGAGGTGATATACAGTGCCATGATTCCTAGGAACATGGCCTTCCTTTCTCTCAGTTTTTTGAAGAGACTCGAGTGTTGGAGTTGTCATCTCTCCCTTGGTTTCTGAAGAAATTTGCTTTTGCTACACGGCCTTCCTTTTCTCAGTTTATAGATGCTCGTAACTTGTTTTATCAATTCTTCAACGAGTCGTGTTACATAGAAGTTCCACACTCTGTATACCACTTAAAAATATGTGATTTCACTATTTTACCCTCATAAATATGAAATATGAAAGTAAAAGAGTAAAATCACATATTTTTAAGTAGTGTGCAGGAATGTGAGGCTTATGTCTAGAATTTTTCTTCTACAACATGTTTCTTATGAGTATGCAGCACAAAAGATCTTCGCATTATCTTCATACATACTTATGAGAGAACCAAAAACAGAGAGAGAATAACAGAATAGAATCAATTCTGCAGATGACTGCCTCAACTCTAATATCTTCTTTTCCATGCAAAGGATATGGATTTGGGTTTTGAATCTTTTATTCAAGTGATCACTCAAGTCCTAAAGATATTTTATGCCTTATTGATGAAGCTGCAATGGATGCTTTCCCGCAAAAGGAAAGAATATTTCATAAATAGACGAGAAGTTAATCGATTTTCCTAGTAAACCCCAATCGCAAAACAATGGGATAAATTCACTAAAAACATGTGAACGAGTTTAAATGTGCTCCTCCTCATGTACCTATGTATTTTAACCAAAGTTACATTAAAAAAAAAAAAATGTAAGTACAATGGACCATTTGGTCCAATGGTCCAAGCCCCCCTTGTTCCTTAACTTTGCCGAGGAATGGATTATCAAAGAGATGATTTTTTATAGTCTAATTAATGGGTGAAGTGAAATGCTATACAGCTACGTTTGAGTAGTAAGAATACCTAAGAAGTATTGATAATGTTTGTGAATAGTTATGAGTAGAGATTGAAGTGGGTTTGTGGGTCCCATTGAGAGTATTTTGAGTTGTTTGGATGTATGAAGTATGTTAAGTTGTTGACTTTTGAATAGATAATTGAAAAATGTGTGGGTCTCATCAATGATTGATTTTTTTTTAATGATGATTTTATTTATATATAATAGTGATAAATATTATAGTGGAGAGACTTTGGTACGAAGATGGTTCACTGTATTTGACATGTGGAGTATTTTCATCGATACGAGAATACTTGGAAAATGTTGATATATCTTTGCTACCCAAACAAAGTAGTATTGGCTCAAATGTAAGTGAAAACAAAAATATGTCTCATTTCACACTAAAACAACTACATTGGATTAACTAAAGGATGCAAGTGAAATTTTGAGCTACAGTAAATCAGATCCACTGATCATATTTGGCGTGGCATTGTTTAAAGACCAAATGTGTATTTTAAAGACAAAAAATGTAAGTGTTTTTTGTTTTGGTTTCAGCGTTTGTGCTTCTAGGTTAGGGTAGGTTTACTAGTTTGTTGTTCTAAATTTGTGCTAGGGTTTATGGATTTTAGATTCTACGAGTTGCTGACTCTGTTGATCAGATACATATACTATGTTGCAGTTGTAATTTTGCTTATACATTAAACATGCATAAAACTAAGTGAATATGAAATCTATGATTGTCTTGCAGTTGTTTTCAATTTTCTGCTTTTTGGGCAGCTTTGAGTAATGTTTCTTAATGTTGAATGTATATATATATATATATATATATATATATATATCAAATGAGCTATATATGAAAAATTGAAAGAGACTTGGGTGTCCTAAATCAATTCAGATAATTTTTTACTTTCGACTTTTTAGGCAAGCAATTGAGATAGTTTGATTAGCATAGCTTCGCTTTTGCTATTTCTTGAACATTGTGACACCATGCTGTCTTGCTGTATAGTTTTTTTTATCTCTGTGGTGGAAACCTTTCAGATTCTATGCTAATCATAAGTTTTGTGTGATTTCCAGGAAAAACTGAAATTTACCTCCCTAAATGAGTGGTTTGGAGTAAAATAAATGAATTTATTTTTCTAATTTAGGGATTATCCATATAATAAACACATTGCTGGACAGTTTTATACATTTCTCATTGCTCATTGCTCATCGGTGGACAATTTTATATATTGCTCATTGCTAGACAGTTTAATACAATTTTATAAGTTGGTATTCAAGTTGTCTAATTGGTTAACAATTATAATTTCTTCGAGGATGGACATACCATTCGATGTAGATCCTTTCTTCACTACTTTCTTACAAAGTGGCGGACAAGGTTGTAACAACTCCACAAGGGATAGCTCACATGATAATATTGTGGTTCAAGCATCACAAGTCAACGGTGAAAAAAGTCCACCCACTAAGAAATCTCAAAGAATTGCGTCTTTCGACAGTGAAGAATGGTTGTCAAAATGTGTTTGTTGGTTTTAAGAATTATAGATGTGATTGTTAACTAGAAGAATGATTGGCAAAAAAAGATAGTTAGTTTCAAGAATTGTATATATGATTGTTGGATGAAAGGTTGGCAAAAGAGGATAGTTGATAAACAATAATTTAATTATAATTTGATTATTAATTAACACAAGGTTGGTAAAATGGTAAAATATGATCAAAAAAGATTAAAAAAATTATTAAATTAATAATATTTTTTTATTATTTTGACTAATAGATAGATAATTCAATGTGAAAATTCTCTTGAATGGAATAAGCAAAAGGTAAAATATGCCAAATTTTAGTTATGTCTTTGTATTCTAATACTAATGCTCTAAGAGACTTGTCAAAGACTTACCAGTGGTTTAAACGTTGGTTAGGTGGTGCGTTAACTTCAAGTTCATATACTAGTTTGATGGTGACTATTCTTGTGTCATCTTGAACATTGGTTGTCGAAAAGTTCAATGGAGTGATTGGTATATGCCGTATGAGCCATGCATCCATCTAATTTAAACACGTGATCACTTGATAAAATAGAAGTTTTTATAGTCACAGAAACATAATAGCCAATATAATTGCTATATGAGCAAGGGACACAAACATACAAATTTTTGTAGCATGAACAATGCAAAAAACTTGCACTGCTCCATGCAGATCCCATGTCCCTATGGCAGTGGTAGGCAAGAGATGTAACTTTTAATTTACCGAAATGATCTGTTCATGTGCATGGACGAATTCACGGACTTCACACGAAATAGGATGTAAATAAAATTTGCTATTCACTACATACTTCACACGAAACATTAAAAAATTTTGAAAAATGTTATTCAGAAGCCTTCAGTTTAACACTCCTCGCACACCCTTCATATCAACATCTTTGAAATGTTGATTTAATTGAATCATTTGCTTTCTCCACCAGAAACCAACTCGAGATAGCCTTTGAGGCTTCCGAATGTTCTCCTAGGGTTCTTCATGGTCGACATAGAGCTACTTAGAGGCTTTCGATTCTTCACCTAGGGCTCTTCATGTTTGATGGAAACCAGCTCGAGAGAGAGCTGCTCAGAGGCTTCGAAAGCTTCACCTAGGGTTTCATGGTTCTATGCCACTGTTAAAGACCTAACTATTGATCCAAAAGTCCTAGGACGGTTGGATACTAATTTGGTTAAACCTTTAACTCTCAGGATCATAACATTCCACCACGCTTTCGAATCCAACGTCAGCCCGCTCTATCGACATTGACCGGGTGGTAGCCCTTTTCCTTTTGGTGGCTTCACTCATCTATCAGTATTCAATGACTTAACAATATACTCATACATAGTACCAAAACATTTTAATCCAGCCTATAGGTTGCCCATTCCGTGACTTGAACCTGTGACGTGGTCCTTGCTCTGATACCAATTGTTAAAGACTCAACCATTGATCCAAAAGCCCTAGGACTATTGGATACTAATTTGGTTAAACATTTAACCCTCATGATCATAACAGTCACTGATTCGGTGGCTCGCCCTTACCATGCTTTCTCTCTCTCATAGCTATCTCTCTGTTTAGTTTTTGTTTTTGTCTGAAATCAGGCCTTCTAAGATCAACACCTCAGGTTCTGTAGACATACAACCATAGCGGCTTTCTTATTTGCAATTATTTTTTTCTTGAATTTTTGGTAGATTATTATGAATTGGGTCTGTGATTTAGAGCTGGTTTTTGTTTGGGGCTTTGCATCCTGATGTATGGGTTTTGTGGTTCGTAGTTAATGGCGAATTTTCTAATTTGTGAAAAAATCCTCTTAATTTTGTATTGATGCTCTGGTTTTGTTTTGAATTTTTTGAATTTTGTGGTGATGTTGAAATGGTGTAGTGATGCAAATAGAGCATATCTTCTAGTTTGGGTCTCTATCCTTGGAGGAACCTACTAGACAGAATATACTCTTTTTCAATTATTATTTATATTTATTAATTTAGCCCTTAGTAGACTCAATAACAAGATAAAAATGTTAATTTTTTTTTGAAATAAGTATTATAATTGTTTGGTGCTTTCTTATCTAAGTGTTCGATTGATGAGAAATGTTTCCTGATTAGCGTACGCAGGGAAGAAAAATGTCGAAAAATGCTACTTTTACCAAAGTTTATTCCCTGTCATGGTTGTGACCCTAATGCTTTATTTTATCTTTTGCTAGTGCTTTTTCCCTAGAAAATTTATTTACAAAAACCTTGAAGGGGTTATGTTATGTATGTAGGAGTGCTTGTTTGAGGTAATACTTTTAGCAGTCTTGTAAAGTGCTATTTTGACTAGTGTTTTCAAAATTGTTGAGAATGCTAAATGCATTTTCACTCTTACAGAATTGATATTTCCCTTGGTACTTTTGAGATAGCTACAAGCACTCCTCTACATATCCAATTTAGTGGGACTTCCACATAAATAAGCACCATTAATCAACTTGCTCATTTTCAGCCATTTTGGAGCTAATGGTGGCCCCTGTAAAAAAAGGTCTTCCTCCATGACCATTCCCACCGTTGTAGAAAGCACTAGTGTATTGTATTAGACTTATATTGTACTAAACAGTTTCAGACAATCATTTGATTAGGTTTATATTTTACTTTTGTAAAATATCCATTCTCAAATTTTGTGAATGAGAGTTGTGTAATGCAAGACTATGTAATACTTTCTATTTTGTGAATGAATGTTGAATGAGATTTTGTAAAAGATCTGCTTTTGGAGACTATGGAATACTGTGTCAATCACTTTGTACGTGCTACTCATGTGCATTAAGGTTTTTCCTTGTCTCATGGCGGCCATCAAAGCTAAACAAATGTTCATACAAATTCCATTTCTAAAAATACAACAAACAACTGACTCAATTACATCTCCATGCTTAGATTGACTATACAATTTAAAACTAAATTGGAATAATCGATTTAGGGGCGATCTCCATTATTCACCAGTGGGTGTTGTACATTCTTCCTGTAGAGATGAAGGAAAAAAATTATTAGTAAGGAATATAAAAGCATAATAGAAAAGCATACTATATATCTTGCAGATATAGTAGCATGTCATGGCTTTTATGATTTCCAATCACCAATTTCTCATCCTTTTATCTATGGTCATTGTCTACCTTCTCCACTCAGGGTGATAATGACCACATATACAAAAGCCAATCATGCCCTTATTTGGTGTGCAATGATGGTTCTATTGAAAAATAAAAATCTATCCCCATTTTGTCTAACAAAGCAATGAAATGGTGCATTGAAAGTTGAAATGGGAGGATATGACCACACTCGACATATTGGAAAAATCTCTTCTTTTCAAATAAATTTTAATTCAAGATAAAATTAAGTGAATAATGGAAAAATCATCCTATTACCATGGTGTATAACATACTGAAAATAATAGAAAAATCCATTCTGATTCAGATTTAGCATTACACAGATCGTAGAGAGAGAGAGAGGTGATTACCTCGGTTGCAAGGGAGGAAAGCGATAATGCTAAGGGGGCAAGGCTCAAAAATCGGAATCGGATAAGGATCAATTCAATGAATCGGACGATTCATGATAATTTTGAATTGAATATTTCAATGTTGATAAAAAGTATTGAAAATCATATTTGATGCAACTCAAGCATTTTATATCATGTATAAAAGAATATAAAATATAAACTCATTGACTACTTTAATAAAAATATGATATGAATCTAAATAATTTCAATGAAGATGTCATTTATGTATTTAATCTCAATAGTAGACATTTTTTTTGCCTTATATACAAAAAATATAAAGATTATTTAATTATAAACACTTGAAAAATGTAGTATTTTATGCACAACCATATACTTTCTCCTTAATTTTTTGTTCAACTAAAAAAATAAAGAACTACATGTTTTCTCTCTTAATTTTTTGCAATTTTTATTAAAAACAATGATGAAAAAGTTAATATATATTTAGTTCTCTTATATTTTTGTACAAAAAAATAAAATAAAAAGCTCAATTATTAAACTAACTTAAAAATAAATACAGTTTTGAATCGGTTAGAAAAAGTTTACATCGGTCTAAAATTGACTAGAATCGATCGATTAAAGTGGTCCAATAAACGATTCAAAATGTTAACTAAAATCAATTCAGTTTCTTATCGATTCAATTTGAATCGACTTGAATCATTTAGCTGAGGGATGAAAATGAAAGAAACATCTTGATTGCAAAGAGAGAAATGATCAGGGAGGAATATTGCATCTTCCCTATACGAGAAAGAAATTAAACGAAGTATGGCTCTGTTTGAAAGTTTTGTTTTCTTTTCTTTAGTGCATATCAGTTGGGTGTGCGGTGTGCAGTGTGCACTACTTAAAGCGCTTCCCTGTAATTGAAAAACTTTTGCCTACTTCATGTGAAGTGCGTGAATTCCGTGTGTCTAGCATTATAAGAAGAATTTTACATAATTTTTTATTAATCACATAATCTTCATATATTATATTTTTTTATTTAAAAATTAAAAAAATTAGAAAAAATAATATATAAAAATTGAAAAGATTGTGTAAGGCATTATAACCATCAGGAACATAAATTCCCAAACGGGGTGGCGGCCTTGGCCTACAAGCTGTTGGTTAAAACGACAAAAAGCTAAAACAACATGCCTTTGAGGATGATCATGTTCCAGGATGATAGGCTTTAATTAATTAGTGGCATAAATGCTTTAATTTCCACAATGTACGTACAGATGGAAATCAGATCACATACCAGCACTCTTCATAGGTGCATATGCATGCATGGCTTATGAGACAATAATACTCTTGGCGTGCGCGCTGTCAGTAATGTTGGCTGGTGTCATTGCAGGGACAACTCAGTTTGGACCTCGGGTTGAATGCCTTTCATCAGTGTGGTACGTAGGCAGGTAGGGCCGATTCAAATAAAGGTTAGGCCATGCATTATTTATACACTACTGTGCAAGGGCCATTTTTTCATCGTGTTTGATCTTGCAAAAGATGATTATATATATGTACGATACATGCATGAATGTCATGTCATGAGAAAGATAATCACCACATCGGTCCTGCAACTTTGCAGCAAAACACAGTACCTTGATCTGCATGCTTGTCAAAACACAGCCTGATCTCTTTCCTGGCATTCCTGCCATTGATGTAATACTTTATATAATTAAGCACCATGTGAAAATTTTCATCCACTCGATTTCCTCTTCTCCTTATCTTTTCTTAATTTTCTTTTTCTCTTTCTCTTTCTCTTTCTCTTTCTCGTCCAAAGGGTATAAATAAACTGCGCCCAGCTCTGTTGACTCAGAATAGTTTGCTTGTGCGTGATGCCACGAAAGTTCATTAATTAGCTACGATCGATTTGGACAAAGTTTCGAAACCCACAAACGTACAATCCCACATTTTTCTATACAATGTCTCTCTCAAAATCATGAAATGTCCCATCCCAAAGTCTTCAATTTAGTTCGCCTACCCTTTCTGACTGAATATATTTATTTATTTATTTGGACAAATTTAGTTGATTTTTATATCAACACGTTTAGCCTTCGTTTGGATCACAAATTAATCTCAACTCATCATTATAATTTTTTTAAATTTTAATATAAAATATAATAAATAATTTAACTTTTTTAAATTTTAAAATAATAATAATATTAAAAAATAATATTTTAATAATATTTTATCATCTCAACTCAACTCACTTCAACATCCAAACACAACCTTAATTAACCCAAGTAGACCATTTTTTGTGTTTTTACACTGTAGACAAAATCATGAGTCTATAATTTAGTTTTGAGATAAAATAAAAAATTAAACTAAAAAATAAAATTAAAAAGAGATAAGACAAGTTGATTCAGACTTTTTAAAAGAAAGACACACACTCTTAAAATGAAAAGAACTCAAACTGTTAAAAAGAAAATATTTCACAAGGAAATCACTCCAAGACAAGTTGGACCTCTATATATATATATATATATGAGGAAATCCCTCACAAAACGGACGGACTCTCCACAAAACTCTCTACGCCTAAACTCCCCTACAATTTCAAATGATATTTTTTACATTTTTCTATTATATTGTGAGATTTGTGAGGTCATGAGAAATTATAAAACTATTCATTATAATGGATTTTGCCCACAAACAATTCGTGGATGTATGCATTATGTCAAATAAAATAAATCTCTATGTCTCTTTTTATTTATTTTTATTCGCTTATTTTTATTTATCATATAAATGTACGCGAATAGTATCATATCGTAGTCTAAATTATCATTGTGGCTGGAGATGATCATTTACTTTCTTTCGCTCTGTTGTGTAAATTAAGACGTTAACATTCATATATGCAAGGTCCAAGATGATGGAAGAGGCCTAAGCACGTGCTTAAGCAAATCTTAAATGTGCAAAGACCATCTTACTAAAATGAAGCATGCATGTTGAAACTCCTTCATTGCTTTTTCGCTTTTATATATAAATTAAAGCAGTCAATTGTAGTGTCCGTTCTCAAAAACCACATTCAAATTATAGTCTACCAATATTTGAACTATAAATCTACTAATTCTTTAGCAACTAATGTCCCCTTTGGTTTGACCAAGAAACATGGACTCAAGTATCCCAAATTAGTTTGGATCAATAATTTGGTCTTTAATACTTGCTATTAGAGAATGAACCAAGTCACAGAAAGGGTAATCTAATGGCTAGATTAAAATGTCTTGATACTATACATAAATATAATGTTATACATTATTGATTATTTATAGATAAATAAATCTAAAAAAAAAACTATCACCAGGTCAGTCTCTATCTACGCATGGGCTGATGTGGACGATATATTCAAAAGAATAGTAGAATATTCGAAAGCAGAGACCACATCATGATTAATTCAAGTCATAAATGTTATAATCACGAGGGTAAAAAATTTAACCAAATTGACATCCAAGAGTTTTTAAATTTTTGGATAAATAGTTAGCCCTTTAATAAAAATAGGTTCAAGTAATTAACTATTTTGTTGAGATATTTGACCAAGAGTTTGCCAAGCTTTGCAGATTAATTTCTCGAGGTTCACGGTTCTGCTAGATGTGTAGACATCTTTGGGTAGATCTTGGATTCTGGGACTATAGGTAATTAAAATGGCTGTTCATTGTTTTAAATCTAACTATTTGTCTTGAGATACAAAAACTTTTTTGTTTTGCAGATGAGATTAATTGATATAAAATTTAAAAGTTGAATAAAATATTGTTAGAATATATTTTTTTAATATTATTTTTGTTTTAGAATTTAAAAAAGTTAAATTGTTTATTTTATTTTGTGTGAGAACTTAAAAAAATTATAATGATTAGATGTGATAAAAAGTTTTATGAAATTGAACGAGGAATCTAACTTGACCCGATCCATCCTTCCAACTTTTCTAATACAAGCAAAGGAATGCGAGGAGTATTTATATTCAATTAGAGAGGTGTTATAGTTATAAATAGATTTTACGAAAATATATAATTTCATATGATATTTTAGATATGCTTTACAATAAAATTAGTTTTATAATTCAATGTACCACATTAAATTATGTCAGTTTATAAAATTATCTTTGTGTAATCTTTTTGTAGTAAAAATATTTTTCATCCAATTAAAGAATAATTGTCAACATGGTTCGAAAATTTGAAATTTGAAAATTCTAAAAATTCTATAATTAGCAGTTAGTCTTTTATCAAATCTAAGTAAAATTTATTTATGGATGAAGTATTTCTCCTATGAATAATTAGGTCGTTGGGTTGCATGCTTTATACCTTTCTCTCTCAGTTTAGATAGTGTTCGGATATAAAATCAAGAATTTAGATTAAAATTCAATAAAAAAAAAGTTATCGAATGTGTTTTACTAAAAATTAATAGGACGAGATTAATTTATTTATTACAATCGGTCTCACCTTTTTTATTTATTTATTCCACACAATCGATCTGTTAACAAGTTAATGTGTGTGTATATATATGAGTAATGCTGGATATAGTCGTGGAGTACTTAAGTACCATGTAATCTTTTTTAAAAAAATAAGTAAATACATATAAAATCTACATGAAAAATAAAAACTAATTTGAGCATATATATATATATATATATGAGTAATGTTATATATAATTGTGAAGTGTTCAAATGCCACGTAATATTTTTGAAAAAATGAGTAAATATTGGATGTACATGAAAAATAAAAACTAATTTGAGTTTTGCTACTTATCATCCTCACACACCACACACTAGATATAATTCTTTTATTTTTTATTTTTTTTCTCTTAACAAATGTGTGATTTATGAATGATGAGTAGAAAAACTCAATTAGTTAAAGAAAAATAAAACTAAAAAAAATTAAAAATTTTAAAAATTAAATAAGTGTTGTATGTGCTGTGTGGGGATGATAAGTAGCAAAGTTCAAATTATTATTATTTTTTTCATGTGTACCCCGGTATCCCGTATTTAATCACTCTTTTTAAAGGGATTGCAAAATACTTGTGCAGTCCATGGCTACAAATAACATTTATATATATATATATATAAAAGAAAAATACTATAAACACAAATAGATTCCACAAATTTCGGGTAGTGTGCCATACTAGTTATTATTTTTTTTTTCGTGCCCTCTTCCCCACCCCCTAGAGAGAGAGAGAGAGAGAGAGATTGCACCTATCGGTGAGGGCCGATAGCAGCGACAAGGATGATGATGTTTCGACATCGGTGATAAAGGCGAGGATGATGACTGGGATGCAGTGAAGGGCTACGTTGGCGAGTGGCGAGGAAGGTGAAGGGTGCAGCAACGATATCAACGAGGAGCGATGAAGGTTTGGTGGCGACGTTAATGAAGGGTTAGGAAAGAGAGACGGAAAAAGGAGGAAGGGAGAGACACAATGAGGAGGGGAAAAGAAAGGAAAAGAAAAAGAGAGAAGTGTGGCACATTGTCAGTATTCATATCAGTATGTGAGATCCCTTTGTATCTCTAGCAATTATATATATGTTGAATTCTGTTATATATAATTAATTTTACATATTATTTATATACTTTATTAATATAATTGTTTAAAAAAATTATTTTATATTTAAAAATAAAATAATACAATCAATCACTTAATAAAATGCATAAAAAGACCGCACCTCAAAATTTTGATTTCTTTTTTGGCATAGAGAATAGGGTGAAAGGCGCGGCGCTCTCTTTGAGAGAAGAGAGACAAAAGGACTTCCACGGAAGAAAGAAAAAGTAAAAAAAGGCCAAAACCACGAAAAGCAGTACCGTCTACATCTGAGTTCTGTAAATACCTCGAAAGTCCAGCAGCAGCAGAAGAAGACGACGACGACGACGAAGGGATTCCCTGTGATTCATACTTCCCCTCCTCTTTACATGTCCATTTGCACCAACAACAACATTCCCACCATCTCCGGCAGCGGCCGCGGCGGCTGGGTTTTGTCCATGGCGCGGTTGGCGGCCACTGATTCGGCGGTGCTTTTCACGGCGCTGGCCGGTGTCGCCGTGCTAGCGTTCATAGCTTTTACAGCTCGTAGGTAAAGTAATGCCCTAGTCAAAGAAAGAAATTTCTCTCTTTTTCTTCCAACCCAGTCAAGAAAAAAATACCCCCACTATAGCTGCGAAACCCTAGAGAACAAGAAAAAACAACTCGTACGAATTTAAGTGATAGATAGATGAAAGCTCTAAGACGTAGTCAAACTTCATCGTCGTCGTCGTCTCCGAGTTCGAACTCGAATTCCTCTCCTTCTTCGTCGTGGATTCATTTGCGTTCGGTTCTATTCATTGTTGCTTCTTCCTCACCAGCTTCTTGTTCTTCCTCCGATCGGTGAGTCCCTCTCTCTCTCTCTCTCCATTTAATTTCTTTGATTCACCTCAGATTTCTGCAGAGCTCACTATTCGATTCAGATCTCGATCTCCGATTACTCCAAATCGTTTTTTCAGTACCAATCTTCAGTTCAATCTACTTGCTTTAGCGGGGGCTTTTGTTTCTGTTAAATTGCTCCTCTAGGTCCCTTGATGGACTCGCATGTGGTCCTGTTTAAGCTTAATTGACTCGCACTTTTTTTTATGTTAGTTTTGGTCGTTGTTTGCTTCCTTTCTTCTTGGTTTGGAATGCAGAATTTATCGCTTAGGGGACGTTCCAATGATCTGTTAATTTTAATAATCTTGAGCTCGAAGGATAAGATAACGTTTGCATTTCATTGTGCCATAACATGAATGCTTTATTTGTGCAAGTGGGATTCTAGCACCGGGCATCTCTCCGTAGTTTATTGTCATATCTTCCCTAATGGAAAGCTGTTTCGGTGATCTTGTTATTGATTACTAATTACAAGATCGTTTTATATGGGAAATCAAAATGAACATATGATACTGCCTTAATGCTTTCATTCATATTGTTTTAAAATTTTGCAAATAGGACTCTCCTTCTATTTGAGATTATTTATTCATAAAAAAGAGCTAACTCATTTTCAGGGATCTCTGGGATTAATCTTTCTCATTCTTTCATTTTCAGGGGTCGTCTCAAGTCACCGTGGTCTCGCAGGAAAAGAAAACATGCCCTCTCGCCTCAGCAATGGAGAAGTTTCTTTACACCAGATGGGAAGCTCCGTGATGGTGGAGTTAAACTTTTAAAAAAAGTTCGCAGTGGAGTGAGTTACCATCCTCATCATTCATTCTGTCTTTGCTGCACTCAGAAGTATAAGTTTTACATCATTATATGTTTTTAACTTATTATCATCATAATTTCTGATGCAGGGTGTTGATCCCAGTATTAGGGCGGAAATTTGGCCTTTCCTACTAGGAGTGTAAGCATGTTCAATCTCTCTCCCTCTCTCTCTCTCTCTCTCTCTCTCTCTGTGCATAAATTTCCATCCTTCCATGTGCATTTTTCCCCTTGTCAGCCACAGCTCCCTTTTGTTCCTTGGTTTTTGTTTCCTCAGTGGTGCCTGATCTGAATCAATTAGGTTGGCAAAGCTACTTTGGAGACTCAGACAAACTCCTCCTCATTTCCTGAGCCACACTTTTGTTTCCCTTGGTTTTCAAAAATTTTCTGGTTCCCTATCTATACCAATTGGGTTGCTGAAGTCACTTTGGACGCTAGATACTTTTTCATTTTTTGTTTATATCCACAGTGGGAGTATATTCAACTAGTTTGTGCAATCCTGGGTTTTTGGATATCGATGTTTGGTTTAGGATTGAAAGTCTTGTATCTGCTGCAATAAAGTTAGAATTTTAAATTTCAAAACCTTCTTCTAAAGTATCATTGTAGCTATTCCTAGTGCTGTACCCGTTAGTTAAAATTTCGTTTTTGCTCATATAACTAGGGTTTTTTAGGGTGCTTTGGTTGCCTATTTTGTTTATATTTAAGCTATTGTGTGGTTAGGAACTTAGGATGAGATTTAATTGAAGGGTATTCTAGTGTTGGAAACAAGGCCTCATTTGTTTTGAGAAAATATTTCATCTCATCTCACTTCATCATTACAATTTTCCCAAATCCTCACACAAAATAAAATAAACAATTCAATTTTTTCAAATCCCAAAACAAAAATAAAATAAACAATTCAACTTTCTCAAATCCCAAAACAAAAATAATATTAAAAAATATATTCTAACAATATTTTATTCAACTTTTTAACTTTAATCTCAACTCATCTCATCTCATCTCTGAAAACAAACGAGCCCTTAGAGGGATTGCAGGTTCAATCCTCTTAAGAATGGAGGCTAAGAAAGATTTATAAGCTTCAAATATGGCATAAAAATCCTCTCAAGAACTCAGGGTTTGCTTAATGAAGCACCCTAGAAGAGCTAGCCATACTACATGAAAAATGAATTAAGATCAGCAAGTTAAAGCCTCGATAATATCAATGTTACATTAATTCTTTTTTTTCCAAGGCTTCACGAATTCCTTTCAAAAAGCAGTTCAGAAACTATTGCCAAACACAATTCATTTCTTGAACATCATGTTGTTTCCAGGAATGTGTAATTAATCATCATTCAACCATCTTCTTCCTATGTGGTGCATATTTAGATGTGCTCAGCTGGTTACCATTTTCATATTTGCATTGCCTTCTGAAAGAGGGTTGTACCATACCTATGTTGGTTGACTGAACTTCTTTATTTCAACAGCTATGAATTGAAGAGTTCGAAAGAAGAAAGAGATAGTATAAGAACTCAGAAAAGGTATGTACACAAACTATGTTCTAAAAGATTGAGTTATTAATTGTAACCATTATATATGTATGCGCACATGCATGCATGAACTTTTTTTTTCCTTCTCGCCTGGCTTCTGATTTTTACAGTGATTCTGTTTCAATGCAGAAAGGAATATGAGAAACTTCGTAGACTATGCAGGCGGCTGCTAAAACATAGCAAAGAGGGATTTAATTTGAATGAAATTGGTAGAATTAGCTGTGATGGGTATAGTGGGAGTCTTGTACGAGACACAGATTCTCCTGGCTCTGAAGATGTGGTTAGTGCCAGGGAGTCCCTTTCTAGTGTGGAAACGAGCCCAGATATTGAATACTCAGACTACCACTCTAGTGCATTATTGGAGGGACATGATAGTGCAAGACAAACCACAAATGCTGATATCTGTACATTTGACACCGATTCATCCTACTCAGACTCATCTGAAGAACCTGAAGTCAGTCGGACTTTCCCCTCTATGGAAGGAACAGAAGAGAATGATCCTGACATGAGTTGCAAGGAGTCGTCTTCTCCCTCGAGGACAGAAGTCTCATCAAAATATCGCAATGCTGAAGACTTTGCCTCTTGGCAGCGGATCATCCGCCTTGATGCTGTACGTGCCAATGCAGAATGGATACCATACTCCCCATCTCAAGCTGCAATTTCGGAAGGTAGGGCACACCACTCTGCTGAGGCTGTGGGGTTGAAGGATTATGATCACCTGGAACCCTGCAGGATCTTCCATGCTGCTCGACTGGTTGCTATTCTTGAAGCATATGCACTCTATGACCCTGAAATTGGCTACTGCCAGGGCATGAGTGATCTTCTTTCTCCAATAATTTCAGTGATTACAGAGGATCACGAGGCATTCTGGTGCTTTGTGGGTTTCATGAGGAGGGCTCGGCATAATTTTAGGCTTGATGAGGCAGGAATCCGAAGGCAACTCAATACTGTTGCAAAGATTATCAAGTCCAAGGACTCTCATCTTTACAGGCACTTAGAAAAGCTCCAGGCTGAGGATTGTTTTTTCGTTTATAGAATGGTGGTGGTACTCTTTAGAAGGGAATTAACATTCGAACAGACTGTTTGCCTTTGGGAGGTAATGTGGGCAGACCAGGCAGCCATTAGGGCTGGGATTGGAAAGTCTGCATGGGGCAGGATCAGGCAGCGAGCCCCACCCACAGAGGATTTGTTGCTTTATGC
Source organism: Juglans regia (assembly GCF_001411555.2). Taxonomy (NCBI): domain Eukaryota; kingdom Viridiplantae; phylum Streptophyta; class Magnoliopsida; order Fagales; family Juglandaceae; genus Juglans; species Juglans regia. The sequence continues at coordinate 6,441,517 of NC_049916.1, forward strand.
AATTGCAGCTTCTGTATTGCAAAGAAGGAAGTTGATTATTGAGAAGTATAGCAGCATGGACGAGATTTTAAGGGAATGTAATAGCATGGCTGGGCATCTTGATGTGTGGAAGCTCCTAGACGATGCGCACGACTTGGTGGTGACACTCCATGACAAGATTAAGACATCCTTCTGATGGCTGCGAAGTTTTTCTTTTTTCTTTGTTCTTCCTAGGATCTTGGTGATTCTTTACAGGAACGCAAATATTTGTAGGTACTGCATGAAACAAGCACCTGAGGTGCTATATGTGGTCCGAGTGGGGGAAGTTACATTGCTTGTTCTACTACTGCTCACCGTTTTCTCTGTAACGAAGGTCCTAGGAAAAGATATCACAACAGCCAACAGGCAGGCAGGCAGGCAGGCAGGCAGGCAGTGGCCTGTATTGTCAATCAGTATACTATATTGGATAAGGAATATCGAAGGTTCCCGTCTATTATTATTATTATTAGGAATATTTGGTCCTTTAAACTTTGAATTTTGTCTTTTTGAGATTTGACGTGTCTTTTTTATTTATTTCAGAAATAACCGTTTGTGTTATGGATTAGAGACATTATTAGTCCCATTGTCATTTGTCACTAGGGTTGGGTAACGAGCTACCCTTTGCTAAGCCCGCCCACCCGCAACTCTGAGCAGCCATGGGGTCCCGGCCAGATTTCTGGCCGGTGACACCCACCGGCCAGGCAGGCAGGCGGAGGGTGTTGTTTAAGAAACGATAAATAGTTAAAACTCTACAATTTCAACATTTCCTCACTTTTTGGAATCTCTATTTCTAAACTTTGTCATTCTAACCTATCCCTACTCTTGATCTCTCCCTCATTAGAAGTTCAACGTCTTAGCCCATGTAGACACGATGCTACTCTGTTCCTCTCCTCTCCTCTCCTCTGAGTCAATGTGGCAGTTTGCTCCTGTCATTGTTGCTCGGCTTCTCTCCTCTCAATCGATGTCTCACTTATCCCGCTTCCTCTGCCTTGTTCTAATCTCAAACTCGTGTATGCTCCCTCCTTGCATCTATGTTGGTGATATTCTCTCCTTAATGGCATTCTCTCCTCTTTTTTGTTTTGTTTTATTTTTTTTTAATCTGTATTTTTATTTTATTTGTGAACCCCATTGGATTTATATGTGAAATTAAAAAAAAAAAAATGTCCTCCAGGCTACGGTAGGGGCGGGGGAACATAGGCCCCCTGCTTAAGTGGTGACAACGGGGTCCTCTGCCCGTATAAGGTGAGTAGCATCTCTAATTATTACAAAATTTGTCCAACCTAAATAAACGAAGCCTAGCACATGAAAGTTTATTTCTCTTTTACTTGCAAAAATGGAATCTGAAATTAAAATTTTGACAAAATTATTTTTATTTAAAAAATAAAAATGTAAAAAATAAAATAAAATAAAAATAAAGGGGGATAAGGGTGGGAGGTCTCCTCTCATCTCATCTAAGACCACCAAGTGGTGGTTGAGCATAGGCCACCTTGAAATGGTTGGATTCGGACTCAAATGCCTTTACCTAGGCCACCACTGGGCTCGTGCAGAAAAAATAAAGACTTGGCCCGGCTCGACCCTACCCGACCATTTAAACAAGCTTTCGGATCTTACCCGATAAATGCCGGTTTCAACCGACTAACATTTAAAAGAAAAACTAACTTAAAGCTTTTTCATATCAACCCTAGTCACTAGCCTTGCCCATTCCTTTCGTCATCTCATCTCCATTTGACAGTCATAAGCTAAGATCATGGCTTGACATTTCCATTTTTACTTACGGCGGGCGAGCGATATAAATCAATGATGCTAAGGCAGAGAACCCGAAGGTGAGCAGGAACCCTGATCTGGTTCATGGTATCGGCAAATACTCGAGGTCAAAGATGTACCACAAGAGGGGCCTCTGGGCCATCAAGGCCAAAAACGATGGCATTTTTCCTCGCCATGGCGCCAAACCCAAGGTAGCCCTTCCAGCCGAGAAGCCCCCCAAGTTCTATCCTGCGGATGATGTCAAGAAGCCCCTCTTCAACAAGTGGAAACCCAATACCACTAAGCTCAGGGCTAGTATTACTCTGGGTACTGTGCTAATCATACTTGCTGGGAGGTTCATGGGAAAGAGAGTTATTTTCCTGAAGTAGCTTCCAACTGGATTGCTTTTGGTCCACTAAGCTCAGAGTGATCGTTTTGGTAGGCTTCGAGTTCGAGGATAACCCAGAAAAGAAAATGTGGGCAAGATAGAATAACTAGACGGGGGTGCTTTAAGTTAGGAGGAAGATGCCCGGGAAAACTAAGCAAAAGAAGTTCACCCATTGTCTCAAAAACAGAGAGAGAGAGAGAGAGAGAGAGAGAGAGAGAGAGAGAGAGAGAGAGAGAGAGAGAGAGAGAGAGAGAGTAGAAGGGGACGAGATAATGGGAAGGTAGCAAGGATTATATTGATTTAATTCTACGTCACTTCAATGGCAGCCAAGTCCTTTTAGGAACTTTTTTTAGTCTTATCCATTTTGGAGTCAAAAAATTAGAGAGAGAGAGAGAGAGAGAGAGAGTAATGAGAGGAATGGGTAGAAAAAGTGATTGAGACCAAAAAGATACTACCAAAAGTTTATAAATTAATCATTTATTTTCCTTAATATTCAAAAAAGTTGACCCGACCCGAATTGATCAAATCGAGTGACCCAAATCCAGATGTTGGGCCGGGTCGGGTCGGATTAAAAAACCAACTTAAATGATCGAGTTGCAGGCCTAGCCACCACATGGTAGTTGAGAGAAGGCCATTGTGGGAAGGCTTTAGCTTTTGCCATAAAGGGTGGTCGTATTTGGCCACTAGCTAAAGGTGGTCTAACGAGGAGGTGGGTGTTTTTAAAATTATTTTTTGATTTTTTTTCTAAATAAAGAAAATTTTCACATATGTCACGAGTTTTTCATTAACTAGGAATGATTCTGATAAATGTTAATTATCATTCTCACACCACACACCAATATGTGTTTTGTCATTTTTGTCATTCTATTTAAACACATATTTACACATCAATGTGCATGTGCTTAAATAGAAGGAAAAAAATGACAAATCACATGTTAGTGTGTGCCATGTGGTGTAGAAGATGACAAGTATAATTTTTCTTATCTTAATTGATTTAAGGTATGTATGCTGTAATAAGTCAATCAGGTGAGAGATGTCGACCATTTTTTGTAAAATCATTGCGCTTTTCTATTTTTGTTCCAATTTGTTTGCAGTGCTGAATCAACCTAGGAGCCATCTCTCTAATTCTTTTGAAAATCGCTAAAATTCCAAAACAACAAAGGAAAAACCGAATTGTGGGGAGTGTTTTGTGCAGGGATAACTTGGTAATTGTTAAGGTCATGTGTTTGTATGCCTGAATAAGGTTCTAGCAACTCGAGACGAGGTTTGCACCTGCGAACACAAGGGGGAAAATGGGCTCGATGTGGTCCGTGGAACCTCAGATGCCTAAGTTAGTATCTTCGTGTGTATAGTAATGGATGGATCATTACCAAAATCAGAGAGTTTTTTGTACTTGGGATGTACCTTTTATATGAAGCTTAGAGGGAACATTCTGTCATTCGTGTCAAGGTCAAGCCATCCCGCCCTCATCTATTTTAATAGAGGCATTCAATGTGACGTGGTGTCTTGAGGCAGAGCTTTTAATGTGGCTCAACCCCTGAGGTGGTGCATTTAATGTGGTGTGGCTTCCAGGGAATGTCTCAGCAGTGGGCTAAACGGCTGATAGTTCCTTTCCAACGCCGCTTCGTGTAGCGTGTATCTCGCCTATTACCTGGGTCAACTTAACCAACGCGGCTAGCTATTTAAAGCCTCTCCCTTCCCAATTTTTTGTCTTCTTGCCCTTACTCCCTTTCAGAGCCTTGAACTCATTCTATTGCTCCCCTTCTTCTCCGTTTCCTTCCTTCTCTCATGACCCTAACCAGTCTTGTTTCTTTGCTCCAATGGCTACTAAGAACACTTATCACCCCGTGGTTCGACACCCTGGTGACGACTACCCATCTTTGGCTCGTGAGGCTTCCCAATTTTTTTAGGGTTTCAACTGGAGGTCAAAGGTCATATCCACAACTCTGCGATCGTTGAAGGCCTCTTATGGGTTCTCGAACTTCATCATCCTGGAGGTTCTTAGGGCTCGTGAAGGGGCCATGGACTCCTAGGGTTTCTCTTTTAAGGTGGCATTGTACCTTAGTATGTGTACCAATGGACTACGGCTACCTTTTTGTAGGCCGGTTCGTGAGGTTCTCGACTTTCTTTGCCTGGCTCCGGCACATCATCTGGAGTAGGGCACTAGAGGAGGTTGGCCCTGAACATCTAGACCTTATTGCTCAGGAGTTCCTCTTGGCCCACAATATCTTGAAGTATAAGGGGAACATCTGCAGCTTCCGCTTGCATCTGGGGCAGGCAGTGGCCTGCTTAGAGCCATAATACCAATGGGTCAAAGATTGGAACTAGCGGTTCCACTTGTTCGATAAGGGGTGGGAGTTCCCTGTTGGGAAAACTGTATAGAGGGAGTTCCTCGTTCATGCCATATGGGGGGTTGTGCCCACAGACAAAGATGTTAGACCGAAGGCGACTCCCATGGAGGTGAAAAGGTTGGAGGTCGTCTGGGCCTAGGTCAAGGTGCACCCGGATGATGTTTTCTCTGTGGCTTTGTTGACCGAGGGTAACATGAGTAGATACTTGGCTCCCCCAGTGCACACCCGCTATGATGACTGCACTGTCCCCATGGAGCCTCCACTCATCAGGACCGCAAGCAGCCCACAAGCTCGCCTTTCGAGGGGAAAGGGAACAAACCTCTGGCCGAGGAGCCTGCGGATAATAGTTCTGACTCCTCTTTGTCGCCTCCTACCGGACAACCCATGTGACACCAGCAGATTCCGCTTGGGATCGGACAGACATCTGAAGCGTCGGGACATGCAACACAAGGTTACCTGTCCCCGTTCATGACATATAAGATGCAATGTTCCTAACATGCATATAGCATTATGCAATATTCGCAGCGGATAATTTTTTTTTTTTTAAAAGCAATACTATGCACCAAACTTATGATATCCCAAATACTTACAACATACTTCATACATAAAGACATACTAAACAACTGAGATCACAACACTAGTCCAAAATGGTTGTGAACAAAAGAGTGCTGGAGATTGAACTCCACAAAATACAATTAGTAACCTATGGAAACTACATCTAAGTCACACCGTCGCTTAGTCGACCGTTTCCAGTTGGTCGTTTTCTGGTTCTCCTTTCGATCCTGTAACAAAATCTACCATTCGGGGGGAATGGTAGTTGGGACTACCACAGTGAGATTTGATTACAAATCTCAGCAAGTTAACAAAAAACTTCACACAGGTTAATGATGCATGCATGACAATAAATACATGAATGCACAATCAAGTCAATAGTAAACATAACATAACTTGACATAACATGGCATGAAATAATAAGCATAACATGACTTGACATAACATGGCATGGTATAATAAGCATAACGTGACTTGACATAACATGGCATGAGCTGACATAACTTGAACTGGAACTGAAACTTAGCTTGACGTGACATAAACGTGAAACTTGACATGAACATAAACTTGAACGTAAACTTGAACATAACATAACGTGAAACATGACTTGAACGTGAAATACATGAACTTGGAATCTTTCTCAGTAGACTTAATTAAGTGACCATATGGGTGCTACACAGGTCCCCTTGAGCCGTGTGTCCCTGCCGATTACCGCATCACAACACATGTGTCTATACCAGCTGTGAGTGCGTTAATATGTACTCCACAGTTGTTGTGGCCCCACGTATCCTACGTGTCACAATTGCTGTGTCTCACGTAGTGTATGCTCCACAGTTGTTGTGGCCCCATGAATTGTTTGTGCCACACTTGCTGTGGACATACGTAACATAATGTGTGGCACCATCGGCGTTAGTGTCTGGCGAGCTCCGGTGACCAGCTAATTAGGCCCCATTCGCAACCTGTTGACTGTACTTCGTCAACCCAGGGAATTTCACACCTATTTAGACATTCCAGCGTGAACAAAGGAGTTTCACTAGGATATTACCCCATCCTAGCGCTTAGGGTCGTGATTGACATGAATAACTTAACAAGATTGTTCTCGAGATACACAAACTGTATTCGAGACGGGATGACATGGATACGAAAAGATAGAAGTCCTGACGTAGCGTAACGTGACGTGAACATAAGATAACAGACATGACATAGTTGGGACATAAATGTAACAGAGTACATGTCATAACATGGCATACATGTAACATACAACATTTCATAACATGGCATACCATATAACAGACAACATTTCTTAACATGGTGTAGCATGTGACAGTGAATATTACGTGACATGAAATACATGTACATATGGCATACTTAACTTAACATGACATACTTGCAACGTATAGGAATACGTGACAGAATATCATGTATAACAGATGAATAATTCATGACAGAATAAATTCTGTGTAACAGATAAATATGTAATAACTTGGCATGGCACATATGATAACATGCATACATACAATTTAGTTCCCTTACTTATCACTCATACACATTAAACTGATAGTAAATTAAAAGCTAACTTACCTCGATCGTCGCGTTCTACTATAATAAAGCGCGAAACACGAGGAACTGTAAAAGGTTATTCTAAAAGTTAGAAATTAATTACTAACAATTAGAAATGTGAAAAGAGACAACTTAGAGTAAAATTACCATTTTACCCTCTACATGTGGGCAAATGACCATTTTACCCCTAACTTAAGGATTTAATATCCTAATTCCAAAAATTACCAAAATTTACATTCCTCATGCAAATTTTGTCCCAAACTCAAATATCAACTCAGAAAAATTTAAAACCAATCACAACTATGAAAAACTTACTATGGCCGAAACCTACATAGGCCATTTGTCTTATTTTGGTTGCAATTCTATCAAGTTCCAAAACTCATGAATAAACCAAAATCTTGTAATAAAGATCTTCCTATCCTAAGTTTAAAAAAACACCCTTAAAAATATCCATTAAGAAAACTAATTATCAACACCAAACTTTTTGTAAAAAGACCCAAACTTTTTAACAAAAAGTAAACCTTAAATCATAAGTTTTGACCTTAATAAAAACATCTCCAAGAATTCCAAAAAAATCAAATCTTACTTCTAACATATTCATAACATCATCCTAAGATCAAACATGCTTTAAATCATCAATCAAAACTCACCAAAAATCACAAAACAACACTTGGAGTTTTTGGTTTTAAACTTAGTCCAAAACAGAAACTGTTTTTCCCAACTAACTATGATCAATCTCTTGATCCATGGCTTAAAGACATGTGATCTTCAAACTAACACATCACATGGTTTAAAAATGTGTCCTAAAGAAGATCCAACCATCAAACTTAAAATCACATGGCTAAAATTTAATAAAACATGGATCTAACTCAAAAACATCAAAGTTTAGGCCTAACCGAAATCCTCTTGCATAGAAAATCATATCTTTAAAAAATAATACTAGATATCTTCGAAATAACATCCTAACATGTATATAAGAGGCTTAGGATCATCATATAAAAATATCAAAGCCTTTGGAATAAGATTAAACCACGAAATATTCAAACTTTCACAAAACAGAAACTGTTTTTCCACTTCCAGTTTTCAAGTTTCTAACTCTAAGAAAATCTATCATCAAAATCTTTATTCAAGTAACAAAACCTCAATGAACATTCATAAACACATGTTAACAACACTCCATAAAATTTTCGGACCAAGATATGTCCATTAGCTTGGTCAAAACTTCCAAAACATAACATACTCTCCAGTTTCACGCCCAGAATGACCTTTCCATGGTTAAAAATACTTTTGACCGATCAAATGAGCATGGAATGAGACTAATAAGATATCCACGGAAACTAGACTCAAAGACGAACAACTTATATGAAGGAGTAAGCGTGAGATAATACCTACAAGGGATCACAAATAGCCACACAAAAATACCCAGAAATCTGCCCGAGAGACCTCTTTTGGGTTTCTCTCTAAGAACGGGGGAAATAAGTGATAAAATGGAGAGAAGTGTGTCTTGCACGACTTTAGACTTCTGGAGGGGGAAGTTATGGGCTTGAATGACCCTTGATTGGAGGTGGCTATGTGACATAAAGTGGAGAATAGAGAGGGGCAGAGACTGCCTGCAGCAGCTGTGAAAGATGGAAGTTGATGAAGTGGATTTCTCCTTCACATCAAGGCACTATTGGGTGCAGCCAATGGCAGTGGATGGTCTGCCATGTGGGGGAGGAAACTTCTCCAAGAAGCTTTGCCAAGGTGGCCAATTTCGTGGGCCTTGGTGGGCCCCATCAAGTGGGCTTCAATTTGGGGTTTAAATGGGGTTTGGTTAGGGTTTGAGATGCTAACAAGCCCAAAATCAATTTTTCTTGGCCCAATCAAATTCCCAAGGTTTAAAAGGTTGAATAATGATGTCCTAACAAGGATTTGATTAATTAATAGCATGTGGAAGTGATTTAATCAAGTGATTAAACACAATGCTAGAAATCGGATTAAAAACGGTTTGGAGGCCAACTTTAGGGTTTGGAAAACAATTTAGAGTTTTGGTTTCAACCAAGTTTTTGGGGTTTCAATTGGATTCCAACCATTTAGGGTTTTGCTAGGGTTGAAACCCTCTTTGGTCTGCCACAATTTGGTTGAACAGATGAAACACAGCTTTGCTTAGGTGGCATAATCTCACACCTTGATTCCTTCACAAATCTATCTAATGGATCTTCTTTGTACCAAGTGTCTAATACCATTTACTATGTGTGGCTAAGATCTTGCCAAGTGTCAAAATAAAACTTCTCTAACCTAATTTAGACATTTCACACTGTGATTTTGAAAACACTGCAATGGGTGCGCTTATCGAGGTTACTATTCACTCTAAAAAGAAACATAATAAACTTAGGACTAAAAATTTCTAAATATTCATATTAACCTATAGTGAAAATCGTTCACCGAAATTTAACCCCGAAGTGCCCCTAAAAAATAATTTCACAATTTTCAACAGACATTTCGTCCGAAATTATGAAAATAGGCTATTGCGCCATAAAATCCTAAATAATGCAGTGAGTCTAATGGCACAGACCATAACTCATTCTGACACTTCTAACTATCTCAAATAATTAAACCCATAAATCTAGCACCATAGAGAGTGATAACACTGATCATGATGACAGACTAAAACCTAAGCGATTGGTCAATTCGTAAAAACTTATGGGTTTTCACGAGATTCCTAAAGTCAATAGAAATTCCACCAATGAATTTCTAGTGGGCTATTACAACCCATCCATCTCCATCTTAGTCAGTCATCCAAAGCCTTCTACCCGTATTGAAGGTTGCCTCTCCCACCTCGCCGAGCAAGGCAGGGGCTATTGATGTGACCCAGGAAGCCTGTTGGCTCCCGAGATGGCCAAGGTCCCTGAGATCGCAATCCCACCTCAAGCTTCTGAAGTTACATCTTCTCCCGTCTTGCCGAGTGAGTGATGGTAGTTGAGACCCTCACGAGGGCCTAGGAGAGGCTTTTGCTGTACTTATACGGGGCTATCTTGAAATTCGCCCCCAGAGAGTCCACGATCTGCATCCTGCTGCTTAAAATTCAGTAGAAGGGGGAGCTGAAGCAGAGATGGCGCCTGCGAGGGAACATGAGAGTTTGGTTATCTCACCTAAGCCTGGGGTATGGTTAATTCCAGTAGGGGTCAAGGTCTCACCTGCCCTACCCAAGGCTGAGGCTGAGATGGCCCTAGTGGCAAGCAAGGAGGATTTGGTGGTTGCTCCAGAGTCTGAAGCTGAGATGGGGTCCGTAGAGGTTATTGAAGTCTCCCCCGACCCACCTAAGACTGAGTTTGTGATGCCAAGCTCAGGCAGGAGGAAATCTCTTGTTGGCGAGGACTTGGGGTGGGTGCCGAAGCAAGCCCCATCTGCTAGTCCAAGGGGAGAGCACGCCTATGAGGAGTCGGCGTCTGAAGGGGCTAGGGACCAAGTCGATGGGCCCGACCCGGAACATGGATGCATTGCCATGGTTCGTCCTCATCCCGAGGAGCAGGGGGTTCGGTCTTGGATTCCCTTCACCTCCCTATCAGCTGAGATGGGGGAGGGAGCGCGAGGATTCCATCCAAGAGATGGCCGGGTCGCTTAGGGACCTCTTTTCCGGGGTATGTTTTGTCACATTGCTTTCTCTTTTTCTTTCTCCTTAGTTTGCCTTAAACGCTCTGACTTCGTTTTGCTTTTGTGATAGGCGGTGGAGCAACTAGAGGCTTTCATTGTGGATGGTTGAGGAGCTCTAGAGGAGGAGAATTGGGCACTTCGCTTCATGGCCAGTTAAGCCTTGAGACATGCCAAGCAGGTGAGGGATGAAAAGGAGCGGTTGGAGGAGGCATTTGTTAAGGCAGAATTCGAACATTGGACGAGGCGGAAGAGGATGGCCAAGCTTTTCTGACAAAAGGCCATGCTCAAGTCCAACCTCTCTAAGTCATGGGAAAAGGTCGGGCATCACAGACTCGAGGCTGCGCTTAAAGGAGAGGTCCGAGACACCCTGCAAGAGTCACTGATACTCGGACAGTGGAGCTAGGGAAGTTGAAAGAGCAATGCAACTCTGGCACCCGGTCATACAACTGGCTAAATAAAGAGTATGAGTCCCTCTCTGACTCTCTAAAGAAGAAAAAAGAGTCCTACAAGTCTAAGTTGCAAAAAGTAGAGGACTTAGAGCTCGAGATCGCCCTTGCCTGAAATAAAGTACAACCTACACTTTCAACAAAAAACTTCCGCAGGTGTTCGGCTTTCCATGAGTGTGGTGGGTCCTTGTGAATCTTTGAGTCTATACAAACCCGTGCAATTGTTGGTCGTGACTACGTAAGGACTATCCCATCTAGGCCCCAACTTTCCTTTGTCACAGGTGGTTGTCCTGGTCTGTCTTAGCACTAAGTCTCCAACTTTGAATGATCTCAGTTGGACTCACTAGTTGAAGCAGCGTTCAACCCTTATTTTGTTGACCGTCGTCCTTACCTCTACCTTCAACCCTTCTTTCTTCTAGTCTCGCGCTATTAGAATCTTGATTGAAGTGTTGGATTCTTTAGGTGGGTATCCCTACTTAAACAGGTGCCACTGCCTGTAGTTAAGGAAGAAGGGAGTATTGCCTGTCGGGGTCCTGATCATGGTCCGGTATGCCCACAAAACCCCTAGGAGTTCTTCCGCCCACACTCCTTTCTTGTCGTCAAGCCTTTTCTTAAGGATCCCGAGCAGTTTCTGTGACGCCCCCAAAACCCTACTCGGGATGTAACAGAGACTTTGAGCATCAGGACATGTAATACAAAGTTACATACCCCTGTTCATAACAGTTAATATGCAATGCATTCTCGTATGCAGTTAGCAGTATGCAATAATCGTAGCGGAATAAGAGTGAATAGATATTACTCATGCCAGAATGAACTAAAACATCCTAATAACCATCATAAGTTCAAACTTAAGGATATAATTTTCTTAATACAAAATACTTAAATCAAGTTCCATGGTTAGATCAACTATTTCATACGCTTTGAAGTATGAAGTGACAATGCTTATGAGCATCAAAATTATAACTAGACTCCGCTCATGGTTCGGCTCCTCTTCAACCATTTGTATCCAACAGTCCTTCCTGTCCTTCTTCTACTGGTCCTAATAAACCTTCTATCATTCCGGAGGGAATGATAGTAGGTCCACAATAGTAAGATTTACTTGAAATCTCAATAAGTTAAACAACTAACTTGCACAGAGATAAGATATGCATGATTAATGATAAACATGAGATGCATGCAATGATATGCAAAAAAAAAAAAAAAATCCATATTTGTCTCCCATCCAAGTTGCTCAACATTTTCAGAAAAACTTTAATGCACTTTCTCTTTTAGAGAACAATTTTATTTTCAAATTTCAAAAACATTACATTTCAGAAGAGAACATCTCATACCTCATTTTTGTAAAAAATCATAACGTTTCATCGTTATTAAAATCATCACTAACATACGTATGGTAGCAACACGGTTTCCCATATGCACTGTGAGCACCTGCCAGTGACTGTAACACAACTCATGTTGACACTACGTCTTTGTCTGCAGACATCATTCTCAATACATTGGTAATATAACATAACATCATCATAACATATACACCCACTAGCATTAGGTGTCATAACATTTGACTTCGTTCCGGCATTCTTTAAAAAAAATCCATTTGATGCCCATTGACTGTTCTTCGTCAACCTAGAGCTTACTACTCTATTTTTACTCACTCTAGAGTAGATAGATGAGCTCCATTAGGATAATTCTCCATCCTAACCTTTGGGGACATGACAAAATTCATTTTTACGCAATACTTTAAAAAATATATTTCATGACATGTGCATAAAGTGTTTCATGAAAAATGATATTTATATACAATATGCTAAAAATGGTGAGGATTTCACATGTCATGTAAACAAATAATAAAATGCTCAATGATGTATCATATGATATTTCATGAATAAAATGACATTTGTAAAATGAATGTGGCGTTTACACAAGAATTATAAATAAATTATCTAAAAGTAAGTTAGAAGCGAACTTACAAACTTCCCGAGTTTGGAAATATCGTAGCGGTTGAAATCAAATTCATACTAAGTTAGGATTTGTACTACTGTGGAAGACATTCATAATCAAAAGCTTTCAAAAAATGAGTATTTACAAAAATACGCCTAAACTCTCAAAAATTGCCACTAAGGTCTTAATTTTTCACTATTTACAAATAAACCACAAATTCCCCCAAACTTCATGGACCTCGTATTTTTCATATTTTAAAACCATCCATATCCTTAGAATTGTAAAATTCAAAGTGGACTATCGCGAACACTCCCAACCCATGGCATGCACTCTAGTTTATGCCTAAGTGTGATTTCAACTATTGATCCCTATGAATGCATGCATATGAAATTCTCTTTAACCACAAACAATCACTATAGTCCTTAATGATATGATAAATTTCAATTCTTTGATAAGCAAGTTCATCCCAACACTTAATAATGGCTAAAAACCTCACCTTTGTTTCAGAGATAAGATGAGTTGAGATTAAAGTTAAAAAATTGAATAAAATATTGTTAGAATATATTTTTTTAATATTATTTTTATTTTAGAATTTAAAAAAGTTGAATTATTTATTTTATTTTGTGTGAAAATTTGAAAAAGTTGTAATGATGAGATGAGAGGTTTTCAAAGTTTTGACTTTTAGTCTTGAAAACAAACCAAGCATGATGTTCCTAGTGTAAATCACTAAGGCATGCTTTCAAAACTCACCCAAGATATGTATTTTCCTTCTTATCCCATCCAGAAGGTTTTCTAAATGCTTAATCATCAAGCCTAGGTGGAACAAATCAGGCTTTAAGCCTTAATCACAACTTACTTAAAATCCAAGCATGTTTTGATGATCAAAACAAGATAGAATTAAAACCTATCATGACATGCTTCTAATAAAAAATAAAACATTCCATAATCATTATAAGACATTAATAAATCATATCAAAACATACTTAAGACATGCCATAGCTAAATTTCCACTTAAAACAATTTAAACACTTAAATCATCCTTAATTAACCCGGTTTTGAATTAAGCATGATAATCTTATCTAAACTTAACCAAAATTTATTCTAACACTAGAAAACAAGACTTGACATGCAAACTAAGGTCTAGGGAAAGAAAACTCACAAAGTTTGTAGCCCACTCAAGCTCCTAGAACAAGAACTCTCAAGTACTTCCAAGAACACTCAAACTCACTCACCTTTCGGTTTCTCTCAAGACTAAGGGGGAAGATTGCTCTCTATGCTCAAGGGGAAGCTGGAGAGGAGGTGTAGAAGATTGAGGGGGTGAAGGAACCTTTTATAGATGGCCAAACGGGTAGAGGTGTTGGCCTTGGTCCAAGGGGATTGGTTGAGGAGGGAGGTGGTGTGAGAAACTGAAATTTCCAGATTTCAGTCCATAAGCTTGTGTCATATTGTGTAGACCAAAACAGTGCACCAAACTACCATGATTTCACTACTACAGTTGCTACATTGAGCCTAAAGAAAACTGGTCTAGTCTTAGTGTAGAAGAAGAGACAGAAAAATACAAAGTCATCATACACAAGCAAACGGGTTCAATGGTGGTTTCCTTGGGTAGATTTCCGTTTTGTGCTTTTTTTGGCTAAAAAGAATGAGTCCAAAGCTCATGATGACCATGAGGACCTCTTGAGAATTGGTTGGTTAAGGAGATGGCATGGGGTGGTGGCTCAGCCAAGGGTAGATGGGTTGTTGAATCGCAACCAAAACAGTTTGCAACCAACTAACTTCCTAGGTGCAATCAATTTGGTGTTTTGGTTTGGTTCTTGAAATCAAACTCGTCCAAGGCTTGGTCTGGGCTCAAATAGGTCTCATGAGGTGTTTAAGGACCATATTGACCTTGAGAAAAATGCACAAAAAGATTGAGATTAAGGGCAAAACAGTCCATGCACACAAAGGGCACACATGTGTGCCTATTGGTGTAGTTTTGGGGTTTGATAATTTCCTCTAATGACATATGTGAAGGTTTATCTAGGGTTTTAGTATGATCTAAGAGTGATGTAATTGAGTAATGAAACAAGAAAATTTCAGATAAAAAATGTTAAAAAGATTAAGAAAGAAAATTAAGCTCTAAAACATGATTTAAAGATCATTAATCATAGGTAAGTTTATTAATGGTCTTAACCAATTTTAAAACTTAATTTGGGTACTTAGGGTATGACATGGGTTTAAGAAAATCCATGGTATGGTGTAATGACATTTCAAATTGAAGAGTGAAATATAACCAAACAAGGTTTTAGGCCTTGTGGACTTAAAAGGGCCATGAGTGTGGGTTAATGGTCCAAGGGCTTTTGGGTTTGAATGAATGGGGGTCTTGTTTTCAGATTTTGAGGGATTAAAAGAGACCTCAAGATCCACAAAGATGAGGTTTGAAAGGCTCACCTTGACATAATTGGGCCATGGGTCAAATCTATGTCAATCTTGGCCCAAAGGCCTTATGCCTTCCTCATACTTGGGCTAAGGCTATCCTACCAAGTCTTGCACTCCTATGAGGCTTGTTTTAGGGCTTCTAAGAATTGACCCATAAATATCCTAAGGTTCTAAAGACCTTAATAGGATTACTAATGCCTTGCTTCTCTAATCCATGCCTAATAATTAATGACACTAAGTGTCTTAATCCAAATAAATCTAAGTTGGGCCTAATACCTTGGGTTTAATAAGTTAGGCCCATAGTCTTGTGTTCAATAAGTGAGGCCTAAATTCTTATGTCTTCCATGTTGGGCCCAAGGCCTTCACTCTTACTAAGTTAGGCCCAATGGCCTTATGCCCTTTTCATTGGGCCTATTTTCTAGTGTCTTCCAAGATAGACTTAAAAATTTATATCTCCCAAGTTGAGCCTAAGGCTTTTTAATATCTTAACCTTAACCCATCACATCCTTAGTGCCTTAGGGTCCTACAGTCTCATTGTCTCTCCTAAGCCTTTATACTCAAAAAGCTTGGGCCTTAGTAAACCATTCTTTGGGCCTTCTCCAATTCCTCAAAAAATTTACCCAATTTACTTAGCCCATTATTGTGGCAACCATCCAATATGCCATGTGTTATTCCCTTATGGTCCTTTTGGCTTCTTATTCTCAAAATTATAAAGTACTAAAAATTCTCCAAAATAATATTACTAACCAATCAAGCTCCAAAAATTTTATTTTTCCTCAAAAATCAATATTGCACTAGAATCTTCTAATAATTCTGCTAAACCCAAAGTATACGGTCTTTTTGCCAACTCAAGTATCCAAAATTTTTCTTATTCTAAAATAGCTCAACTCCTAATTAACTACGATTAAGTCTACTAAGGTCATGGTCTAATGAGCTTTTTAGGTGGGCTGTTACAGTGTCTTATTCGTCGCCTTGACTTGCCCATTGGAGGACAGGTGTCCTGGGGATGAATACTTAAAGTTGATCCCTAGATCCCAGCACCAGTCATGGTAATGATCCAAGTGAAACTGCCTTCCATTCTCCGATATGATAAAACGAGGGATACCAAATCTACACACGACCGCCATCCATAGGAACCAGTTGACATTGCTTGACATTATCATTGCTAGGGCCTCCGCTTCAACCCATTTAGTGAAGTAGTCTACAGCCACCACTACAAATTTTACCCCTCCTCTACCCGGACGAAGGGTGCCAACTAGGTCAACTCCCTATTGCACAATGGGATATGGTGACATGATTGACGTCAACTCCTCTAGTGGGCAATGAGGTACCGGGGAGAATTCTGACACTACTGACATTTCTGGACGAATTCATATGCGTCTTTGAAGGCTCGTGGCTAGTAGTATCTCGCCCTCATTACTTTGCCCGCCAATGCTTTTCCTCCCGAGTGGTTACCGCACACGTCTTCATGTACCTCCGCCAGGACGTACTGCGCTTGCTCAAGCGAAACACACCATAAGAGAGGCACAAAATAACCCCATTTGTATAGGACCCCGTCAGTAAAGATGAAGTGAGCCGCTTTATTCTTGATTTTTCTTCCTTCCCACTTATCGCCGGGTAACTTGTTAGCATCCAGGTACTTGATTATATCCGTGGCCCATTTGTGAGCTCCCAGCCTCACCTTCGAGATGTCGATCCCTATCGTGGGCATCTATATTATTCTGACCACTGTCTGCTCTGGTAGGGGCGAGTCTTCTTGCCAAGACGCAGCTCACGCCAGCTTGTTAGCCTTTTGGTTCTCGGCTCTCGGTATTTGCTGAATCTGAAAATATCTAAAGTGGCTACGTTTGTCTCCCACCAACATCAAATATTTTTTCAATTTTTCGCTCTTCGTGATGACCTCTCCCCAGACCTGGTTGACAACTACTTGGGAGTTGGCTTTCACTTTTATCTCATTAGCTCCCAACGACTCAGCAACTGCTAAGCCGGCCAACAGTGCTTTGTACTCTGCTTCGTTGTTGGTAGTTGTGAACGCCAATCTGATGGCGTAGTTATATTCTTCTCCTACATCACTAACGATATGCACCCTTACTGCTCCTCCAACCCGGCAGGATGAACCATTGACGAAGACTTGATAAGGCTTCACGGGAGGTGCATCTTGAATCTCTTTTGGAAAGTCAGTGAACTCAATGACAAAGTCTGTCAGTACTTGCCTTTTGACAAAGCTTCTAGGGATGTATTCAATGTCGAACTCACCTAGTTCTACTGCCCAATTCATCAACCTGCCCGAAAAGTCTGGTTGCTGTAAAGTCTTCTTTAGAGGGGCTTCAGTTAGGACTCGTATCGGGTATGCCTGGAAGTATGGTCTTGCTTCGAGGGTATCTTTCTTCCGTACTCTAGAAAGGAAAGCTGGTTTAGTACACCGACTTCTGGGAGTCCTTCAAATCCTGCACTAGAGCTGCAGAGACTGCATACAGGAAAATGGAAAAATACTGGCTCAAGATTTCTCTTGGGGTCAACTTGGCTGAGCAGTGGGAGGGCTGGTAAGGTACTGCCTAAGGTTCTTGAATGCACGGTCACATTCATCATCCCAAGTCTGCGCCTTCCGCAGCACTTTGAAAAACGGCTGGTACTTGTCCTTCGATTGGGATACAAATCGATTAAGCTGCCACTCTGTCGGTGAGCCTTTGCTCATCGTTGATGCTTCAATGTGGGGCCATGTTGACTATGTACTTCACCTTTTTTCGATTATCCTTTATTCCTCACTCTGAGACCATGAAATCCAAAAACTTCCTAGACTCTACATTGAATGCGCACTTTGCCGAGTTAAGTTTCATCTAGTAGCGCCTTAGTAACATGAAGGCCTAACGGTGATCGACTAAATGCTATTCAGGGGCCTTGCTCTTCACAAGCAATTCATCCACGGAAATCTCCATGTTCCGCCCAATCTATTCCTTGAACATACGGTTGACTAATCGCTGGTAGGACGCCTCCAAATTCTTCAAGCCAAAGGGCATGGTTGTGTACCAGTACAACCCCCTATTCATGATCAACGATGTTTTCTCCTCATCGTCGAGGTTCATACGGATCTGGTTGTACCCTGAGTATGCATCCATGAAACTGAGCATGCGATGTCTCGCGGTGGAGTCCACTCTAAGGTCGATCTAGGGAAGAGGGAAGCTGTCTTTGGGGTAGGCCTTATTCATATCTGTGAAATCAGCGTACATTCTCCATTTGTTGTTGGCCTTCTTAATAAGCACAATATTGGATAGCCAGTCCGTGTAGCGTGCCTCACGTATGAATCCCACTGCTAAAAGATGGTCGACCTCCTTCGTGATGGCTGTGCATTTCTCGGTGCTGAGGCTTCGCCTTCTCTGCCTGACCTTCTTGGCTTCTGGGTTTATACATAGGTGATGTTGAATGATGTCCAGGTCAATCCAGACATGTCTTCATGGCTCCAAGCAAACACATCCTGATGCTCTGTGAGGAGTTCCATCATATCTTGCCGCATGTTGGGTGCCACTCTGCTACCAAGTTTAATCATGCCCGCTGGACAGTTTGGGTCTAGGGGAGCCACCTCATGTGGCACATTTCGCTCTACTTGTTGGAGAGTTTGTTCGTCCCCAAATGCTCCCCCCTATGATGAACTCGGGAGGAGGAGGTGGGGCACGGTTGTCTTCTAGGGCTCTATCATGCTGACCCCACTTTTTGTTAGCCTTAGTTCTTGCATGTCTTCTGATAAGGCTTCTAGCCCTTGAGTTGTTTGAGAATGAGTTGTCGTCAGCAAAAAAAGAACACATTACGCCTATAGGAAAGATCCCATAGACGGCGCCACTGTTATTATTGTGTTATACCTAGATGAGGTTCTAGCAACTTGAGCCTGTATTTGCACCTACGAACACATGGGGTAAAATGGGCTCAGTGTGGTCTAGGGAACCTTCGATGCCTAAGTTAGTCTCTTTGTGTGTGTAGTAATGGATGGATCATCATCGAAATTAGAGAGTTTTTTGTACCTGGGATGTGGCTTTTATACGAAGCTCAGAGGGAACATTCTGTCCTTCGTGTCAGGGTCAAGTTGTCCTGCCCGCATATATTTTAATAGGGACATTCATGGTGATATGGTATTCTGAGGCAAAGCTTTTAATGCACATGCAACCCCAGAAGTATGTGTCGGTAGTGGGTGAACGACAGTCACTTTTGGTCACTCCCCCTCCCCCATGGGTTAGAGAATGGAGGGTCGCCCGCATCCTTTGCTGCTGACATAAGTCCTTCAACACTAGGTGTAACAGGGGATGTCAGAGTTAGCACATACCATATTTTCCCCCTTAGCCTGGCTTTCCGTACTTAGCACTTTCTTGATCTGATACAACTTAAAGGACTGGATCTTTCGGACGACTCTGAGGGCGTTGGAGGGGAAGGCTTGGTAAAGATGGGCCTCACTACCTGGCCCAAGCCCGGTTAACATGGGTTGTGCTGGAAACAACCCTCCTAGTACTCTTGCCATATATAAGTATAGGGAGAGGCTGATGTCTTGATGACTAGTTAGGTTTCAAAGAGAAAACTGGAGCAAAGAAAAATACTTTATAGTTTTGTGAACAAAGCCAAATTCCAATTCTCAATCATCTAAATAAAGAATAAGGGCTTAAATATGCAACCCCTAATAATCTCTTCCAAGTTAATACTTGTAGCCAAGACTACCTTAATTATTTTAATGCTAGAAATGAGAAAAATGGATAGGCACTATCAGGTCAATTTAGGGAAGAGGGAAGCTGTCTTTTGGGCAAGCCTTATTCAGATCCATGAAATCAACGCACAATCTCCACTTGTTGTTGGCCTTCTTCACAAGCACAACATTGGATAGTTAGTTTAGGTAGCTTGCCTCACGTATGAATCTCGCTACTAAGAGGCGGTGACCTCCTCCGTGATGGCTTTGCATTTCTTGGCACTGAAGCTCCACCTTTTTTGTCTGACCTTCGTGGCTTTTGGGTTTACACACAGGTGATGTTGAATGATGTTCGGGTAAATCCCAGGCATGTCTACGTGGCTCCAGACAAACACATCCTGATGCTTTGTGTGGAGTTGAATCATAGCTTGTCGACTGCTGGGTGCCATTCTGCTGCCAAGTCTAATCTTGGCCTTAGGACGGTTTGTGTCCGGGGAGTCAGCTCAAGTGGTTCATTTGTCTCTACTTGTAGGAGAGCTTGCTCATGCCTAATTTCTCCCCAATGATGAATTCAGGAGGAGGTGGTGGGCTGTGGTCATCGTCTAGGGGTCTTATCATGCTAACCTTGCCTTTCGTCAGCCTCAGTTCTTGCATGTCTTTTGATAAGACTTTTGGCCCTTGAGTTTGAGAACGGGTTGTTGTCGGCATACAAAGAACATGTTACACCTATAGGAAAGATCCCACAGACGGCACCACTGTTAGCGTCATGTTTCGTATGCCTGAACAATGTTCTAGCAACTTGAGCCAGGGTCTGCACCTGCGAACACCAAAGGGAAAAATGGGCTCAGTGTGGTCCGAAGAACCTCCGATGATGAAGTTAGTCTCTTCATGTGTATAGTGATAGATGGATCATTACCGAAATTAGAGAGATTTTTTTGTACTTGGGATGTAGCTTTTACACAAAGCTCAGAGGAAACATTTTTGTCCTTCATGTCAGGGTCAAGCCGTCCTGCCCACATCTATTTTAATAGGGGCCTTAAATGTGACGTGGTGTTATGAGGCAAAGCTTTTAAAGCGGCGCAACTCCTAAGGCGGTGCATTTAATGTGGCGTGGCGTGGCGTGGCTTCCAGGGCATGTCACGACGATGGGAGAATGACGTGGTGAGTTATGGTCCACTCCCCTTAAGAGAATGGAGGGTCGCTCGCATCCTCTGCTGCTGACGTAAGTCCTTCAACACTAGTTATAATAGGGAATGTCAGAGTCAGCACGTTTCATCTGTCCCCCCTAGCTTGGTTTCCCGTAATGAGCACTTTCTTGATCTAATACAACTTAAAGGGTTGGACCCTTCAGGGGACTCCGAGGGCGTTAGAGGGGAAGGCTTGGTTGAGATGGGCCTCACTACCCGGCCCAAGTCCCGTTAACATGGGCTATGTGGGAAACAACCCTCCTAGTACTCTTGCAATATATAAGTATAGGGATAGGTTGATCTCTTGACGGCCAATTAATTTACGAAGAGAAAACTAGAGCAAAGAAAAATACCTTATAGTTTGTGAACAAAGCCAAGTTCCAATCCCCAATCATCAGAATCATGGGTATAAGGAAAAATGGCTTAAATATGCAACCCCCAATAATCTCTTCCTATTCAATACTTGTAGCCAAGACTAGCTTAATTATTTTGATGCTAGAAAATGAGAAAAATGGATAGCCACTACTAGGTCGATCTGGGGAAGAGTGAAGTTGTCTTTGGGACAGGCCTTATTCAGATCCGTGATATCAATGCACGTTCTCCACTTGTTATTGGCCTTCTTCACAAGCACAACATTGGATAGCCAGTCCGGGTAGCGTACCTCATGTATGAATTCCACTACTAAGAAGGGGTTGACCTCCTCCGTGATGGCTATGCATTTCTCAGCACTGAAGCTTTGGCTTTTTTGCCTGACCTTCTTGGCTTCTAGGTTTACACACAGGTATGATGTCCGGGTTAATCTCAGGAATGTCTTCGTGACTCCAAACAAAGATATCCTAATGCTCTATGAGGAGTTGCATCATAGCTTGCCCTATGTTGGGTGCCATTCTGCTGCCAAGTCTAATCGTGGCCTCGGGATGGTTCAAGTCCAGAGGAGCCAGCTCAAGCGACTGATTTGGCTTTACTTGTTGGAGAGCTTGATCGTGCCTGATCTCTCTCTCTCTCTCTCTCTCTCTCTCTCTCTCTCTCTCTCTCTCCCCCCCCCACCCCTCCCCAAATGATGAACTCGGGAGGACGTAGCGGGTCGCGGTCGTCGTTTAGGGGCTTTATCACACTAACCCCACCTTTCGTCGGCCTCAATTCTTGCATGTCTTCTTATAAGGCTTCTGGCCGTCGAGTTGTTTGAGAATGGGTTGTCATCGGCATACAAAGGACACGTTACGCCTATGGGAAAGATCCCACAAACGACGCCACTATTAACGTCGTGTTTCTTATGCTTTGACAAGGTTCTAGCAACTCGAGTCGAGGTATACACCTGCAAATACAAGGGGGAAAATGGACTTGGTGTGATCAAGGGAACCTCTTATGCCTAAGTTAGTCTCTTCGTGTGTATAGTAATGGATAGATCATCACCAAAATTAGAGAGTGTTTTTTTGACCTAGGATGTAGCTTTTATATGAAGCATAGAGGGAACGTTTTGCCCTTTGTATTAGGGTCCAGCCATCCTGCCCGCATCTATTTTAATAAGGGCATTCAATATGACGTGGTATTTTGAGGTAGGGTTTTTAATGTGGCACTACCCATGAGGCGGTGCATTTAATGTGGTGTGGCTTCTAGGGCTTGTCTCGACGGTGGGTGAACGGTGTAATCACTTCTAGTCCCCCCTTATTCAAAGAATGGAGGTCGCCCGCATTCTCCGTTTGCCTCCTGACGTAAGTCCTTCAACACTAGGTGTAACAGGGGTGTTAGAGTCGGCACGTCCCATCTGCCCCTCCTTAGCCTAGTTTCCCATACTGAGCATTTGCTTGATCTGATACAACTTAAAGGGCTGGAGCCTTCGGGTGACTCCAAGGGAGTTTGGTGGGGGGGGGGGGGCTTGGTTGAGATAGGCCCAAGCCCGACTAACATGGGTTGTGTGGGAAATAGCCATCCTAGTACTCTTGCTATATATAAGTATACCCGGCCCAAGCTCGACTAACATGGGTTGTGTGGGAAATAGCTCTCCCAGTACTCTTGCCATATATAAGTATAGGAAGAGGTTGTTCTCTTGATGGCTAGTTAGGTTTCGAAGAGAAAATTGGAGCAAAGAAAAATACCTTATAGTTTTGTGAGCAAAGCCAAGTTCTAATTCTCAATCATCTAAATCAAGGGTATAAGGAAAAATGGTTTAAATATGCAACCCCCAATAATCTCTTCCTAATTTATACTTGTAGCTAAGACTAGCTTAATTATTTTGATGCTAGAAAATGAGAAAAATGATATTCTATTTGCTCAAATAATAATAGCGCAGGGGGGGGGGGGGGGTTGCTTGAGATAGGCCTCACTACCCGGCCCAAGCCCGACTAACATGGGTTGTGTGGGAAATAGTCCTCCCAGTACTCTTGCCATATATAAGTATAGGGAGAGGTTGTTCTCTTGATGGCTAGTTAGGTTTCGAAGAGAAAACTGGAGCAAAGAAAAATACCTTATAGTTTTGTGAGCAAAGCCAAGTTCTAATTCTCAATCATCTAAATCAAAGGTATAAAGAAAAATGGTTTAAATATGCAACCCCTAATAATCTCTTCCTAATTTATACTTGTAGCCAAGACTAGCTTAATTATTTTGATGCTGGAAAATGAGAAAAATGCTATTTTATCTGCTCAAATAATAATAGCAGTAATATTTTGATGCTGCTCATCATTGGTCCTATTTCTTGTGTTGTGGTGCTTGTTTAGCTGGAAGCCATTATGGGGGCTTGGCGCGTGGCAAAGCTTACATCCTCCTCTCTCACCCCACTCAACCTATGGAAGAAGCATTAGTAGCCAGAACAAGATTATTACTTATGTTGTGAAAAAATCCATTTATTGACTCATTAAACACACAATTAATATATAAGCAAAAGTTTTTGTTTTGAATATTTTTAATCTGTTTTGAATCCTTAAGAACAAGTAGAATATATACATGCCAAACTTGCAAGCAGCAGAACTTGCACATGCACATGTATATGCAAAATGAGCGCTAAAGAAGAAGCTCCTGTTTCTTGCCGCACAGAATGCTATTCAATCCTATAAATCGAAAGTTTTCAATGGTTATCCTGTCGGTAAATAGGAGAACGATGCAAACAAAATGAACCAACTCTTTCTCCTTATTATTCGTGGTTGACAGGCTCATTTTTTATACGGCATGTAAATCCCACGGGGCTGGAAAAATTGAACTTGAATCCAACTGCTCAAGGATTGAAAACATCCATCTTGCTTATCATATCAGAAACAAAAATAGTTCATAAATCATTCACAAAACAAACGGAGACAGCCCAAACAATTTCAATGAACTAGCATCCCATTCTGACACTGAAAAACATCACAGATAAACTATAGCACTGGAAGCAGATGCCCCTTTTAATAGCTCAAAATGTAGACAAATGACTCCTGCTTCAAAAGGGCACATTGTACGTAGCAATGGACTATCTACTCTTTCTTGGTGAAGCTTCGGACGGCAAAGGCTAAACCCAAGATCAGGAGGGGGACGAGAAACTGTAAAATCTTGATCAGAAACTCGGGGGTCTTATCAGGATTGTAAGGAGCTTGCTGGGGTGGAATGTAAGTCCGTTTGGTCGGAACGGTGGATGCATCAATGTCACCAATGTAGTATTTGTCCATCATTTCTCTAGCAGAATCGCTGTGGCCAACGTCTTCAAAATCATTTGTTGCATCCTTCCCTACATTAAAGACAAATTATCTTTCATATGGAAGTTTATGAGGCTCATGTCATTATTGCCTGAAAGAACGTAGCTTAGTAGCCTTACCTGTTGCAGATAGGAGGACTTCATCACCTCCAGGATGATCATCCATGAATGCAGTTACATCATAAACCTAATCGAAGTTTTAAAAAAAATGTTTTTCAATAAAATAACCATAAGAAAACAAAAACTTGTGTTCAATAGAATAAACACCAAAAAAATACTCATGCTTTCACTGTCAGTAGATTTTCCTTTGACTTGAATCTCAACCTGACTTCAGGTGGAATCAATGCACATAGACGTGTACTGTGATGGGCATATGTAAAATTCTTTTTCATGGAATAGAAGCATGTAGTGTTAGTTTAGTTTCAAACTATGTAGCAATGACACAAAAAAGGAGAGCCGTTGTCTGGCTGGTCAAAACTTCTAGAACTCAACGCTCATCTCCAGGGATGCTCTTCCTCAGTGCTATATCCCCACAAAAAAAAAATGCATTCATATTCTGCTTGCTTTATCCATCTATTGGTCACTTACCAGCATTTAAACTAGCCATTGGCCCAGAATCAAGCATATAGCACTGAATAAAATGCGGGGATTTGATAGGAGTTGATCATAGATGGATCAAGATAAAGCTTTGTACTACAGACTACTGGCAAGCATCTTATACCCACAAGACAGTGCTAAACCAACTAGAACATACAAGGCAGCACCCAAAAACATATCAACAAGGAAAAATAAAAAGTAGAGAACATCTATAAAGACAGTCCTTACCCACAAGGATCCACATGCAGTTACCGATATTGCTTTAGAGGTGTTCTCATGCTGTTAATTTTGATGAACTTATGTTTTGGATTTGATTTGACTGGTTCACTTCCAGGAAACTTGTCTTGAAGTTTTAGAACCTAGGTTCTTTTTTGGTCGGTTATTTGTTGTGGGCATGGTTGATTTTGATGGAGTTGGACTTTGTAGTTGGTTTTTGCGAGTAGCTGCTTGTGTTTAGTCTCACCCTCGAATTGTCTAAGCAAACCCACTTCTTGTTTCTTTCTTTTTTCTTTTGGGTGTGATTTGATTGCTTCTCTTAAAGTATTCTAGCTGAAATTTTGGGAGCCCAGGTTGCTAATATGATGAAATCATTCCATTTATTTTTTTCACAGATTATATACATGGACTAAAACAGAGCACAGCCCCTCCTCCAGACACAACAAACTGCCAAGCTGCACCATCCTCCTCCAAACGCCACCAAATCGAGCCGAGAGGAAAGAAACAAACCACCGCCAGCCCTACTGCACTTCGCCTCACGACCTGGTGCACATCTGACAAACATTAAGTGCTCTCTGCCCTATTTTCCTTTGCTCCAGCCTCCACCAGCCCTTCCCATCGTCAACCATTGCCCAACTCCAACCCACATCTCCTCGGGGTAGGCATTGGTACACTATTTTCCTTTGCTCTCTGCCCAATGAGCAAAACCTGGTTTGGTGGGATAGGCATTGGTGCACTGGTGGTGGTTTAGTGAGAGCTCGGGATAGGCGCAACTTTGGACTTGGGCTTGGGCTTTGTTAGGATCTATTTTCTAGATGGGCTTTATGTTCTTTTTTTTTCCTTGTATCTTTTTCTACACCCCAACTAGGTGTTTCTCTCGTATACA
The DNA here is from genome assembly GCF_001411555.2 of Juglans regia. NCBI lineage: Eukaryota > Viridiplantae > Streptophyta > Magnoliopsida > Fagales > Juglandaceae > Juglans > Juglans regia. The sequence continues at coordinate 6,467,777 of NC_049916.1, forward strand.
TCCAGTGTACTTGGCTACGCCTATTAGTATTAATAAATTTTTACTTATAAAAAAAAGGTGAAAAATAACATTTACATTGTTTTTTTTTTTTATTGGCACTGGGTGTCTAGGAATAGTATCCCAACTAATCCAGCGGATACACAGGCGCTCAACAAGGAGTTTCCCACAAGTGCACATTGGATAATTCAAGGAGAAAGTCCCCCCGTCCGATGGCTCCAAGAGATTGTTTGCACCCAAAGGGATTTGAACTTAGACCTGGGGGGAGCATACCCCTAAACCCAAGGCCTTTACCACTTGAGCTAACCCCTAGGGGTTATAACATTTACATTGTTATGATTGGGAGTGAGGTACTCCTTACAAGATCACATAGCCAGGTACTCCTTATGGAGCCAAGCCTCAAATTGAACTCATTAAGTGGATAGGAAATAAAGAACCCAACCATTGAAATGTTGTCATGATAATTTTCTTAGGGAACATTTGTAGGTTGTTCTTTTTTGTTTCATGTTTTGTGCTAAACAAAGTATATTGGACAGTTTTTTTTTTTTACTTCATGCTTTAAAAATCCATTTGGACGTCTTTTTAGCTATAGTTTATGTTAACATCTGAAATTTGTAAAGGTACCATTATTGCCTTGATACATGCTTTATGTTAGCTATAGTTTATGCCTTGATACATGTATTGAATAAATGTTTTATATTACCAATATTTGAATGCAGCAATGATCCAGTATATGAATACACCAACCATCAAATGTATTTTCTTTGATTACCCTTCCAGAGACCAGGACAAAAAAAAGTGGGAACTAAAAAACTGGTCAACATCAATATGTGGCTACATCAATCATCTAAAAGCAGCTTTTTGTTTTGATAACAAACGAGCGCAATAACTTCAAAGCATTTCAGACATGTACAGCTAAACATGTTTTTAGTCAAGCAGTTTGAACATGACCCGAAAAAACAAAGATATCCCAGTCCTTTCATAACGAACGATACCATCCATGATATTGCATGAAAGCATTAGTAAAAGTTACAAACATATTAGTATGATTTCCTATAATATATGACCAACTGAAATAATACCGTGTATGCAGTCACAAATAATACAGCTGTATGAATAGTCCTTAACAAAAATTCCAGCAACGAAAAGTACTCAGAAAAGCCCTCAGTATTCTGTTTTAGTTCAATTTTCTCCCTTTTTTCCCGGCAATTAAACAGATAGCCATTGAATCAATCCAGAAACAAGAGAATAAAAATACAAAAAAGTGAGTCAAGAAAGATCTGACCTTCCCAGATATAATAAGCCAACAATCTTTGGTCGTGTTGTGCTTTTCCACTTCTTCAAAATGGTGAACCTTAGGATCGGAAGCCATTTTTCACTGAAACCAGCCACACAAACACCAAAATTCAAAAACCCATAATTGGGAGAGAATTAAATGACCCAACAAAAGAACCACTACCAATCACAAAAGCACCCACAGAGGCTAAATATGGAAATTTAAGCAGAAAATATTGAAAATTTAAGCAGGCAAAAAAAAAAAAAAAGATCCGGAACGATTCTAATCTGAGATCAAAGAAAATAGTCAATCTTCCTTACCGACCACAGAGGCGGCTTTGAGAGATACAAGGCTGGAGCAGCTCTTCTCTTAGTTATTGTCGAAGACTGGGAATACGACGGAAAGGCCGAGGGACCATGAAATTTATAGGGGTAAATCAGGGAAGCCAAAATGCCCTTCTTGTTACAGTTAATTACAAAATTCTCAGTGTTGGCCCTTGGGCATGGAACTCCGGTGACTGAGGATGTGAGTGTGCACGAATAATTCAACAAAAATAATTTTTCAATTCCAAATGTTTTAACTATCAAAAAATTTTAAAATAAATACACGTTAGATTATAAAATTATTTTTATTATAAAATAAATATAAAAATTTATTAACTTATAAATTTATTTTTAAGAATTTCTTTATAATTATAATAAATCTTGAAAAATAAAAATTGAGTGAGTAAGAATTAATTCAGGCGATTATAATTTTGAAACGGATATTTCAATATTGATAAAAAAAAGTATTAAAAATCATATTTAATACAATTCAAGCATTTTATATCATTTATAAAAGAGTATAAAATATAAATTTACAGACTACTTTCAATAAAAAATATTATATGAATCTAAATAGTTTCAATAAATATATAATTTATATATTTAACCTCAATAGTAAATATTTTTTTGCCTTATATAAGAAAAATATAAAGACCATAAAGTTATAAATACATCACAAAGTCAGTACTTTATGCACAACCATAAATTTAATATAAAATACTCATTCATCTCAATTTTTTGTTCAACTAAAAAAAATAAAGAACTACATAAATACAGTTGTTAGACAACTTAAAATAAATGCAGTTCTGAATCGGTTAGAATCGGTTCAAATAGGTTTAAAATCGGTTTGAATCAATGATTGGAACGATTTAAAATGTTCATTAAAATTGATTCGATTTCTTACCGATTCAATTTGAATCGACTGAATCGACCTAAACCAAATCTATTTTTTTTAGCATTGAGTTATAGTACATATCTTTTAAGAATATGAATTTAAAGATAGGACGTCCGATTTATACAAGTCATCTCAGTACACCATGCATTAACATTTGGGAGTTTACAAAATTGTCTAATGAGATAGGGTTGGAAGAGACGAAGAGTAGCGGCTATACATACTCTTGTGGGTAGGTGGCAAAAATGATAATTGTGTACAATATTTTATTATAGTTGTAATTTGTGGGACTTACCTTTTTATTATTATTATTAATTCGAATAAAGGGTTAATATGCCTTTTCCACCATATATAATGTCAACTTGTCAATTGATTCGAATATTTTAAAACGTTAATTTGATGGGAAATATAAAGTTTTTTTTTATATGGTTTGTCTTTTACATCTAGAAGTATTCAAATACGATAAATATGTTCATCTTTATTATGTATGTTCAAAGTATTCATAAATCTAGAAATTCATGCGCTTTTTTAAAAAAAATAAATAAATAAACAATTCATGTGAATTTAACATAACACATAAATTCTTAGGGTTTTGCTACACAACCTCCACCACACTCCACACTCCTCCTTTTTTTTAATTTTTAAAATTTTTAATATTTTTTTTAAATTTTTTTTTGAGTTTATTTTTTTAAAATTATTTTAAATTTTCTATTTATTATTCATATAATAAATATTTAATAAAAGAAAAAAATAATAAAAGTTAAAAATAATATGGAGTGTGGAGTGTTAGGAGGTTGAGAAGATTTATTCATTCATTTAAGATTTTAAATTCTTTCTATGAATTTTTTTACAGTAAAAATAGTATTTCTTTTTTTTTTAATTTAATCTGAATAAATGAGGGACCACTTTCACCTAAAAACGACCCACAAAATTTATTTCCCTGTGTAAAGTGGGTATAGTCAAGCATCCTTTCCTTGAAAATGGCAAAAAAATAATAATAAAAAAAGTAAATAGCCATATCTCATGCGTTGAAAGTGGCAAAGCTAAACGTACTTTAGGCCATCTTTTGGTTTTTTTATTTTTTAGGCAAATAAAAAGGAAACTGAAAAGAAACAAACAAACATAAAAGGGAAAAAAAAATAAAGAAAAAGCAAAGAAAGAAAAGCTCACCAAACTGGTCTTTTTCCACTCCTCTTTCTCAAGTCTACTATTCTCTGTTTGTGCATACGGTATCTCTGATCCAAGTGATATGCAGGCTTGATGGGGAAGGTCCCTTCAATTTGAGTTCCTATTCACTTAGTGGAAGGGGTTTAATCCCCTGTTTTAAATACCGTATCATACCGACTGGTACGATTGAAATGTCATATATGCCACTGGTCCAGTATAGATATTACAGATATTTTGTACCGGCTCAAATACTGGCCGTACCGGCCTATATTTTGACTTATACCGGCCTATATTTTGACTTTTAATTTTTTTTTTCATTTTTTCAAACTACAAACTCATTTTTTTACCCCCAATTCAGACTAGACTATTTATAATTTTTATATATATGTATTTATATATAATTTATTCATATATAGACTATTATTTTAGAATATAATTTTTATATATATTTATATATATAATTTATTCATATATCGACTATCTCGAAATGATATACGAAACGGTATCGGTATTGAAATATTTCGTTCCAATGCCTTTACCGGTATGACGTCCGGTACGGTATTCAAAACATTGGTTTAACCCCTTTCTCTTCTTACGCATCCTCTAGACCACCTTTTGGGCCTAAGCTCAACTTTGGACAAACATATCTTGAGCTAATGACTCGACTTACTGAGAAAATATGATGATAACTTCTCCAGGATTTCAAATAAGCCATCAGTAACAAACAGCTCCAAATATCAAAGATAACATCGAAAGGCAAGGGAAGTTCAAATAGTTATCCCATCACTTGAATTCAAATAAAAGATCAAGCGGTTACCACACCTAGAAAAGGATCATTGAGGGTTCTATTTATACCCACCCTGGTAAGGTAATTAGATCATGCTCTCCTTCATAAAAGATCCTGATTATTTTCACTAACTTAGGCATTAGAGGCGTTCCACGCCACACCAAGCCTCTTTTCTCTTTGGTTGTAGGGAATCATGCAAGCGGCAGGATGAAACACACCCATAACAGTTAGCGTCGTCTGTGGGATCTCTTTTCCTACAACCAGTGTGCTTTTCACATGTCCGCCACCACTCGATCTCAAACAACCAAGGACCAGGAGGCATCGTCCAGAAATATGGAAAGAAGAATTGCAGATATGGAGGAAATCGTGAAAAAGCTCACCACTGAAGTGGAGACCCACCGAAAAGAAAACAAGGCTCTCAAAGGTAAGAACAGGCCATCTGGAGAAGATGCGGCACCTAGCTAGGCCGATAGGGCTGAAGTGGAAGCACATAGCACAGGTGAGCCTCCCCACAAAAGCAAGGAAGCAAAGAAGATGCATCATGGCCTGCATAGCTTAATGGATAAGTATAAAGATATGGCAAAGAAGATAGGGGTATCTTCTTTAATTGATCAGTTATTCACCAGCACGAATCTACCATATAGTGCAGAGGTCATGGCGGTATCTCTCCCTCCAAAATTTAAAATTCCGGCAATAGAGATGTATGATGGGTCTAAGAATCTCATGGAGCATCTGAAACCTTCAAAACTCACATGACACTCCATAGATTCCCCGGAGAAATCATGTGTCGGGCTTTCCCTCTAACCTTGAAGGGAATGGCCTGAGGGTGGTTTGTTATAGCAAGATCTATTGATTGTTTTGAATAACTGGGTCGGCAGTTCTTAACTCTGTTCATGGTAAGCCACAAAAGAAGAAGGCCCGCAACATACCTTCTTACTGTGAAGCAAAGAGAAGACGAAAGCTTTAAAGGCATATCTTGCAAGATTCAATCGGGAAAGGATGATAGCCGACGATCAAGATGAGAAGATCATGTTGGCTTCCTTACTTGGGGGGATCTGGCCAAGAAGTCCCTTCATGGTCGAATTGGCAAGGAAAACCCCTTCCACTCTACACGAGAATTCATGGGCAGAGCTGATGATTTCGTCAATGCCGAAGATACGTTGCTAGCCCCAACAACACTAGCCAGATCAAAAGTGGAACGATAGGAAGGGCGGGCAAGGAAAGATGGGGATCAAAGAGAGATCGGTCTAAAGGCTAGCAGAGATCAACACAAGGGAAGATTAGAAATGACGGTTCACATGGGTAGACAGAGTGGCTCTCATGCACTACTCTAATATGCAGGTCCAAGATAGAACACGAGAGACCTGGCGAAGTGAAGAGCAAGGGAGCTAAACCCAGAAGTTCTGTACTTACCATAGAACTGAAGACTTCCATACATTAAAACAAAAAATTGAAGAAGTGAAAGGCAGCGACGAGCTCGGGAGAATAGTCATTTGAGACACCACTCCCCCGCAGCTCCCGGGTGATAGGACGCAAGATCAAGAATGCAAACACGAACAGAGTGAAAGCCCAAGGAGAAGAGGTTTGCCAAGAAGAGGGAAGAGGTCCCAAGAACCACAGGAACAACTCCCTAGAAGGAACGTAGACCAAGGAAACCCACCATTGGGCGAGATGCGTATGATCGCCGGAGGATATGATCGAAGCGGTCCCACTTCCTCTGGCAAAATAACCTCAAGTGCAACTTTCATCCACTATCTCCTTCAGTGATGACGACAGTAGGGGGATGACCTACCCACATGATGACGCGCTGGTTGTGAAGATGCTGATGGCAAATTATACAACCTGAAGAATACAAATTGATAATAGAAGTTCGACAGCCATCTTGTTCTGGGACAAGTTCATAAAGATGGGAATAAGCCTGGATCAATTGCGTCCAACATCAACCACCTTGAAGGGATTCACTGGGGAGGCAGTGCAACCCATTGGTTCTATCACCTTGATCGTATCAATAGGGACAGACCCCCACATCACCACCACCATGACGAACTTTCTTGTCGTGAGGATGCATTCAACATACAACGCCATCATCGGCCGGCCTACCCTGAACGCCCTGAAGGTGAGGGTATTAAAACTCGTGTTTACATAAGTAGAGCCCTAAGGGTGGTTGAAACTCGGTATCCAAAGATAGAAATGTTCGCCTTCATAGTTGTAACAGTCGCACACCGACTACCACCATACTTTCAAGTGCATCCCATAAAGATCATTACAGCAGCACCCTTGCAGAAAGTGTTACAATGACCAGACACCTCAGGCCAATTAGTCAAATGGTCGATCGAATTGAGCTAGTTCGACATTAGTTACATCCCTAGGACTGCATAAAGGGACAAATTCTGACTGATTTTATGGAAGAGTTCATGAACTTTTAGGAGGAGGTACCCGAGGCCCCTAACAGAAAATCATGGCAGGTATATGTTGACGGTTCATCTTATTGAACAGGGAGAGGGGTAGGCATGCAAATGATAATAGACGAGGGAGTTGCGGTGCACCATGCAATAAGATTAGACTTTAAAATAACAAATAACGAGGTTGAATATGAAGCGGTGCTCGCAGGACTTGCCGAGACCTCGAGAGGAAGGGAGCTTGAAATGAAGACAAATTCACAAGTCATAGTTGGCCAAGTAACAGGGGAATATTTGGCAAAAAGCGAGGAGTTAATAAGATACTTTCGAATTGAGTGCATCTCGTTGTCTGATAACTGGAAAGCTGACTGAGTAGCATAAGCGGCGTCAACAAAGAAGGTAGAAACCTTACCTTGGGAGATTACCACTCGGGCCATAGATGCATCGACTATAGGAGTTGAGGTTCCGAAGGTAGGTAAAGATACACCGAAGTGGGCTGGTGACATAGCTAGATACCTAGAGATCAGAAACCTCCCAAACAACTTAGAAGAAGCAATGAAGGTTAGGAATAATGTCACCCGTTTAACCATGATTGATAGAATATTATATAAACAAGGGTTCTCGACACCACTCTTAAGGTGTATTTAGCAAGAAGAAGCCAATTTTGGTATGGAAAAGTACACGAAGGAATATGTGGAAACCATTCAGGAGGGAGAGCCCTCGCAACCAAGGTCATGAGATCAAGGTATTACAGGCCAAACACCCTCAAAGATGCCAGGGAGTTTGTCAAAAGATGCGTCCAGTGCCAGTTGTATGCACCAATCCCAAGCAGTCTACCCGAGGAGCTTAAGTCAATAACCACCCCTGGCCATTCACCTAGTAGGGTGTAGATCTAGTTGGCCCCATGCTGTCAAGTAAAGGAGGAACTAAATTCATCATCATCACCATCGATTACTTCACAAAATGGGCAAAAGCCGAGATAATGGCAGCAATAACAGCCCAAGGTGTTACAAAGTTTCTATGGAAGGCAATAATATGTCAATTCGGGATATCTTAGAGTATTATCTATGACAACAACAAAGAATTTGATTATGAATATTATGGGCGAACAAAACGATGGCAAAAACTTCAACTAACGAGACACTCTTTGCCCTGGCCTATGGAAGTGAAGCAATGATACCAGTCGAGGTCGGGTTACCAAGCCACAGGATGAAGAATTTCAGCATAGAGGCAAACAATAAGGCATTAAAGGAGAATTTAGACCGGTTAGAAAAGAGAAGGACGGATGCCTAAGCCAGGGTAGTAGCCTATAAAAGAAAAACAAAGCAATATTTTAATTAGAGAGTCAAGCCGAGGTCCTTCAAGGTGGGCGACTTAGTCCTTAAAGAAATCGGGGTTACCACAGCAGAAGGAAAACTCAGACCACAATGGGAAGGGTCGTATGTCATGATCGCCAACCATCTCCTAGGAGCCTATCACCTTAAGGACACTAAAGGAACGAGCTGTCACACCCTTGGAACGCCGAGCACTTGAGAGAGTACTTTGTGTAATTCACACTATAATGGTTTCAGCACAATGAATAAACTTGTTTGTTTTCGTATATTTTATTTTTTCTATTTCGCTACACTTAGTAACCCAAGTTATGCAGTCGAGGCATCTTTTCGCTACACTTACTCGCCCAAGTTACGTAGTCGAGGCATCCTCCCGATACACTTACTCGCCTAAGCTATGCGGTCGATGGGTCTTCCCGTTGCACTTAGTCACCCAAGTTATGCGGTCAAGGCACCCTCCCACTACACTTAATCGCCCAAGTTATGCAATTGAAGTATCCTCCCACTACACTTAGTAACCCAAGTTATGCAGTCGAGGCATCTTTTCGCTACACTTACTCGTCCAAGTTACGTAGTCGAGGCATCCTCCCGATACACTTACTCGCCTAAGCTATGCGGTCGATGGGTCTTCCCGTTGCACTTAGTCACCCAAGTTATGCGGTCAAGGCACCCTCCCACTACACTTAATCGCCCAAGTTATGCAATTGAAGTATCCTCCCACTACACTTACTAACCGAAGTCACGCGATTAAGGCACCTTCCTGCTACACTTAGTCACCTAAGTTACGCAGTCAAGACATCCTCTCGCTACACTTACTTGTCTAAGTTACGCGGTCGAGGCATCCTCTCACTACACTTAGTCACCTAAGTAGTTAAGTGGATGAAGGGATACTTGTCAAACGCAGAAAAATAGGGAATAACGTAAATGAAATAACAAAGTGCAACCAGTCAAGCAGAGTAACAATCTATGAACTCAAATTAACATAAATGAAATAAAATATCGTGTTCCGAAAAAACATGAAAACACCTTGTCCGAACGCTAAAAACATCTTGTCCCAATACATATATTCCATTGAATTCAAAAACATTCAAAACATAAACATAAAAGTTAATATCATGAGCAGGGTGTTAGGAACGACGACTTGGAGGAAAAGCGTTTGACATTGTATCTTACCCAAGGGAGTAAAAAACATGGTAAGCGGAAGGACTAGCTTTAATCGACTTCCAGTCCAAAGTATGGAGGTCTATCTCAGGGTGGGTGAGTAGGAGCTCTCTCAGCTGCTTAATCCCAAGTTTGTACCCGAGACCCCAAGCTCGACGTCGAACAACGTAAGCGACTGTTAATTGAGGGAGAATACGGGCAACTTCATCCGAAGAGCGAGCTAGCTCAACATTTAGCTCGGTCATCTTCAACTCCATTTCTAATAGCTGCTTCTTATGTGACTCCAGAATCTCATTCAGCTGCAAATAACGGCCGTCAAGTTAAGCTCTCTCTTTGCCTCTTCCAGCTACTCTTTCGCCTTAACTTTCTTGCCCTCAACAATGCTCAGCCGGATGTTTGATTCCTGACGTCCCTCCTCAAAAGCAACCAGACAAGAGGCATAATAAACATTCTTCTGCTTAAGTTCCTCTACCTCTTTCTCCATCTGGCTTAGGCGCACGAGCAAGTCCTCTAGTTCTACTCCCCTAGCCTCTGCCTCATGGCGATACTACCTAACTTCTTCCTTGGAAATAGCTTACTCTGACTTGAGCATGTCAACCTGCTTACGCAGGGAGACAACTTGATCTTCAAGCTAGGATTCGAGCCTAGATAATCCATCGGCCATCTCCTCCTTCTCCGCCTGGGGGGCGAGAACAACTATGAGCACGGCCAATGAAAGAACGCATGGATTGATTTTCATCTTCTAAGTCTAAACAGTCATCAACCAAAGCGGCCACTGGACTATCCACACCCTAGGAACACAAACAGATCGGGAACAAAAGAATAAAGTCCATGAGAAAGAAGAATGGCGAAAGCAAAGAAAACTTACCGGATAGAGGATGCTTTGGAGATTACGAACCACAGCGTGAAAGTCCTCCTCCTGACAGGTGCTTGAGGGATGAAGAGGACCTTTCAGGATGAGAGCTAGATGATCCACGAAACCCAGAATGTCGAAAGGACATGTCGATGAAAGGCACGAAACCTCCTAAAGGCGGGGAGTCCTAAGCAGACAGAGGGCCAATGAGGGATCAGGAGTGTTGATCAAAGGAGTAGGTGCTTCTCCACCCGAGTAGATTCCCCCCCTCCCCCGGCGTCGATAGAAGCCAGATGAGTGAAAAGGACATCAACACCTTCCCTATCAAGTGACACCTAAGGAAACTCAGCAAAATGAGGGTCTATTGGGAAGGCCGAGGAAGGCATGCTACCTCCTGTTGAGGAAATGCTGAAAGGCAGAGAATGAATTGACACACCTTACCCCCACTCACATCGGCCCCCAAAGATCCAGTGCGAGAAAGAGTAGGAAAGGCAAAGGATACCGCGAGAGTGATCCCGCATGAAATGGTTGAGGCGACAAGAGAGCTCAATGCAGCAAGTGCGGCTCTTATCGACTGGCCCTCAGCCTTTTCAACTTGGAGAGACCCCTCAAAAGCATCAAAAGGACAAGGATAGGTGCTCAAAGTGGCATGGGGAGCTCCCAGGAAGTCAAGATCTAAGGTCGCAATAACCTCATTCTTGTCTAGGCTAGCATCATCCACTTAGGTGGCCAAACAAGGGGAAGTCGGTGGAGCAGCCTCGCGACCAGGCATCACGGCCGACTCGACCTCTAACACCAAGTCCAATTCAGCTTCAACCTATTTCATAATCCCATCCATGGAGTTGGCCATAGTAGCCTAAGGGTAGGCCAAATCCTTTCTACCACTTAGGGGAAGCGACGAGGGTCTACCCCTTGTGGAGCTCGACTCATCTAAAGGTCTCTTCGTAACACAAGCAAAGGATGTCCCCAAGCAAGCCTTTTTTGCTTTCTTGTCTTCCTGTCCTAACGAAGGCCCCCTTTTCGAACCACTGAGCAACGACGAAGCGCCTAGAAATTGATGGCCAAAAACATGTGTCCTGTTGGGCAAACTCACAAATTTGTCAATATTTGCACGTGTTAGTATAACATCTGACCAGGTGGACTTGTTATTCTCCTTTACCCAAGCCTGCACCAAGCGAATACTAGCCTCTTCGTGATCGAAAAGGATAATCTCAAAACCACGCTCATCTAGAACAGGACTCCATGAAGCCCTAACAGGAAACTCTCGGTTCGTCGCCTTGCCTGGAAGGAACTCCTAACCTTCACCATACACAGAAAAATTTTCTTTGCCATTCTTTAGCATGGGACTATTTGCATTCCAGTTGAACCAACTGATTATGAGCCTTGAAACTACAAAGGTTCTCATCCAAACGCCTGACGCCATGAAGAGAGAGTAATTCACGGGCAGTCACATCAGGGTACTCATCGCCCGTGGGCTCCAAGACCTATCGCCAAAGAACGCAACAGGCCATCAAAATCCACCAAGCATTGGGCACAAGCTAGGCAGGGGCAAGACCCAGGAAGTCCAGCACGTTGTGCACAAGACGACAGAAGGGTAAACGAAGCCCCATCGAGACCATCGCCAAGTATAGGGCCACAAAAACACCCAAACCTCTTAGGCCAGCCCCACGACGCTATATTGGCAAGCCCAAAACTACGAAATCTAGGATCCCGTAGCAATCCCTCACATAATCCAGCTCGCGGAGGGTTATAACCGTCGCCCAACGATGACCTTCGAAAGCAAAACGATGGCCAGAGTCCGCCTCCTCAGCGCGGGGAGGAGGATCGTAGGGTCGAGAATACCTATCTCCACGAGAAGAGGAAGGGCAAGAGGATTTGAGAGAAGCCATCGACTTAGAAGAAGCAAAGAGGGCACTAAGGAAAATAGAAGTTTTGAAAAGAAAAGGAAAGTGCCAAAAGAGTTGGAATAAGGGTCGATGGAGGGCTATGCGAAAGAAAAAAGTAACTTAATACAAAATGGCAAGAGACATGCCAACAACAAGAGGGAATACGAAGAGGCAAGAAAGTGGAACGACGCTCTAACATTAGTAATGCGAAAGGGTAGGAAGCCCAAAATGCGAAGCAACGTTGTCATTATAAGTCCCATCACGCTATGTGTGACGAGACTTTGCGAGGTAACTGGAAGGGGTTTAATCTCCTCATTTTCTTACGCATCCTCTGGACCACCTTTTGGGCCTAATCCCAAGTCTGGACCAACAGGCCTTGAGCTAATGACTCGGCCTACTAAGAAAATATGATGATAACTTCTCTAGGATTTCAAATAACCCATGACTAACAAACAGCTCCAAATATCAAAGATGACACCGAAAGGTAAGGGAAGTTCAAGTAGCTATCCCATCACTTGAATTCAAATAAAATATCAAGCAGTTACCACACCCAGAAAAGGGTCGTTGAAGGTTCTATTTATACCCACCTAGGTACGGTAATTAGATCATGGCACTTCTACTTTCACTGACTTAGGTATCAGAGACATTCCACTCCACGCCATGCCAAGCCACTTTTCTCTTTGATTGCAAGGAATCATGCAAGCAGCAAGGTGAAACACGTCCATAACACTTGGTATCAACAGAACTGGGATTTTGAGTATGCTATTGGCACTCATTGTCGAATGTTGTCTCGACTTATTTTAAATTTTCAAGTAGGGTTGTAATCGAGTTGAGTTTGAGCAAACAATACCCAATCAATCTCGAGTCGATTATTAAAAATTCAAACTCGAGCTCGAGTCAATAATTAAAATAACTTTTCAAAATCTTGATCAGAATTCAAATCTGAATTCAGATTTTTCTATGCAAACACAACTTTAAAATGTTTGAAATTACCAAATCTAAATTAATTCAAGTATTTGGACGATCATGTTGCAACTTGAACCACTAAAATAAAAGTGCCATGCATACAAGTTATGTAAATATCTTTCATGGTATACAGAAACACACATCCATACCTATATTTATAAGGATTTTCATACCCAGGTATAAGCATTAAAGCTAAATCTATCTCTTTGACAAGATGATTGCCTTTTATTTTTTATTTTTAAATACATCAACTATACTGATTACAAGGTTACAAATAAAAATAGAAAATAATAAAAATGAACCAACCTTAAATAAGTTAGGCTCATTTAATAAATTAGTCAAAAGTTTTGCTCAAATTTGATTTGTTAATTAACTGGTACGGCAGATGTAGTGGTGGAAATAGTAGTGGAAGTAATGTTTATAACAACTGATATATTAATGGTTATGGTCTGTGTTAATTACAATTCCCTCACACACCTACCTTATGAAATAAATTTGGAGGCTGTAAAAAAATGAACCTAGACATCAGCAAATGAAACTCAGAGCAGCCAACAATACAATTTTTGAGGAACGC